>NW_025408564.1:725000-1227720 GCF_019321695.1 Diaporthe batatas | reverse complement strand
CTTTATAATTTAAAAACTTAATTAAAAGTATAAAATTTAAAATAAAATAAATAATTTTTAATAATTAAAATATTAAATTTTTAAATAAATATTATATTAAAGTTTATATAAAACTTTTAAAGTATATTAAAATAAATTTACTATTTAAATAGTTATAAAAGAAATCTAATTATTAATAATAATAATTAATAAAAAAAATATTATATAAAAAATTACTTTATATTAAATTTAAAAAAATAAAATAAAACTTAATATAAAGATTTAATTAAATAAATTAAATATTATAAATTAAAATAAACTTAATTAAATTATTTAAAAAATTATAATATAAAGAAAAATTAAATAAAAATTTAATAATTTATAAAAATAATAAATTATATAATTAATATAAAATATATAAAGAAGAAAACTTTTAAGAGTTAAATATTAAATAAAAAAGAGTTATAAAAAATATAATATAAAATATATAAGGAAAAAAAGGGTAAACTTTAAAATTATTAACTTAAAACTAAAAGATTTAATATATAATAAAAAAAATTTAATTAATGAAAAGTTAATATCCTTATTAATTATATTAATATATTTATTTTATTTAATAAAATTTATTTAAAAGATTATAAAAACTAATTATTTAATTAATTTTATTTAAAAAATAATATAATAAAATAATTTAAAATTTAATTAATTTATTTTAAAATTTTAAATTTATTATTTAAATACTTAAAAATAATATTAATATAAATTATAATAAAATTATTAAAATAAATATAATATAATTATTAAAACTTATTAAAATTTATTTAAAAATTAAATTAAAAATAAAAATATATAAAATATAATATTATTCTTTTATATATAAATATTATAGAATAGAGGTAATTATAATTAGTAGATAGTTTAGGTTATATAACCCTAGTTAGTAGACTATAATAAAGGACTTATTACTAACCCTTTAAATCTAGCTTCCTTCCTTTTATATAATTTAACTTAACTAATTAAACTATTTTATATATATATATATATATAATAATTTATATTAATATTAATTAGTAGTTATTTTAAGTAATTATAAATAATAAAATATAAAAAGATAGTTAATTATTATAATAAGTAAAGTAATTATATTAATATTATAAAATAATTAATATTAATATTAGTTATTAATTAAATTATAATAATTATAATAAAAGATATAATAATAATTAATATTAATATTAGTTTATTAATTAAAGGTATATAATAAGTTATATATATTTATTATACTTTAAGAAGATTTTAGTAATTTTTAATTTAGGATTTATTTTTAAGTTTTATTAATAACTTTTTATATATATATTTTTAAATACTTAAGAAAAGTATAATAATTTTTAGAGATTTAAGATTTATAATTTTTTTATTAAATAGTTTTATTAGTATTTAAAATAATAATTTAAGTAGGAAAGTATAAACTATATAGTTTATAAATTATTTTATTAAGTATTAATTTTAATAAATAAGTTAATATTAAACGTTAAGTTTAATTTTATTTAATTTTTTTATTTATTTATTAAACTTTATTATTATAAAGAAGGTTAGAATATATTATATTTACCTTTATATTATTAGGTAGAATATAGTTATACTTTACTAACTTAATTATAATAGTAATTCTTCTATTTATTCTTTTACTCTTTCTTTCTATATCTATTATACTTTTAATAATATTACTATTATTAAATCCTTTATTATTAAGATAGGTAGATTAATAATTAAAATATTATTATTATTAATATATAATTAAAATTAATTTTAATATTTATTAAAATAAGCTTTTTATTTTAATTATAATTATATTAAGAATATCCTTATTAAATTAATAAAGAGTAAAAGAAGCTTTTAAAATTAAATTAAATTATATTTTAATATTATTTTAATTATAATTTAAATTATAAGTTTATTAAAAATTTAATATTTATTTAAAATTTATTACTTTTAATTTAATTATAATATTATAATAGTTTTTAAAGTAATATTTAATATATAATTATTTAATTTATTAACTATTATTTTAAATATTTTTAATTATTATATATAGTTTATTAAATATATATATATTTTATTATATTTTATTTATTTTCTTTATATTATTATTTATTTTTATTTTATATTATATAAAGCTTTAATATAGGTTATTATTATAGTTTTATTTTTAATTTTATTTAAAATAATATATTTTAATTATATTAATATTAAAACTTATTTTTAATTAATTAGAAATAAAGTTTAATAAAAAGTTTCTTATGATATTTTAATATATAGGTTATATATTATATAAAAATATATTAACTTAAGTATTAAAAAGTTTTTATAAATTTAAGTTTAATTTTAATAATTAAAATAAAGATATATTTAATAAAATTAATAAGGAATTATTTAAAGAGATAAAAAGATTATATAAATAAAAGTATTTATATTAAATATTATTAAGTTTTAAATATTATTATATTAATAATCTTAAAATATTTTATTAATTATTTTATTTTTAAAGAACTTTTTATTAATAAAATAAATAAATAATTTATATTAATAAAACTATTTATAATTTAAATTATATTACTATAAATAAAAATAGTTTTATAAAAATTAAATAAAAATAGAGATATATACTTTTTTTTAGATTTTTAAAGTTATTAAACCTACCTTTAAGCTCTTTTAAACCTTTTAATTCTTTAAGACTTTTAGGTTTATTAGATTTTTTAAGACTATTTAATAGTAGTAAAAGAGGAGGATTATTAAGACCTTTTAGTTCTTTAAAACTACTTAATAGTAAAGATAAAGGAGGACCTTTAAAACCTTTAAGACCTTTAAGTAATAATAAAGATAGTAAGGGTTAAGGTTTTTAAAATAAGGAAAAGTAATATAACTTATATTATATACTTTTATTATAGGAAATAAAAAATAACTTAATTAATATTATTATTATTAACTTTAATAAAATATATAAAATAAAAATATATATTAAGGATTTATATAATATTTTAATAATAAAACCTAAGTTTTCTTTATTATTTATAAGAATATAAATATTAATATAATATAATTTAAATTAATATTTTTATATTTTTAAAAGAAGAGTAAAAATATATTATATATAAAATATTATATATTTAAAATTAAAACTTACTTTAATAATTATATCAACTATTAAAACTATTATATAAATTAAAATATATTTATTTTTATAAAACTTTAATAAGAAAACTTTAATAAAATTAATTATAAATTTTATAATTATTATTTAATAAATTAAATATTTATAACTAAACTTTTAAATATTATAAATATAATAACTTATAAATATAAAATAATATACTTTAAGTAATAAAGAAGGTACTTAAATTTATTATAACTTTATTTAATCCTTTTAATTTATAAAATAATTTTATATAAATTTATAAATTATTTTTTAAATATATAAAAGTTAATAATTTAATAATTATTAAGTATTTTTATAAAAGATTATAATTATAATAATAAAGACTAGTTTTTCTTTAATTAATATTATTATAAAAGTATATTAATTATAATAATAACTTAAATTATTTATATAATAGTTTTTATAATAAAAGAAACTTTTATAGAAACTTTAATATATATATAAATAATTTTAATAATAATAATAGATTTTAATTATAATAATTATAATAATAATAATAGATTTTAATTATAATAAATTTAATAATTATAATAATAGTTATAATAATTATCATTTAAATATAATAATTAATTTAATAAAAGGAATTTTTATTAAAAATATTACTTATATATAATTAAAAACTATTAATTAATAAAGTATATTTTAAAATAATAATAAATTTATAAATAGTATTTTAATATTTAAATAAATAGAAAAATTAATAAATTTAAATATATAGTATTTATTATTAATATAAAAGGTTTATATATTAATAATAAAGGTAAGATAAAGAAATTTTTAATTAACTATAAAATAATAGTTAAATATAATACTTTTAAAATTAAAGTTTTAATTATAAAATATAATATTTTAATAAATTAAACTTTTTATTTTATTAATTTAATTTTTAATAAAAGATTAAATATAATACTTTTCTTTATAAATATTTATTCTTAATAATAGGTATTTATATAAATACTTTTAAAGGATTATTTTAAATATTAAAGTTATAGAATTTTTATTAATAATTATAATTAGTTTTTATATTATAAAAGATTAATCTTTTATTATATTTAATAATTTATATAAAGGTAAAGTAATAATTAAATTTAAAATAGTTCTTACTTTATTTTTATAAGAATTATATTTATTAAAATTTTAATAAATAAAATAATATTTTATATTATAAAATATTTACTTTATTTTTATTATATATATAAAATATAATTATATTTTATATTTTCTTTAAAATATAATAAATAAAGTTATTTATACTTTATAAAAATAATTAAAGTAGATATTTTTATTATATAAAAGTAAGGATATTTTTTTTTTTTAATAAAATTAAATTTAATAAATACTAAATATTTTTTATAAAAATTAAATTTTAATAACTTTATTATTAATTTAAATACCCTTTTATTAATTAATATTTATATTTATTTTTTAATATTAAATATTTTATTAAATTTTTTACTTTAAAAGTTATTTTTAAGTTTTATTATTATTATTATAGAAATAGTAGGCTATAATAGATTAGCTACTATAAGTAAAATTAGTAGGTCTATACCTACACACAGACTATCTAGCTTAGTTAGTAGGTCTAGCTAACCCAACTAAGCACTTCACTACCTAGCTAAGTAAACCTCTAACTAATATAAATATATATAACTTTACCTACTTATATATAAGCTAAACTAATTAATATTAATTAATTATTAATTAACTTCTAATAGTAAAGTATAATATATAAAGCTATTATTAAAGTTATTTATAGATACTTATAGATATAAATTAAAAGATAAAGTTATTTATAAATACTTATAAGTGTAAACTAATAATCTAAGTAGAACCCTTTTATTAAATAAGTTTTATAACTAATATAATAACTTTATATGCTTCGCTTAAGTTAATATATAACCTTTTAAGTGATAATCTCTTTTATAATAGCTTATAAGAAACGTTAAACTATAGATAGCTATAGTAGCTCTTGTAGTTTATTAGATAACCTTTTAAAGTTAAAAGTAACCTTTTATAGTAATTATAATGCCTACTAGCTAATTTATTATATATTTATAGTATAATAATATTTATAAATTATTTAAGTTATATATAATTTTTAAAAGTATATTAATAATATTTATAAAGATTTATTTATTTAAATTAAAATTTAATATAATTTAAATATTTAATTATATAAATTATTATTATAGAAAATTATTTAATATATTATTTAAAAGAATTAATCATTTATAAAACTTTATAAATTTTTATATATATTAATATATTATTTAATTATAATTATTTTTTAATTTTAATAACTTTTTTATTAAGATTTTTAAGATTTTCTTAATAATTAATTAAAGGTAACTTTTTTAAGAATTAAATATAAGGTATTTTAAAAGCTTTAAGAGTATCTTTATTATTATAGTATTTATATTAGTAAGAAGGAGTTATTTAAAGTACTTATTAATCTTAATAAAATTCTTATATCAAATAATAACTATTAGCTTAATCTATTTAAATAGCCTTAAAATAAATTTAAAAAGGTGACTTTCTACTTTAATTTAATAGTTTATAAAAAGTAGAAAGAGTAGAAGTAACTACCTTCTTTTAAATTAAAGTTAAAGTTAATAGCCTTTAAACTATTTAAGTTAAAATATAAGCCTGTGGTAAATAGTAGCTTTATTTAAGCTAATCCTACTACGTAACGAGATAGTAGTAGGGGTTTTAATAGCTTTACCCTAGTCTACTCTATTAGACTTTAAAAGAACTATACTATTAGTAAAGATAAAGACTATAAGGAAGAGGAGAACTACTACTTAGATGAAGGTGAACTAGACTTTACCTTAGATAAAGACTTTAATTTAGGTAATAGCTACTATTTAAATAATAATTTTAATTATAATAATAATTATAATAATTACGACTTTAACGATGATTTTAACGACTTTAATAATTGTTATTTTAATTAAAGAAAGCCCACCTAATGTATATTAGAGCGCTTTAACTAGACGAGTTATAGAAGAAGAAGAAACTACTAGAAGGGATTAACTAGCTAGATATAGCTATAGTTAGCGACTATCTAGTAGACAACCTAGTAAATAATTAGTAATTTAGACTTAATTTTACTTATTAAAGTAATTTAAATTTAAGTAATTTAAGTGATTTATAAAATATTAATTTAAAATATTTTTAGATTATTTAAATTAATTAAATTATAATTATATACTTAGTGGTAATTTTAAGTAATTTAGTTAAAAACTACTTTATTAGTAAATAGAGCTCTTTAATTAGCTAGAAAGAAAGAAGATTTTAGAAGATTAAAAAGGTGTTAGTGTAGGAATAGTAGGTTATAGTGGATTAGCTACTATAAGTAAGATTAATAGGTTTATACTTATATATGGACTATTTAGTTTAGTTAGTAGGTTTAGCTAACCTAATTAAGTGCTTTATTATTTAGTTAGTTAAACCTCTAACTAATATAAATATATATAATTTCACTTACTTATATATAAATTAAGCTAATTAATAATTATTAATTTTATAATTTAATATTAAAAAAGTTTAAGTTTAATTTATAAAATAATTATAATTTTAATTATAAAATTATAATTAATATAATATATTTTTTATATTTTTATTTTATATATTATTAATTTAATAACTTTTAAACTAAGTATTTCTTTATATTTTTATTTATAAAGGATATATAGAAGTTTTATAGTAAATATAAATTAATATATATTTAAGATTATTAAATTATTTAATTTATAATATTAAAATTAACTTTATTTTAATAAAATTTAAGAGTATTATTTAAATTATAAAATTATTTATAAGTAAGTATTTATTAAAGTTTATTAATTAATTAAGAAAATAAAATAATATTATAATTCTTTTAATATATATTTAAAATATTTTATATAAAGTTTAGTTTAACTTTTAATAATAAGTTTATTTTATAAATAGTATTAAAATTATTAATAATATTATAAAATTTAATAGATTTATATTTATATTTTTATATTTAAAGTATACCTTTAAATTAATTAAAATCTATTATTAACTTCTTTTATATTTATAAAAGTAATTACTATTTAAAAGGTAATAAAGGTATTATACTTTATAAATATAGAATATTAAATAAATAATATATTAAATATATAAAATAGTTTAAATATATTTAATATTTTATTTATTTTATTTTAAAGTAATATTTATATTTAAAAGGAAAAAAGATTAATAAAGTTTATATAAACTAATTATAATTAATAAATATAATATAATATTAAACTTTTTAATAAATTAATAATATTTTAATTTATATAAATTAAAAATATTTTTATAATATTATAAATAATAATAAGAATTTTAAATAATAACCTTTTAATATAATTATTAATAAATTAAATAATAATAGAACTTATTTATTAAAAGCTATATTAGTTTTATAAATACTTTTAATAAAAGTATATAAAAATAAAAATATTATTATTATTTTAATTATAATAATAAAAATAATTATATAAATTAAAAATAAATTTAAAATAATATTTTATATTAATTTAAAAGCTTTAATAAGTTTTATAATAAAAAGAAAAAGAATTATATATTTACTTTAAAATTTTAATAAGATAATATAATTAATATATTAGGTAACCTTTTAAAGAGTTAAATATATTAAAATCTTTAATTTAATTAAAATTAATATTTTATTTTTAAGTAATATAATAAAAGAAATATAATAAAATTTATATTTTTAATATTTATATTATATATAAAATTAAAAGTAAAATATTAAGTTATATAAGAAGTTTAAAGTTATTTTTAAAAATATAATAATAATAAAAAAGATATTTTTATATAATTACTAATAATATAAAAGTTAATTAATACTTTTATTAATATTTATAGTTATATTAATATACTTTTAAAAAATAATTATATTTTAAGATATTATATAGATATATTTATAGTTTAAGTTTAAATTAAAAGATAATTTTAATATAATTATTAAAGAAAATTTAATATAAATATTTTTAAATATTATTATAAGGATTATTAAGTTTTTATAATATTATAAAACTTAAGGTTTATTAGTTTACTATATATTAGGATATTATATTAAAGATTTTAATATAAAGACTTTTATATATAATTTATACTTATTAATTATTAAATTAAAGTATAAAAGGATAATTTTAATATTATAATAATATAGATAAATAATATTTTAAACTTAAATATTTTAAGTTTATAAAGTTTTAATAAAAGATTAAAAATTTTTAAGTATAAGTTAAAATAAATATTAATATTTAATATATTTTTAATTTTATAAATTATATATTATTAAAGAAAATAATAATATTTATATATATTAAAAGTTAAAATAATAAATTAAAGTTAATTAATATTAAAGTATTAAATTATATATAAAAGTATATAAAATAATATATTTAAAGAGTATATTTAATTTTTATTTATTAATTAAAATAATATTTAATTTTTTATAATAATATAGTTATAAAATTATTTAAAAGATTATATTAAATTAAATAAATACTTATAATAATAAATTAATGATTTAAATTATAAACTTTAATTTATATTAATAAATATTATTAAAATTAAGTTTATAATTTTATAAATAAATTATTTATTAATAATATAGATTTTAAAGTTAATATCTATTTATTTAATAATTATATCTACTTATTTAATTTCCATTAATTACTTATTTAGTATTAATTTTTTAAGTAACTCCTTTATATTTATAAATACCTTTTAAGTTAATATTAAGAGACTCTATAATATAATTTCCTTTTTTAATTTTTAATACTTTTAGTATAAACCTCTTCTATACCCTTTTTAATACACCTTCTAATATACCTTTTAGATCTTCTAACTTATATATATTTAGGTATTAATTAAGTATTTAAATACTAACTAAACGTTAAAAAACTAAAAGTTTAGAGTATTAGAGGGTTAGAAGGAGTGTTAGAAGATTAAAAAGAGTATAGTCTTTATCTTTACCTTCTTAACTTCTAGCTTTTTAGCGTTTAGTTAGTATTTAAATATTTAGTTAGTACTTAAATATATATAGTCTAGAAGGTATACTAAAAAATATATTAAAAAGTATATTAGAAGGGGTGTAAAAGGGGCTTATACTAAAAGTATTAAAAATTTAGAGAATCCTAGTTAGGTATATAGTTTTATATAAGCTTTATATATAAATTCTTATATTAAATAAGTAGTTAAAAAAAATTAAATAAGTGGATATAATTATTAAGTAAGTAGATATTAGTTTTAGATTTTAGTTTATAAATTAATTTTATAATTATTTTTTATTAAAAATTTAATTAAAATAATATTTATTAAACTATAATAGATAATATTATTTATTAGTTTTTATTAAGTATAAAAATTACTTAAAGTATAGTAGTATTTAAAATTTATAGTATAGTTAATAGTTTTAATATAAATATTATACTTTTATTATATTTAAGAAAGTTATTAATTAATTAAAATTATTATAGGTTTTTATAATTATTTATATAGATTTATTTTTATAAATATTTTATTAAATTTAAAATAATTAAGAAAAATAATTAATAATTAATATAATAATATTTTATTAATTATATAAATATAAAAGATTAATAAAATTTATTAAATTAATAATAAAAATAATTTAATAAATATAATAATAAAGATAATATTAAATAAAGTATTAAAAGTTTATTTTTAATAATAAATTATAATTTTAAATATAAAATTATATTAATTAAAAATATTAAATTTTATTAAACTTTAAATATTAATAATATTTAATATATTAAAGTATTTATTTTAATAAAATTAAAAGTTATTAAAATTTATAAATAAAATATTAAAGATAATTAAATTTATAAGTTAAAAATAAAGAATAATAATTAAAGAAGTTAATAAAAAATAAAAATATAAAGTTATAATAAAATAAATTAATAAAAGTTTAAATTTATATTTTATAAGTTATTTATATTTAATAATTTATAAATTATATAATAGGCTTATAATTAACTTTAAATTTTTTAAAAATAAATCTTATAGTTAATATTTAAATTAATAATTTATATTAATAAGGTTAAAAAGTATATATATTATTTATTTTTATATAAATATTTAAGTTATTAGTTTATATTTTTATAAATATTTTTAATTAGGTTTTATAATTATAATATTTATAATAATAAAAGAGAAAATTAATTTAATTTAAAGTTATTAAATTATTAAATTATTATATATTAAGGTTTTTAAATTTTAATTTATTTATTTATTTTATAAATAATAGAAATTAAGTTTATATATATATTTAAAAGTAGAAACTTAAATATTTAAATTAATATTTTTAATTAATAATTTTATTAAAATTAAGGATTTTATATAGAAAAACTAATATATTTATTTTAGATTACTAAATAAATAAATTACTTTAAAATATATAAATTAAGTATTTTTAATAATAATCTTAACTTTTAATATATATTTTATTTAATAATATTTTAATAGAGGGAGTTATTTTATTATTATAAATTAAAAAAGATAAAGATTTAAGTTTAATTTAACTTAAAGGATTTAAAGGAAATTAAATTTTGAGAGTAATTATTTAATTATTTAATAAAAACTATTAATATAGGAATAAAGGTAATTATAATTAGTAGATAGTTTAAGTTATATAATTCTAATTAATAGATTATAATAAGGATTTATTACTAACCTTTTAAGTTTAGCTTCCTTTTTATATAATTTAATTTAACTAATTAAACTACTTTTTATATATATATATATAATAACTTATATTAATAAATATAATATAATAAATAATAATAAACTTTTAAAATATAACTTTTATTAAAAATTTATAAAATTTATATTATAAATTTTATTATATTTAATATTTTAATATTATATAAATATTATTAATATTTAATAATTAAAAAAATTACTTTATAAATAATTATTATTAAAGTTAATAAAATAACTTAAAATTTAAATAAAAGATTAAAAATTACTTTTAATAGAATAATAATTCTTATAAAATTTAAAAGTTTTTAAAAGTTATATTTAAAATTATTTATTAAAGTTAATAAAATAATTTAAAATTTAAAGTAAAAGTTAAAATTTACTTTAATTATAAATAAAAATATAATTATAATTAATAATAAAATAATAGAAATATTTATAGTTATTAATATTTTAAAAACAAATTAAAGATTTAAAGATTTTAATATAAATTTTAAGTTTTTACTTACTTAATTATAAAGCTTAATAAATATAATAATTATTTAAATAAATATATTAAAAGTAATTTAATTATAATTAATTTTTAAATAAATTTTTAAACTTTAAAGGTTAAAGTTTTATTTTAAAATTTAAATAAAAGAATATAAAGGGTAGAAAATTTATTAAAAAAGTAAAAAAGTAAAAGAAAAAAAAACTTAAAAGTTTTAAAAAAGAGTTTAAATATTATTAATAAAGGTTAGTATTAATATAAATAAAGCTTAAATTAAATTAAAATAAGGTTAAAGGGGTAATATAATAGATATAATTTAGAAAAATAAAGCTTTAAAGGTTTAATAGTTCTTAAAAATCTAATTTAAAAGTTTAAATTCTTTAACTTTTACTTACTTTCTATTTTCTTTTCTTTTATTAAATTTAATTTAATTATAAATTAACTTAATAATTTATTTAATTATACTTTATTATATTAATTAAATATTTAAATATTAATTAAATATTAAAAGGTTAGAAGTTTAAAGGGTTAAAAAGTTAAAAAGAGTATTAAAAAGTTAAAAAGAGTATAGTTTTTACCTTTACCTTCTTACTTTTTAACTTTTTAATATTTAGTTAATATTTAAATATTTAATTAATATTTAAAAATAAAAAGTTTTAAAAAGTAAAGATAAAAGGTCTTAAAAAGTAAAAATAAAGAGATTATAAAAAGGGTTTATACCTTATATATTAAAAATTAAAGAAAAAAATAATTTTATAAAGTCTTTTAATATTAACTTAGAAAGTACTTATAAATATAAGGGAGTTATTAAGAAAAGTAAGTATTAAGTAAATAAAAAGAAAATACTAAGTATATAAACTAACTTATTAAGTGTATAGATACTAGCTCTATTTATTATTATATAAAGGTATTATATATATTATATATATATATATAGATTAAAAACGAAACCACTTTATGCCTAACCCTAAACTACAGCCTTAGGAGTTCCATTTTGCTGTTTAGAGTGCTTGAAAACCTTTCACTGCCAATCTGCAGACGACTATTCAACCCTTGAAGAATGCCCGAGGCGTTTGAACGAAAGTTCGGCCTTTCAGGCAGCGATTATTACTTGACTTCTCTATTCAAGTTTAACACCGTGGAAGACGCCAACTACCGTTCACTCAGCCCGCCAAGAGTCGCTCGGCTTCTTGCTCGGCAATCCCACCAACGATTTGCACTGTTTGGCGGTGTAGACAGCCCCACTTGCCGGGCCAAGACTTTCAAAATTTACTGACTTATCGTTTGCGGAGCGTTGTTGTTGATTGCCTGTGTACTTCAAAAATCCCTTATTGGAGTGGGAAAAGGCAATGAGGGGAAGGTCATAGCCGGACGACGGACGTCGGATGCTGGGTCGGATGCTGGATGTCTTGTCGATACGAAGTGAGGTACCTAGGTATATTAAGCCCTGTCGTCTCGCCGAGATGCATAAAATCCATCCTCATGCACTACCGAGCGTGTATTATCCCTGATAGTCTTCTCATTTACAGCGCGTGCTTCTTTCCGGGTCGTTTCCGACGATGGCTTCGCAGATGGCTCGCAGATGCGCGCTGAGTCTTTGTGCCCTTGGCCAAGTCTCTGCGCACGCGTTGTCGTCTCGACAGACGACTGAAACGCAGACAAGCCCATACACGGATGCAGTGTCCAAATATGTCGACTCCATAAGCGAGACTCTCTGGCCTACCAACACTGAGATCCATGAGAACCCCGAGCTCCAATATGAAGAGGTTAAGGCTCATGACCTTCTGACCTCTTTCATGGAGTCTCAAGACGGATGGAACGTGACGCGGTCCGCATACAATATCAGCACCGCCTTTACCGCTGTATTCCAGGGAGATGGTGAAGGCCCGGTGGTGTCATTTAACGCCGAGTACGGTAAGTACCAAAAGCCCAAGCCTCGACTTGAGACAAGCATGCTGACCTTGATGACTTCGCAGATGCGTTGAAAGGCCTGGGGCATGCTTGTGGGCATAACCTCATCGCTATGGCATCATTGTCTGGCGCACTTGCTACGGCTGAGATCATGCGCACTGAGAAACTTGCCGGAACTGTGGTTCTCTTCGGCACTCCCGCGGAAGAAGGTAAATAGCCAACCTCATGATAATGTTGAAGTTGTGCTCGGGGCTGACTGGCCATTCCAGGCGGCGGCGGTAAGATCTTGTTGAACGAGGCGGGCGCCTACCGAGACCACAAGATCGACATCAGCCTCATCTCGCACCCCACTAACGGCGGCGACTCCCCTTACATGTCCACCACTTCCACAGACACTCTCGACATCGAATACTACGGCAAACCAGCCCACGCAGCAGCCGCACCGTACGACGGAATCAACGCCCAGGACGCACTGGTCCTCGCCTACGACGCCCTCTCGATGCTGCGCCAGCAGACGCACTCCACCGACATAATCCAGGGCATCATCAGGTCCGGCGGCAGCCTCACCAACGTCATCCCGGACCTCTCGGCGGCAACCTTCGCCGTGCGCGCCGCGGACGACAGCGCGCTGCACAACCTGACCGAGCGCGTGTACAAGTGCTTCGAGGCCGGCGCCCTGGCCACGGGCGCCACGCTCAACCTGACGATGCGGCCGCACGGCTACTCCAACATGGTCACAAACGACGTGCTCGCCGAGTCGTACGCCGCGTGGTTCGGCGGGCTGGGACACGGGGACGAGCTCCTCCCGGCCGAGACGGCGAGGAGCAGCAAGAGCAGCGCGAGCACTGACCAGGGGAACCTCAGCCATGACTTCCCGTCCATCAGCCCCTGGTTTGGGATCACCAACGAGGACGGCAGTGTCCCTGTCACGGGGCCTCACACCCCGCCGTTTGAGGTGGCCTCGCGCAGCCGGCGTTCCTTTGACAAGTCACTTCTGGTGGGGAAGAGTCTCGCGGGGGTTGCTATTGATGTTTTGACTGTCGACGGGCTGTTGGACAAGGTCAAGGAGGAGTTTTCTGGTGTGAACAAGGTGCCCCGCGCGAGGAGGAGCATACATATGTAAAGAATGTGAGTATTAACCTGTTGACTGACGTCCTCAGTGTCCGAGGTCCGGCTTTTCAATCGTGTATGTTGCATGTAAATTACCGTCATAAGCACGCTGCATAATCATTGCAGAAAATTATTGCGTATATTTAATGTACTAATTGTGCCGAGACCATATGGCGGGCTGGGCTGGAATTCAGCTCGTGACTGTGGTATTTGAGGGATTCGTAAATTCGGGATTGAAATTGAATAATTCATGATGTCCAATTATACAAATATCGGACCTTTGATCAGCTGAGTGCCAAGTGGCTTTATTTATTAGTGTCTGGCTCGGAGTTTTGCCATCTTTCCTGTCGCACCTAGAGTCAGCTTTCTGAGACGACGATTGCGGATTCCAGCCAATCTGAGCTTGGAGCTGGTCCGCGGTATTACCCAAATTGGTTGGCGTCCGCGGACACCAACCCAAAGGGGTATCTATATGAGTATCAAGGAATGATCCGCCCATTGGCGGCCTTCAAAATCCGCCCGACTACATCTCTTCTACCATTTGACGTCAGCCAGTGCAGCCCAAGTTGCGGAAAGAAGTCTCGTCAACGTATGTATACTTTCACCCAATAACAACAATGGAGATAATTCCGGAGGTTAAAGCCTGCGAGTCGTGTGCGAAATCTAAACGGAAATGCGGAAAAGAGAGCCCACGATGTCACCGCTGCACGTCTCGGGACCTCGAGTGCATCTATCCACTCCCCACCAGGCCCAGCTCGTTCGTCCGCTTCCAGGACGCTCCTAGCTCGGCTGTAAACTCTACATCCATACCCATGGTCCCGGCGGAGAGGGCCGCATCGATACCTATGGCTCCCGCTGAGATCGGAAGGCCGCCGCCCGACATGTGGGACCCTACCATGGCGCTGTTCACATTCACCACGACCTCCTCTCATTACAGTGCATCCCACACGCCCAATACGAGGCTCGACGTTGCGCGGCCCTCGACGCTGCTGTCCGCCCCTCGTAGTGTCAACAACCCACCTGCGAAGCAGCTCAGCACGGACTGGTTCATGTCCCCAGAATCATGGAAGATGGAGTACATCATGCCAGGCCCCGGGGACCAGGGCGAGATGCCACCGTCCCCATACAGCCGCCAGGCCCTGAAGGCCTTCCTCACCACGGGGCAGGGCTGGCTGGCGGACTGGATCTCGACGGGGGGCACGACGTTCATCCACAAGCAGCTGTACTCGTTTAAACTCCCGCGGTGCGTGCAAGACGCCTACACGGCGGTGGCGCTCTACCTCCTGAGGACGGACGAGAACGAGGACATGGTCCACCGCATCATCGAGGACCGGTCGAGCCAGCTCCTCGCCGACGAGGAGCGGCACAGGATGTCCAGCAGCCTCGACCCCTTCGGCCACCTCGCCCGCGTCCACGCCCTGCTCGCGTACCAGATCATCTGCCTCCTCGACGGCGACATCCACCTCCGCGGGCTCGCCGAGCAACGGACGACGGTCATGGAGTCGTGGCTCAAGCAGATGCTCGACAGCGTCTCGTTTGCCTCGCAGCTCACGTCGGCCTCCGGCGCGGAGGGGGCGATGACGGCCGCCAGGGGGCTGGGCCTCGGCATAGTGGACATAATGGACGCCGCATCGTCAGCGTCGGCGTCGGCGTCGGCACCGGCCGCCGCCTCGCCCGCCACCACCACCACCACCCCGCGGACGGCGCCGCAGTGCTTCCACCCCAGCTCGCAGGAGGAGGTGCTCTGGCACACGTGGATCTTTGCCGAGTCGGTGCGGCGGACGTGGATCTTCGCGCAGGGCCTGCACGTCGTGTACACAGTCATGCTCCAGGGCTGCGCCACGTGCTGCGGCTCCATAAAGTTCACCACGGCGGCCGAGGTGTGGGACGCGCCGTCGAGCTACGCGTGGAGCAAGATTTGTGCGGAGAAGGACGTGGCGCTTACCGAGCCGGAGGAGGTCGAGAGCTTCCTGGCGCGTAGGAGGCCTGAGGAGGTTGATGGTTTTACAACGTCCTTGTTACAGATCATGTTTGGGAAGGCGAAGATGGAGCGGTGGGCAGATGCGAGGACGCCGGTCGCTGCATGAGGTTTGTGGTGGAATTTGTTCGGCTTAGATCTTATGCCCCAGGGCGGCAGCTTTTCAGTTTTCCTATTTTACACAGCGGGCATTCCGGTATTGTTACAAGGCTCCTTCCAATATCCCGTAGATTCCCCGGCCTTGCACCTGGAGAGCCGGAGCGAGTTCTTCAGTCCGATATCAAGACGCCTCCAGTGTATTTTCTGCGAGCATCCTGTCCCACACAATGGATCCCTTCCCTTTGGTCATCACAAGACCACTGGGTCCTCCTTAAACACTGCCCAGGTGGTCTGGGCTGATACTCACCACAACCATTGTTTTCTTCCACTTCAACTTACATCACAACAGGCTGTTCGTTTGCAACATTCAGCAGATCCTGCCTCCACATATCGACTTGGCCCAGCCCAAATGAATTTCAAGTAAACGGCAACAGAGACAGTTACAATCGTCACCGCCCCTTCCTTGTCTTGTTGCAAGAGTCTGCTAACCGAGTTAAATTCTTCCATTCCTTTCCTCTTCTTCTCTCCGATCCAGCTCTTCTGCACTTCTCGTCTCTTCCTCTATTCCGATCCCGTCTCCAACCCTTCCATCTTGAAACCTGGGATCTTCAGTCCCCCAAGCTTACATCTCGTTTCCAAATCACACGCCTCCTCAGAAGCCAAGATGCCACCCAAGAGAAAGCGCGATGAGTTCGAGGCAGACGACGGGCGGGAGGCGTTCCGCAACCGAGGGGACCTAGCAATGTTCCGATCTGAAAAGAGGTGGGACTTCGCCCTGACCGTAGATGGCGAGCGACTGTTGCTCCACAAGCAGCTGCTATTCTCCCGCGTCGGAAAGTTCAGACAGCTGCTGACAGGGGGCAGGAACGGGGTAGGTTCAGAGTCTATCCTGCCGTCCAACACTGCCCAGCCCAGAATCCACCGAGGTTGCTAACTCTACGTCTAACTCATCAGCTGCCAAAGGACGACAAAGGGCGAACAGAATACACGGAGAAGGACCACGACGCCAGATCGGTCCGCCTGATGGTCGACTTCGTGTACGGGGAGTGGAAGGCCGAGATCCTCGAGTTCCAGACGGAGAACCAGCCCGTCATCCAGGACTGCATCCTGCTCTTCAGGCTGGGGCACAGCTTCGACATCCCGCGGATGGCCGCCTACGCCGTCCGGCACCTCGAGATGTACCTCAGCAGGAAGCTCAGGGACATCTGCGTCTACCCGCTGCACAGGGCCCTCCAGGCGGCTGGGCGCAAGGAGTTCATTGAGGACCTTGAGGCCGGCATCTGGCAGGCGGACGCGGCCCGGCACGGCCCGGTCGAGACCCAGCCCTGGTGCATGCTCGTCGACTTTGTTGTCGTGGCGGGGCCCGTCCTCCTGCGCGAGCCCAACTTCCACCTGCGCGTCGACGTGGACGTCCTCCCGCCTGCCTTCGTCAAGGAGACCCTGCTGGGGCTCCATGCGCCCAAGTACCAGACGCCTTGGATGAGGGGGCTCAGGGTGCGGCCGGCGAGGCTCTCGAGGCCGGTTCCCAAGAAGCGTGGGGGCTGTTCCTGCTGTGGGGTGGGTATCTTGAGGGAGGAGGCGGCCGTTTTCAACCCCTGGTCTTACCAGATGCTTGCCCAGAGGTTTCCTCAGCTGTGCTGTGAGGCGTGTGCTGAGAGGATGGATCAGGGAGATGGCAATGGCGTTGTGTGGGGCATCTTTGATGATGTGAAGGATGAGTAGGTGGGCCTTGACTCATCTGTTTGACGTTGGTCTGTTGCTGGAGGGTTGCTCATGGCTTGGTGCTTCTTTTGACGTTGAATTCCTATCAACAATTACCAATCAAAGTCGTTGATTTCACAATCTGTCTTCCGTCCGAGCTTCTACTTTGTGAAAGTCTTTATACGTGTTTGCACAGACTACAGACACTGCAATTGTGCATACATGGTGACATTGAGACCTGTGCAGGGCTGCAACCCCTTAGCGCCATATGATGAACAAATGAGCAGCTCACTCTGGCCATTTACTGTTTGGACGAAAGCCCTCATTCTTTGGGATTCTGCCGCTGCTGCTGCAGACGAATTCCCACCGCCCGCCTGTCTATAAAGTACCTGGGACCTTGCCCACTCTTTGTCGACAGCATCCTTCCTAGGACACAACACCAAGAGAGGCGAGCTTCGACCCACCTGCAAAGATGTCTGACGACCACGAGCCTCGCCCTCTAGCACCGGGCTTTGTGCGCGATGCCTCCCCTGGGGGTGGTGATGCACACCCTACCTTGATGGGCCCCCATGACGCCACATCTCAGGAGCACTTGGACAATCACCACAGGGACATGACGAGACCTCCTCTCATACCACAGGAAATCTACGATAGGCTTATGAACGACCCCATGCGTACCAAGGCCAACATCACCGCGCTTCCCGCATCCTTCGCCAAAGCCGACGAGAAGCTGCTCAGCTCGGGCGTGCACTCCGATGCCAAGGTGATTGCAAACGGCAAGGTGTACCAGGTGCACAAGAGCATCCTATGCACCCGCAGCAAGTGGTTTCGGGCTGCTCTTGAGGGCGGTTTCTGCGTAAATGTTTAACTGACCTGGTTGATCTAAGCAAGCAGCTTGCGGCCTTGACCATTGCTAACCTTGCCGTTTGCCAGGAGGGTAACGACAGCATTGTCAACATCTCTGACCCAGAGGATAACATCGACCGACTGCTCGAGTTCATCTACACTGGCGCAGTGGACCTCAAGGAGTGTGAGGAGACCGAGGTCATGGCTGCTGCCAACGAGATCGCAGCCCTTGGTGACTTCTACCAGGTCGACCAGATGAACAAGTATGCCGAGCAGATCTTGGGCCACTACCTGGGTAAGTACATCATATCACATCTCCTCCAGAATGCTGCAGCCTGGGATTAGCAGACAGATAGCTAATATTTGCCTGAAACAACCAGGAAGAAACCTCAAACGCAATCAACTGGGACGACGGCGCTTCTGAACTGCCTCGCCAGTACTGGACCCCCGACACACTCAGACTGTGCAAGGACTTCAACACCTGCAAGGCCAACTACAGGCTCATCAAGCAGGCCGGCTTCGTTGACCGCCTGTGCGAGGCCATCCGTGGCGCCTACGCCAAGCGGTCAGGCATCCAGCATGTCTACGTCGCCTTCGTCTGTGCTGCGCGGCCCGTGACCTTCACGTGCGCCCTGATCCGGGAGCTGAGGCTGGAGCTGCCCGAGTTTGGGGAGGACCTGCTGACGGCGATGATGGACGGCCTGAAGTGCCCTGCCCTCGCTGGCAACCCGGTGTTTTCGAGGTGGAGTAACACCATCTACGTCGAGCCTGGCAAGCCCACGCTGTCAACGAAAGCGATCAATCAGATCCGTGAGGTCCGAAGGTCCCATGAGCGCCATGAGCTCCTCAACCTCCGCGGGCTCCGTGAGCTTCGTGAGCACCGTGAGCTCCGTGAGCAGCGTGAGCTCCGTGAGCACCGTGAGCACCGTGGTCAGCAATGAGACCTGGAGAGATCCATCAGATAGTCTGATTAGAACTGAGAGTTGGGGAGATACATCGGATAGTGGTGGAAGGAAAGGAATGATGACCTCTTGATCCGTTGTTAGCACCAGTTGTGAAATGGAAGACCTTCATCCTCATCAAATGGAACGCACTGCACTACGCGCTTCCGGGTTAGGGTGGAGCGGGTGTCTAAGTAAGTACCTAGGTACTTAAGTAGGTAAGCAGACGCCAGCCAACGCGTGGAGTCACGGTACGCTTTGCTCACGAGGAGGTCCGTGCACATGAGATGACGGGTCCCAGCCATCTCCACTTCCAACGTCGTCCCATCCCTCTCCTCTCCTCTGCCGCATTCACGACAGTCTCCATCAACCACGCCCTTCGGTTCATCCACGTGCATCCACGCATCCACGCATCCAAGCATCCAAACCCCCGATCATCCAACTACACCAGCAGCAGGGTCAGTTCTTTGGTACTCGCTTCTCGCGGGGGACCGGTCGCCACCTCTCCAACGATAGAGCTGCATCGCACAGAAAAACCGCAGTGCTCCCCGCGGCCGTCGCCTGTAATCCGTCGCCCACCTCCAAGCTACAGGTCGCCTGCCCCGGCGCCTGGGGGGTGGGAGGGTACTCCTTGCCCCAAGAGGTTGAGTGAGCGCGCGCTCTGTCACCGCTCCTCCCTTGACACGGGTGGGATCAAAGTAGCCCGTCGGCGGCCACTCGCACGCCCGGGCATCGTTGTTGCGGGACGCGGGTTCTGGACTCTCTGCTCTCTCTTCTGCCGGCATACAGGCCCCCGAGTCAAGGCTGCTCTTGCACACTTCAAAGCCTGGCAGGGTGGGGTTCTCCTGGGCGTCTTTTGCTCAGGAGGGAAACACTTTCGACGACGCTCTGTTTGGTGTCATTGACGGACGAGGCCGTGGCCTTGGTCTTGGCCCGTCGTGCTTGAACAAATCTGAATGCTAACCCTTTTCTCGATTTTATAGAACTACTGTTTCCGAGCCTGCCATGGTCGGCGGAACGCCGCCATGTCCTCCCTCGACGAGTTTCAACATTGACAGGGCACCAGCAGTTGTACATTACATGGGGCGCGACTCGGAGTTCCGGTATCTATATCACGGCGATGCAGATCCATCGCGCCAGGTCACCTTCGAGATGCGCTTCGACGCCGCCGACATGTCAGCCTTCTTCAAGATCCGCGTGCCGGTCGGGCTGAAGGGCGCGGGCCCCGACAGCGCCAAGACACCCCTCTTCCTGCACATACACCCCGACAGCATCGCAGTCCTCAAGTACAACGCAGTCTCCAGGGTGGTACCAGACGTCGTCAAGGACAGCCTGGGGCCGGGCCCGGGGCCGAGCAGCCTGGACTTTTGGCTGGTCCGACCTGCCGACATGGTTGTGCCCTCAGCCTCACGACTGGCGCCCCAGAACAAGGCCCACGGCGAGAAGCTGGACTCCCTGAAACTCCTCGCGCAGGATATAGCCCTCACTGTGTATTGGATGCCCGCAACGCCGCTGTCCGACTCCCAGATGCGACCAGTCTGTGACGCTATTTGGGACCGGAGACTCAAGTCTATCAGCGCGGCGGCCGATCTGCAGGGGCTGTACGGCGGGGCGGGCGGCAGGGTGCTGGAGCGCAGTGAGCTGTGCCTCCCTGTGCCAAAGTCGAGTCCCCCGTCATACAGCGAGCTTGAGCCCGGCCCGCCAGGCGCTCCTGTCAACCCATGTGAGTCGTCGAATGCTGCCTCCTGCCCAATCCCAGCCACTGACAGCATGCGTCGCCAGCTCAAAAGTCCGCCGGCGCGCCCAGGAAACGGCGCCGAGGTACACCCTCCGGCGCCGCTGGCAAGCCCGACCCCGCCGCGGACGCCACGGCAGCAACCTGCAGGAAGCTGCTCGACGAGATGATGGCGCAGTACCGGCGGGAGGAGCGGGCGCACCTTGACAGCAGGCTGGCGGAGCTGCGGGCGTCGGTGGGCGAGGACCTGCGGGCGCTGCGGGCCGAGGTGCTGGCCCACGTGGACCAGCGGCTGGCGGACCTCGAGGGCGTGATCCCCAGCGCCGAGGACGTCGACGAGCAGGTGGCGCAGCACGCGGCCGGGCTGGTCGAGGACCTGGTCGAGGTCAAGATCGACGACCACGTCGCGGGCATACGGGCCGAGCTCGAGGAGTTTGTCGACGGGGAGATTGCTTCTGCTGAGGAGCGGGTGCTGCGGCGGGTGAGGGATGCTAGTTGGAGTGTTTGTATAGATGAATGATTATTAATTAATGTTTGCTATGTGCATGTGCGTGTGGTTTTGGCTTGCTTGTCTTGTGATGTGGGTGGTCGTGTCGGGTGAGATGAGATGGGGATTGGTAACTGTGAGAACGGCGGTTACATCTGTAGAAAGGTCCGTGGGATCTCTTCACTTGGGAGCTTGTCCCAGAGGAGCACTTGTATGTACTAAGAAAAGTCTGAATTAGGGAGGTAAGACTATCTCGGTACCTGGGTAGGCAATGGCGCCATCCGTCAAATGCCAATTATTCCCTCAAAGTCTTCAAGTCTCCATCCGAAGCTCCTGTGTGCGACAACCCCCCACCGCAGAATCTGACCCCATTCATCGACCGTCCAACCCAAGAAGACCGGGAGAACCCCCCAATATCGCCGTAGTCAGTCCGCAGCGTGCCTTTGCCCGCCCCTGCACTTCCAGGGCGGGAGCTATCGCCGCCCCGCCGGGACGAGGACCTGGATCGCCTCGCCCGAGCCGTCGGCCTCGTCCTGCGCGCACTTGGTGCAAAAGGTGCTGGAGGGCCGCCCGGAGAACTTGAGGAAGCGCGTCTGTGGGCCCTTGTTCAGGGTGGTCAGGACGTGGCTGCCGAAGCGCGGGTAGTTCATATTAAGTACCTCGATGAAGGGCTTGCCGAGGAGCCGGCCGCGCGCGGCCCACACGAAGTCCGCGAGGATGGGCTGGCAGGGGTTTAGGGGGATGTTTTGGGGCTTGAACGTGCCGTATGCCATCACAACAGCGTCGGTGAAGTTTTCGTGAAAGACGTTACCATCGATGCTGGCTTTGGGCACGAGGCCCAACTCGAGCCCGGTCTCGGCCTCGGCTGATAGGGTCATGGCCTCTTGAAGATGGGCGCTGAGCTTCTTCCAGAGGTTGTCCTCCGCGTAGCGGATCATGCCGGTGACCTGGAATTTACGGCCCAGGAGTGCGAGCTCCACGCAGTCTGCCATGGTGCGCGAGGAGATGTCCTTGATGCCTGGATGACAAGGTCAGTTGCAAAAGCTTGATGTGGTGGGCGTGGATATGAGGACCTACTGCCTGCGTAAATGAACTCTAGAATCAGCTCTGCTTTATCTTCGTAGATCCCGAACCCGAAGGCCGTGAAATCAGCTGTCTCCTCGGTGGTGGACTGGTTGGAGAAGGCTTTGCGAAAGTAACCCGACCTCGGGCACAAGATGCCCTTGTGGACCTTCCAAACTCGCTGGTTAACCCCGACCTCAGCATCGCTGAACTGACCAGTCTCCAAAAGCTCCAGGTCGTTAGAGCGGAAGCGCTCCTGGACGGCGAGGGGGCTCTCCATGTCTGATGAGGATGGGAGCTCTGGCTGCTCGTGCTTTGGTGGAGGTCGCATCGCCGGAGAGTCGGTGGGTGGCCTGTCTCGCTGAGATCTTGGGGGTGCGATGGACACTCGTCGGGCGAGGATCCAACTCAGGTGGTGTTCATGTGCTGGCAGTCAGCAGCGTCAAGGCAAAGTCTGCTGCAGGTGCCAGAGCTTTCACTTTTGTGTGGTTGTGGCAAACGGCCAGCACCAGGGCAACGCGAGGTGGACGGGTGGGGCAACGTAGGAAGGTGAATGGAAGGTCAAACAGTGGCCCAAACACGCGAGCTCGAGAAAGGCGAAGAGCTCAGTGCTCAGGCTTTTCCTAGGGGAGGTTATCCTACAGGACTTGTAGGGACAAGAAAAGGTTTTGATTTGGGAGGTCATGCTATCCTTGGACTACAAATTGATCCCTCTGTGTCTTTAGCGGAACGTCTCAAGTCCTCTACATCTCATGTACTCCTCTCAATAAGCTGTTCCACGACAAGCTGTAAAGCCACCAAACATCCGCCCATCCCCCCTACAAACGACCTCGATATAGACTGACCGTAGCCTCCTGTTGCAAACCTGACACCATCTAGACAACCATTTTGTGGGCGCTTGCCAAGCCTGGGAGGCAAGATCCTCCTCTCCAAACAGATTGGTCTGCAAACATAAAGGCAGGCAGGTGTCTCCATCTCATCATCCACATTGCTTCAGTCCCCCTTCTCCACAGGCTCAAAAGGCGGTGGTTCGAGACCCAGCAGCGCAAGACTCGCACGGCCGTCCTGTTGCTTGTGAAACGCACACTGCCAACAACGGCAAGGCGTGAGGAGGTGCCTCCGGCCGCCGCAGAAAAATGACGACTGCGGGCCCATGTTCAACGCTGTAAACACATGAGTGCCGAATAAAGGGTACGCCCTGTTAAGCGCCGCCATGGCGGGGGTGCCGAAGAGCTGGGCGCGCGCGGCCCAGACGAAGTCGGCGAGGAGGAGCTGGCTGCTGGTGGTGTTGTTGTTGTCGACGTTGGAGTAGGCCCTGGCGATGGCGCTGCGGAAGTCGAGCTCGAACTCCATGTCGGCGATGGTGAGCCTGCGGCCGTGGAGAAGGTCGTGGGTGGTGAGAGGGACGCCGGCGGCGCCGGGGGTGGTGGACACACACTCGAGCATGGGTTTAAGCCTGGCCCAGAGTTGGCTGGTTGCATAGTCGGCCATGCCGTCGACGAGGAAGGTCTCGCCTACGGTGGAGAGGTCGACGCAGTCTGCCATGGTGAAGGTGGCGATGTCTTTGATGCCTGTCATTTGTGACAAGTCAGCCAGTCAGTTTATGGACCATATCGTAAGACTGCCAGCCAGCCTGCATGTGCTGGTAGTAGGGCGAGTGAGAAAGACGTACCGCCCGAGTAAATGAACTCAAATAGAAGCTCGGCCTGATCCTCCGTTGTGTAGAACGGGAGTTCCAGCGGGATGGGCTCGCCGCCCTTGGACGTGGCGAGGCTGGCCTCACGCAGGAAGCCTGACCGCTGGCACACGATGCTCTTGTGCACCTTCCAGACCCGACCGCCCAAAAACATGGTGACCTGGGCGTCGCTGTAACGGCCTGTCCTGAGGAGGTCCAGGTCGTTGGAGCGGAAGAGCTCCTCGGGGGCGACGAAGGGCTTTTGGGTCTTGGGCGGTGGTGGGGAGAAGAGCTTCAACGGCTCGGCCTTTGGGAGGGAGAAGGGCTTTGACGGGGATCGAGAAGTCGATGAGGGCAGGGACGAAGGCCTTGGCGGCGGGGATGGAGTGCCTGGAGGCTGGGCCTCTGGTGGATGTTGGATCCCCAGGGGGTCGGGGTCTTGTTTGGTCGACATCTGGAAGTGGGTGGGTTGAGGATCCCGCTTTGGCAGTGTTGTTGTGGCAGTCGGGTCTCGGACGTGGTTTGAAATGTGAGTTTGCGAGAGCTTCCAACTTTTGGGCTTATGTGGTTGTGTCGAGGGGTGGCCTGGGGCATCAGGGCAGCCAAAGGTCAAGCGACAGGAAAGTTAATGGCAAGGCCAAACAGGCAACAAAACGTGGGAGGTGAGAAAGATGAAAAGCCCAGTGCTTATGGAAGTGGTCTATCTGGATGGCCCCTGGTGAGTTCTGCACTGGTATCACACGTGCCTGTCCCCTGCGATAGCCTGGATCAAGTAAAACATACCAACAGTCCTGGCCTTTTGCCATCCCGAGTGATCCATCCAACATTATCCAGCATGAAATTGCTGTTTTCCGATGGTCAAGCGGCTCAATTAGCTGCTTAATCCGTTCGCAAACCCATCCAGTCCAGCCTGTCTAGTCAGTGTCAAACCAGCCTGGAGTTTCAACAGTCCAGTCCCCAGTTGCTTCGACGGCTGGCCTCGGGCCAGGCGGAATCCGTACGAGAAATGGTACGGGCGCAGGGGATCGCGGAAAGAACCTCCAGTCCTGCCACTTCGCGAATGTGGTGTTGCCACAGAACTCGCCTGACACGTCACCCGTGATCATCGAGGCGAGAACCAGGTTTCCGAACTTCCGAACCTGCCCCTGCGTGATGAGGCGGACGAAATCAGCATTCTTGAACAGGTGGAGCCGTGCCGCGAAGGCGAAGTCCGCCAGGATGCGCTGCGCCAACTTGACCGGCCGCTCAACGAATGCGTTGCGCACGGCCAGGCAGAACATGGTGGGGAAGGCGTCCTCGTCCTCCTCCGCCGCGAACCGGGCCTCCATTACTGGGACCGTGAGCCCCGTGTGGCAGACGCGGTCGAGGATCGACCCCAGGTGCGTCACGAGGAGGGCCTTACCATATTGTTCCATGTCCTCTGACCAATACCTCTCTCCCAGCCGCATGAGGTCGATGCCGAGGATCATGGTGTCGCGGCCGCCTGTGACGGTCTCGTCGGTCTGGTCGACGCCTGTGCGTTTGGTCTGATCAGCGAGACTCGACTGAACTGCAGGTGGGGGGTTTGGCGTGACTCACTGCCAGCATAGAGAAAGTGGAGCATCAGTTTGACTTGTGAGGCGGTTTCTTCGAGCGTGATCTCGTTACTTCCAGTGACCTCGCGAAATCCACCCGACTGGTTGTTGAGGAACATGTCAGGAAGTTGCAAGGAACCAGGTTGCCAGGTTGCTTACTATGTGGTCACTAGAGAATGCCGTCTTGAACCACGACGAGCGGCTTGCTAGGATATTGCGGTGGACCTTTGTGTTTGTTAGCATCCTTTTGCCATGAAAAGTTCGAGAACTTGGAAAGGCAGCAACTTCTGACAAACGACAAACCTTAGTGGAAAGCCCGCCGTTACAGATGATCTTTGCATCGGCATACAAGCCAGATCGGAGGATCCTAACCTATGTCAGCAAAAATCAAAGAAGAGAAGGAGAGGTTCAAGCTGACTCTAGGTCATTGGATACCCAGGCATTGTTTTCGCCGTCGTCATCCATCTTGTGTTTGCAGTGAGAGGCGATGGAAGTTTATGAGGTCTGATGTTGGGGTTGCTAGGAGGTTGAGGTGGATGGATGGATGGAAAAGACAGAGCTCAGAGGGCGAGTGGGTCCAGCTGTCTAGGTACGTGCTTGCAGACAGGGTTGAAATTAGTCTGAATTAGTTTAATTACAGGCCTTAACTAAGACTAAAGACTTTTAGTTAAGGAAATAGTGACTAAATCTTTTTTTAATTAGTAATTATAACTAAAGACTAAACTAATTTATAAATTAGTCTTTAATCTTTAATCTAACTAAAGAAAAAGTAGGTCTATTTTTATTAAATTTTATTTTATTAAATATTAAATATATAATATAGTTTAAATATTAAAAAATATTTTTAAATCTTTTTAAAAATTAATTATTATTTTTAATTAATTTTCTAAAAATAATAAAAATATTTTTAAAATTTTTATTTAAAAATATTTATTAAAAATATTATACTTTAATTTAATTTAAATAAATAACATTAAATAAAATATAAAAATTAAAATATAATTTTATTTTTATTTTAATTTAAACTTTAAACCTTTATATATTAAAAAAGTAGAATTCTATAACTTATCTTTTAAAGAACTATTTAACTTTAAATATATATATTCCTTTATATAATTATTTAAATAAATAATAAAAATTATAATTAAATTAAGTTTAATTACTTTTAATAATTTATTTAAATAAATATAAAATTTTATATAAAATTAAAATTAACTTTATATATAAAAGTTTTTTATAAATAATAATTTAAAAGTAACTATATAGTATAGTAATATAATCTATTAATCTATATTCCTAAAATAGTATTTAAAGTAGTAAAAGGTTATTATAAGCTTAAAGGTATTAAGTTAATAATTAACATTATAAAGTTCTTTTATAACTATTAAGGGCCCTTAATTATATTAGTATTAAATTTTATATTTTAAATTTATACTAATTAAATATTAAGGAGTAAAGTTATCTAACTATTTATATAGGTTTATAATACTCCTTTTATACTATAAAATTATAATACTATTTATTTACCCTAAATACTCTAATAAAGCTTTATTATAGTATAATTATAATATTATTAGAATTCCTTCTTTTATAATATATATAATAATTTTATTAATAAATTTATTATATTAAATTTATATAATTAAATTAAAAATATAATTAAAAATTTTATTTTTATATAATTAAATTAAATATATATATTATTTATAATAATTATTATTAATATTATAATATTAAAATTAAAAATTATATATTTCTTTAATATTTAAATATTTTATTTTATTAAATTTTTAATTTATTTAAATTATTATTTAATATATATACCCTCTAAATAATAGAATTTTTAAAGAAGAGTATAGAATATACTATACCTAAATTTATAGTTTAGTAATTAGAATCTTCCTAAATAGAGGAAAGACCTAAGTTCAATTCCTAATAGGTCCCTTATAGTACGTTCTCCTCTTCTTTTACTTTTTTTTTATTTTTATTAATTAACTTATTATTAATTAAATAGAAAATTAAATAAAAGTTAAATAAAATATTAAATAGAAAGTTAAATAAAAGTTAAATAAAAAGTTAAATAAAAGTTAAATAGAAAGTTAAGTAAGAAATTAAATAAAAGTTAAATAAAAATAAAATAAAAAGTTAAATAGGATATTAAATAAAAGTTAAATAGAAAGTTAAATAGAAAGTTAAATAAAGTATATAATAAAAATATTTAAATAATTTAAATATTTTTAAGTTTATTTTATATTTATTAAATATTAAAGGAATATTAAAGGAATATTAATAATTTTTAAAAGTATTTAATTTAATAATTATTTTCTATAATTAATAAGAAAGTCTAAGGTAACTATTAGTTTCTAACTAGTAAATAAGGAAGTTTAGGGTAACTCTTAGTTTTTAATTAGTAAATAAAAAAGTTTAAAGTAATTTATAAATCTTTAAAAAATTTATTAAAAGAAAATAATAATAAAATAACTTTTATTAAATTAAATAATTTAAAATAAAATAAATTATTATTCTTTTTAAAATAAATTATTTAAGTATAATTTAAATTAAAAGAAAATAATAAAATAAATTATTTTAAATTATTTCTCTATTCCTCCTCTACTAATTCCTTTAAATTCTAAATTTCCACTTCTAACTCTTAAATACTATTAAACCTCCAATTCTTTAATAATATTAATTCCCTTACTATCTTTATACTAAAATTAACCTTTAATTTAATTATAATATAACTAATAATAGAAAATATTCTTTCTATAATAGCAAATATAACTAAAATAATAAAATATCTTTAAGCTAATATACTTAATATAGAATATTAAAATCTATTATTTTTAATATTTAAAAGTTTAATTATTAATTATTAGTAAATAAAATATTTAAAATAAAATAATTTAAAATATCTTAAAGTTAAAATATATTTCTTAAAGATAAATATTATATTTACCTTTAATATTTATTAAAGATTTAATATAAAATTTATTATTAAAATTAAAAGTATTTTAAAATAAATTTATAGGTAAAGTATTATATATATTTTTATTAAAAATATAATTCTATTTTAACTTTATAAAATATTAGTAAATATATAAATAAAGATTAATTTTAAACTTATTTATTAAACTTATCCTTTAAAATAAATTATATATTAATTTTATAAAAATAAAAGTTTAATAACTTATTTTTTTAAAAATAAGATATTTTATATTTTAAGTTTAAAATTAAAGCTAATATAAAGGTTTATAACCTTTTATATTAACTTTAATTAGTTAATATAAAAGTATTTCTTTAATTTATTTAAGTTAACTTTAATAGCTTTTATAAATTCAAAAAGTAGTTTTTCTAAATAAATTAGTATATAATTATAAAAATTAATATAAATTAAATAAAATTACTTATTAAAAGGATCTCTTTTTAACTTTCTTTTAAATTCTTTTATTAAAACTTTTAAATTATTATATATTATATAAATATATAATAATCCTTTAGAAATAGTTATATATAATTACTTTTAAAGTTTAATAAAAGGTTTTAAAATATTTTAAATATTTTATTAATTTAAGTTAAAATATATATTTTTAGTTTAAAAATATATTTCTAAACTTAATATTAAATATATTTCTTTATATATATATTAAAAGCTCTTTTAATTATAAAAGTTTTTAATATAAAATATATAAAATTCTACTTTATAGGGTATTTAAATTAAAATTAGTATAAAATATTATTTAAAAATATTTTTATTTACCTAAAGGTATATAAGTTTTTAAAATCTTTTTTAAAAATTTATTTTATATATACTTTTAATACCTTTTATTAAGAGTTTATTAATTTTAATATTATATTAAATTAATATTATTATTTATTAAACTTAAATAATAATATTTATTAAAAATTAATATTAAATATTAATAATATTAATAAAATTATTTATTATTTTAATAGACTTTAATATAGTAGCTTAAAGATTTATAAAATATTTAGAAATATATTTATTAATTTTTTATTTAATAAATAATTTTAAAATATTTTATACTATTAAATTAATAATATATACTATATAATAAATATTATTATTAAAATTAGAATTTAAATTAGAATTATATTCCTTTTAAATTTTAATAAAATATATTATTATTTATTATATTATTTTAAATAAAACTATAATAAAATTAATTATTAAATAAATATATATATATATAATATTAAATACTTAAAAATACTATTTAAGGTTATATATAAATAACTTTAAATAAACTTTTAAAATTCTTTAAAAGAATAAAGCTAGTATACTTATTTTTAATTTAAAATCTAATTAATTTATAAATTAATTAAAATTCTAAATTAATATATAAGATAATTATTCCTATATAAGCTATATTTACTTTAAAAGTTTAAATATTAAAATAAAAGAAAATTTACTATAATTAGTAATATTTTCTTTTAAATTTAAATTTAAATTTATAAAATCTTTATTAAAAGTATTTATTAAAATACTTTTAATCTTTAAATAATTAATAATAAATATAGCTTTATATATATATATTAGTAAAAGTTTAATTAATTAAAATATTAAAAGAAATATTTATATATATAAATTTAAATAGGATAATAACTTTAAAAAACTTTAAATTTAATATATTAAAAATAAATTATTTTTAATAATAAAATTTAAAATCTTATTATAAATATTTATATCTATAAAATCAGCCTTAGCTTATTTAATTAGAATATTAAAAGTTATAAAGTATAGCTCCTAAAAAATATTAATATATTAATAAAAATATCTTTAAATATTTTACTTACTTTTCATTCTTATTTTCTTACTTTCCTTATTAAAAGGAATTTCTAAATAAACTTTTCTATAATAACAAATATAATTTAAAACTTAAAACCCTTTAAGAATATCTCTTTTATAAAAATACCTATAAAAATTAATTAATTAAAAACTAAATAAAAATTTAATTTTAAAAATTAAAAACTATTTTATATATTAATTATATAGTTAGAGTATTCTTAAAAATATAATTAAATATACTCTTATTATAGAAACTAATTTAAAAATAGCTTTCTACTATTCTTAACTAACTATAATTTAATATAAATATAATTATATATAAATAAAACTTATAAAGTAATATTTATATATAATCTTATTTTTTTAGTAAAAAAATAACTTATTAAATATAAGATATTAAAATCTACTAATTTATATTTTCTTTAATAGGTAAAAGAATTCAAGTAAATAAATTATTTTAAAAATATAAATATATATTTTCTTAAAAGAGGTAATATATAATTAATATTATTATATTTATTTTTAAGATAAATTATAAATTATCTTCTAAAAAATAATATAGGGAACTCTATAATAGAAAAAAGAGTAAAATAAAAATATATTTATTTAAAATAAATAAATAAATCTTTAAGTAAGATAAAGGTTTTATATAATAGTAAAAGTAATAGGAAATTTATATAAAAGGTAAAATAAAAGAAAGAAAAAAAGATTTTAAAAGGAGGAAAGAGCTATATATATAGAAAAATAAAAAAATATTTAAATAGTTAAACTCTCTATTTAATATTTTAGTAAATAAAATCTATCCATTATAAATAGTTTATTAAACCATTTTCTATAATAAATAGTTTATTAACTTAACTTTATTTTTAATAGAATTTAAAAGAATAATTATTATAATATATAATATTTTAATAATAAAATATTATATTATAATATTATAATATAATAGTAAATTTTATAATATTAAAATTTAATATATAAAGGTTCTATATTTAAGTAATTTTTTTAAAATAAAATTAAATTATTATTTTAAATATTATAATAAAGTATTTTATAAATATTTATATTAATTTTTAAATAATCTTTTATATATTATTATATTTTATTATATTTTTAAAAATATTTAAATTATTTTATTAAATAATTAAAAGTTAAATTTAAATAGTTAAAACTTTAATTTAAAAATATTAAGGTTTAAATTAAATAGTTAGGGGTTTAAACTAAATAGTTAAAGGCCTAAACTAGGTAGTTAGGGGTCTAAATTAGGTAATTAAAGGCTTAAACTAGAAAGTTAAAAACCTAAACTAAATAGTTAAAGCTAAAAATAAAATATTTTAAAATATTAAATATTAAAGTATCCTATATAAATTTAAAAATATTTTTATTAACTTTAAAATATATTTCTATATATAAATATTATTTTATTATATTTAATTTTAAATATTTATAATTTATTTTCTTTATTTAAAAATATATTATATTAATTTAATTTATTAAAATATTTTATTTAAATTATTACTTTTAAAGGATAGATTTTACTCTTTAAATATAATATATACTTATAAAGTATCTTTTATATATATATAAAAATTTAAAAGTTTTTAAGTTTTTAAAAGTAATAATTTTAATATATTACTAAAATTATTATATATTATTTAAGAATATAACTCTTATACTATTTAATATATTTTTAATAATTTTATTAATAAAGTATAAAATAAAAAGTATTTAAATATATTTTTATTATATTTTTTAAATTTATATTAATTTAATTATAAAATAATTAATATAAGTGGTTAAGCTAAGAGTAAGGAAAAAGGGGGGGGTATAAGCTTAAATAAATTATAAGTTATTTTCTAATCTATCCCTTATAAAGGGTTAAAAATATATATAATTATCAATTAATTAATATATATAATATAATTAAATAAATCTTCCTCATAAATCTCATAAATAATTCCTATAACTATATAAATCGTAGACCTAAATTCAATTCCTACTAGAACCTATAAATTACTAAATTTAAAAAAAAACCCACCTATTATAAAAAAGCCCCACTTTTTTTCTTAATCTTTTAGTCTTTTTTTAATTTAATCTTAATCTTTTAGTCTTAATCACCTAATATAACTAAGTGACTAAAGACTAATTTATTTTAACTATAGTCTAACTAAAAACTAATAGACTAAAGACTAACTTAGTCAGACTAAGAAACTAAGGAATAAATTTACAACCCTGCTTGCAGATGTGTTCATGTATTTTATCACAGCCATCTCTATGGGGCCTTCACAGTGGTGGCCTGCCCACCTTGCCATTTACAACCTAAGTCTTAGGTGCTGGGATGGCTGCTTTCCTACCTAGGTACAGTCCAGACTCAAATGGCACTCGTTTTCATTCACATAAACCTAATTTTGAATTCATAATTCTTTATAGACAATTTAAGCCCTTTTTTACCATAGGTCGTAAGGACCGTCTCCATTAAGGAAGATAAAAAGCCCTATGCTTTTAGAATTAGTCTATTTGGATGGCTCCTATGACTAGGAATGAATGTGCTGCACGGAGACGCCTCGCTCTCCACTTCATTACTTTTACTCGGGCCCGTTAGGAGTAACTGTCCCCTTCCATAAGCACCCCATGTGATCCATCTACCACCAAGACCTGTTGCTCTAGTTCAGAGGGATGTTCCTCCAAAACGAGTAAGCCGTCAGATGAACTCAAAGCTGATCACCCACCCCTCCGATGTGATGCTATCACAGGGGCAAGTACACCTCCAGAGCAAGTGTGGCGCATCCACATATGTGCATGCAACCCGAGGCCAGGCTCAGGAAGGTGCTCTATCGGGTGATATACCAGGCCTGGACCAACAACCTCTTGAATGTCTTGCTCGACGCGAAGGCATCGGAGACAGAGCCTTTAATCTGCGCGGTGAGCACCAAGTTTCCAAAACCAGGCACCTCCTTGCCCTCTACCAAAGCCACAAACTCATTGTCGGCGAAGAGGTGTGCGCGCGCCGCGAAGGCGAAATCCGCGAGTATGCGCTGGGCGGACTCGATCGGCCCCACGGTCGAGAACACGTCGCGGACAGCATCGCAGAACAGAGCTGGGAAGTCAGCCTGCTCACCGAACCGGGCCTTCCTCCCCGTGACTGTGGTGCCGGTATCGTAGACGTAGTCAAGGAGCTCGGTCAGGTAGGTCGCGAGCAGCTCCTCGCCGTAGTCCTGCATGCTCTTCGACTCGAAGCGGCCGCCTAGTCGGATGAGCTCGATGCTGATTTTCATGACGCTCCTGCCGGCGGTGAGGGTGTTGTCGGCCAGGTCGATGCCTGCGGACCTTGGTCAGCCATGCTCGGCTTGACGGGTTTCAGGCAGCCACTCACCTCCGCTGTAGAAGAAGTAGAGCATCAGATCCACGTGCCAAGTGCCCTCCTCGAGCGTGACTCTGCCATCTTTTCGTTCCTTATAGAAGCAAAACGGTTAGCGAGGAAAATGAAGTAGATTGGAAGCTTGCTCACCTGGTAGTTGCCGGAGAAGGCCTTCTTGAACCAGCCAGAGCGAGCTGATAGGATGTTTCGGTGGACCTGGTCCGGCTGAGTGAGCTTACTAAGGTCCTAGGTACCAAGGCGAGAAGAGCCTGTGTGATCGAATCAGATGACAAACCTTTCGAATTCGGCCGCCGCCAAACCCAGAACAGGAGATTTCTGCATCGGCAAACAGTCCCGACCTGAGGAGGCTAGGCTGTGTTAGCAGAGGTTGCGGCAAAGCAAGAGGGTCGTACTGACTCCAAGTCCTGGGACTCCCAGCGTTTCGGCACAGTCGACATTGTCTTGCTGGGGAAGCTCTTCGACCCACTGGCCTGGTTTGGGCTGGCGGCGGCGTCGCTCGCAGGATTGGGCGAAGACATGCCACTGGTCGAAGGAACAGTACTGGGCGTGGAAGGGTTAGACGACTGAAGTGTTCTGTTACGCTTAGCCTTGCCTCTCCTGGCCGCAGTCTTCATGGGATTCGGGGCTGGTGCCTCCATCCTGGTAGGGTGATAGCTGCGTGACGAGGCCAGAGGCTGACCACAACAGAGGCTGACCACAACGGTGGTGAGTTTTGGAGTGTCGAGGAAACGTCTAAGGGGAAAGTTCAGAAGAAGCTTGTTGACTGAGCAGGTGAGCAGGGACCCTCAACCATTTAAGTGGGGCTAATTGTCGTCTGTAAGTCGGCAGGAAAAGCCAACGTCTTTGTAGCTGCAAAGGCCGTCGCAGCTTCTAAGGGACACACGCTTTCTCGGCTGCATCTTCCCCTTGACCAAGTCGAAGCGTGCCGTGGAGAGGAAACAGGTTTTCAAGGAACAAAAGCCTTGGACTTGCAGTCTGCACAGTGCATCTACGTGTGTACGAAAGCAAACTTCCACCGCTGTAAGTTATACCATCGCACGACATTACTACTGAGCTTCAGTGATTTCCATCGAAAATCCAGAACAAGATCACGCCGCGCCCCTCCTCAGTCCTTAGGGGCCGGGGCCGGGGCCGCCTCCGGGTCCCCCGCCAGCAGGGCCTCGACCTCGGCGCCCCTCCTGCGCCTCTCCTCGAGCGACACCTCCTGCTCCGGAGACGTCGACCACCCGAGGCCCAGCTCGGGGTACTGCAGCGGGACCTCGCCCGCCGCGGGCAGGCCGTCGAGGAAGATGGGCCACGGCGTGCCCATCCAGGCGTTGCGCGTCTCGTGGTCGCCGCGCTGGTCTGATGTCAGGGGGTGGACGAGGATGCTGGGCGTCGTGTTAGCGGTCCGGGCCTCTTTCATCTGGGAGGAACATGGAAGGGCGTGGTAAAGCTAGGTATCCTTACCTCAGGTTGCCTCGGTTTGCTGACAGGTAGAAGAAGACGTCGGAGAATGAGGAGTCGGGGACCCAGACTGTGTGCGCAGACACCATCAGCTCTCTGCCTCGGATATATTGCGTGTGTTTTGGGGGTCATTTCCTAGGCCCGGAGGACCATGGCTACTCACTCTCGTAAGAACCAGCGGGATGAGGCCCCATGGGGTAGTGGTTGACCCGGAAAAGTGGCACGGCAACAAAGGCTCCTTGGGGAGACATCATGTCAGCGGGTGAGCGGCGCTATGAGTCGCGCAAGGAGCGGTTTCTTTCAGCAGGGATCACACACCATCACGGCGCAGCCTCAGGACAGCATCACGGAGGGCGAGGGCCGCGGCCGTCTCGGCCTGCGACTGGACGAGGAAGTAGATGTGGAAGTGCCACTCCCGGTTCCGGCTCTCGACGACGGTCTTGAGGTCGGTCTGAGGGGGCGGGGCGGCGGGGCGGGTCACCATGGTCATTGCTGTCGGTTATCCGGTGGTGATATCTTGGTGCTGTGGATATTTGTGTAGGTGTTGAGAGATGACACTTTCGGCATCTGTGGACGCAGTCGGTCGGCCGGGTCGGCCAGGGACGGAGCCGAGCACGCCATTTGTGGGGTTCGGGCCCGGGCTCGGCGCTCGGCTTTACCGATTCGGACATGGACCCAGACGGGGACTAGTTGAAAGGTAGTCACTAAGGACTTAGCAGGTAGTCATTATTTTAAGATAATATTAATATTATTTTAAAATATAAATATATTACTAATATAACTATAAAATCTTTAAATAATATAACGTTTTTTAATTTAATATAATTTTATAATTAATAGTATAAAATATATTATTAAAGGTTTAATATATAAATAAAAAAAGGTTTAACTTTTATTAAAACTAAGTTTCTTTCTTTCTTTTTTATATTAACTTAACTATTTAATAATTATTCTTTAACTTAATTATATATAACTTATTAAAACTATAAAAATATAAAAATATAAATTTTAATTTATTAACTAACTTATTAAATATAATATTAATAGATTTATAAATTTTAAAAGATTTTTAATATATATTAATATAATAATAAAATCTTATATATACTTCACCTTTTAATAAATCTTATTTATAATAGTAATTTATTAACCTTTAACTAATATTTTACTATAATATTTAAATTTTATTTAAATATTAATTCCCAATATAAATAGGCCTATATTAAGAACCCCCCTTCCCCCCGGTAGGACCTACCTAGTCACTATTGATGCTTCTAACTGATCTGCTGCACATATGATATACACACCCACAGTATGAGTGTTTACTTCTTTCCATGCCGGCCTATTTCCACAACTAATGGGCAGACGCGGTGCATTTCCCCCAGTCCGCACAGCAATCCTTTCAGTAACCGAACAAACAATAAGGCAACCCACCCACATCCAGACCACCCCCTAATTCAAACCACCTAACTACACTACAACATACTTAATTTTCTCCACTAATTTACACTCTTAGATAATAGGATTTTTACTAAATTTAAAAACTATTATTTATAATCTATATATAAGTTTTTAATATCTTATATATTTTATATATTAAATTATTTATATTTATAAAAATAAAACTCTTTTTTATACTTTATTTTATTTAATATAATTAAAAATACTTATAAATATAATACTATAATATTATACTCCTATAATATTTATTAATATGATATATATTTAAAAATAAAATATTTTATAATTTAAAATATTATAATATTAAATTAAAAATGAAAATATTTTTAAAATATTAAAATATATTTTAAATAAATTATAAAATTATTAATAAATATATTATAATTTATATATATTTTAAAATTAATATATAAAAGCTTTATTAAAAAGTATGTATAATTTTAAAGTATTATTTATTATTTATATAATATTATATAAAATACTTTATTTAATATAACTTATATATAAATAATTAATATATAATAATAAGTTAATAAAATATTATTAAAACTTTATATATATTATATAAAATTTTAAAGAAGCTTTTTAAATATTAAGGATTTCTAATTAAATAAATAAATTTCTTAATAATTTTTAAAAAGTAACTTTTAAATATTTTTTAAAATTATTAAAAATTAAAAATAATTCATTTAATATTTTATATAATAATATAATATAAAACCTTAAATAAAGTTAAATTTATATATAATATTAAAATTACTATATAGAGAAATAAGTGTTTAAAAATAGTATGTTTTAGTGGAAAAAGTGGTCCGAATGGGGGGTTGGTCTGAATGTGGGCAGGTCACCTTAAATAATATTGAGATGCGGTTGGGCAGGCCCGATACGCGAACAATGGTCTGATGTTACTCTGACATTTCTCGACCCTGATGCAGTGCTCTTTGCATCACCCGGGCGGCTTCCGTCAAGGATTCCTTACGCGGAAACTCATGGCCCCCATCATGCACAAAGACGGCGCGAAGCGACGCGTCAAACAACAGGCTGAGATCCTGACCCCCTGTCGGCGAAGTGGTGTCATTGGCACCCCAGATGTGCGCAGTGGGAATCGGGATGTTGATCGAATCAGCCCCTTGATCAAGACCGAGATAAGTCTTCTCGATGTTGCAGCTAGCGCTGGCAACAAAAATGACGCACTTCACCGGAATCTCCTCGCCCCGCAGGGATTTCACGGCCATGCACAACGCAGCTAGCACCGCCCCGGCGGAGAACCCCAAGACAGCGTCGAAGGGGCCCTCGGCTGTCAGATACTCTTCCAACTCAACGATGGCTTTGTCAAGTGTAGGCAGGTCTTCAGGGTTGTAGAAGGCGTAGAACCGACTTTCTGAGCCAGAGAATAGTTATCTCAATTTGTTGTTGGAGCGGGACAACATGTTAGTAGACGCTCTCTCGACCCCCACCACACGAGAGGGAAAATGGCCGATGGATACGGATACGGTCAGTGTGAAAACACCACCTGGGCATGTCGCTTACCTTGGATCAAAGTAGACAGAGGCATCGGGACCGTGCCTTCAACAAACTCGTATTCATGTTGCTCTTCAAGCTCATGTCGGAGTGGGGCTGTTTTTGTCAGTGTTGTGCCAATCCCATGCTTTTTTCCAATGGTTATATTCACCAGATTGTAGTTGTAGATCCTGAATAACATGATTAGCCAACAAGCCGGCAATATCCAGTCGTATCTTGGGATAGTCAAACAGAAAAGGAGAGGCTCACCTCCCTATTCGTGCCGTTCTCGTGTAAGCAGAGTATTTTCATTTTCTTCGTTCTCGAAAACAAGCAGGATAACGCTGTTACTCGTACTTGTCACTCGTGGTGACTGTAGCTCTGTGGATTTTGTACAGGAGGGAATAGAGCCTAGTACATACCCTTACATGGATTATCCCAGCCCCCCCACCCGCCGAATGCTGCCAGGAGACCCACCGCAACTAATCCCAGACAAATTCCATTCTAATCGGACACATGTCTGTAGGTAACATGCAAGCTCATGGCCATTTAGACATTCAGCATGTTGTCTAAAGCCACGATTGCATTCGTGAAATAACAAGTCTATCCTCTGCTGGCTACTTAGCCTAGGTACGGAGCAACTTGGACCAAGAATGTTCTTTCGAAAGCTAAGTTTTGACGGGATCGCCGAATACTATCTGGCGCATTATAGTATAGAAGAATCGAAGTGTAAATTACGTCTGCTTATTGGATCGACGTAGTATACGGGATGAATATAACAGACGGAGAAAAGATGGCGGAGGTTGAGATGAGAACTGGAGCGTCCTGACGGTCAACATTGCCATCATTATATCCAGCTCTATTGATGGCAAGGTCACCCAGTTAATGTGAGACCTCGCTCTTCGATTTCGTGGACGATTCAAGTTCCAGTCTCTCGCGTTTCATTGCAAGCGACAAAATGAACCCAAACGCAGCTCCAGCAACATTTAAGTAGAAGGTTTTAGCCACATTGTTAGCTATTGCCTCAAGGACGTGGGTGCGGGCCTCTGCTGTAAGATCACCCACAAGTGACGTGTCTAGGCCATTGATCGTGTCTTGAATTACCTCGCGGGGAACACCTGGGATAATCGCGGCGATATCTGCAGTAGCGCTATTGAGAAACACCGTGGTAGCAACTCCGAGCGACAACGCAAGGCCAGCCATTTGAGAGCAACTCATGAAGGCTGTCACGCTTCGGATGTCGTCTTTATCCGTTCGGCTGACCTTCACCTGAGCTGCGGTATATCCCAGTTGAATTACGGGCCCACAGCCCAGGCCTTGAATGACAGTGAAAGCGCAGATTGTTCCCCGGGAGGTGTGATAATCGATGCTTGAAAGTAGCCCGTTCCCGATTAGCATGAGTGCGCTGCAGGCTGCGAACCATGGCATGTACATTGGATATTTGCCAAAGAGTGGACCCGCGCCGCCGGTAGAGCCGAAGGCGGCGGCAATGAATGGGATCGTGTAAGCTGCTGACCGCAACCCCGAGTCCCCATAGACGAACTGGAAGAAAAGGGGTAGTGAATAGATGGTCACGACCATGTTAGAAATCGCGAGAGCTCCCCAGCAGAAGAATATAACCATGTCCAGTCGACCGACGAGCTGGACTGGGAAGACACGTTCTAGAGCCAATAGACTCCAGCGTTGCTGGACACAGAAGAGGAGCCATATAGCGGCGGCGGCGGCATACAGGCCTGCCATCTGACCACTTCGCCAGTCCCATATGGCCCCACCGAACCCAAGTATCATGACAACAGCAATAACACCTCCTAAGAATAGAGTTGCACCGACATAGTCGATGCGCTTGATTCGATCCCACCGAGGAGCTGTAGTCGGCGCAGGACAGGACGGGATGAGGAAGATGCAGGCTGGAGCAGCTAGAGCGGCGATGCAGAGGTTGATGTAAAAGGCCCATCTCCACGTGGCTTGCGAGTCAGCGAAAGCCCCTCCAATAACTGGGCCGAGGAGAGTCCCCAAGGCCCAGGCCATGCCAACGTTGTTCAGGTAGCTAGCCCTCTCGATTTCCAGAGTCATCGCGGAGATTATGGTCATTGTGCCGACGTAGATGCCTGATCCTCCAAAGCCAGCGATGGCCCTGCCGATTATAGCGGCTTGAACCGTTTGCGCTGAGCCAATGACGGCCGAGCCAACCTCGAATATGAGAATAGCGGCCAGGTATACGGTCTTGTTATTGAACTGCTTATTGAGTTGGCCCCGGGAAGGATGTTAGCGCAGAGCACTTCAACTTTTGTTGTCTTCGAACATACCAAAGTGGGTTTGTGCCAACCTCTCCCATGGGATACGAGACGGAGAGCCATGGAAGCATGTTCACCTGGTTGCCAAAGGTGGTGATCATACTAGGCCGCACGGTGGCAGTGACAGTGTTGTCCAGAGCATAGAGAAACGTTGATGACAGGACTGACAGGACGACAACGAGCCATTGTAGTCCTCTGATTTTGCGCTCGGCTTTGAACCCATCCACACTGCCTTGTTGGAGCATAGCCTGTGGAGACTGGCCGTCCTCATTGTTGTCGTGGGTGCGCATTGCAGCTGACGAGGGGACCGCTGGATCTGACACCACAGCCGAATTTGAGGAAGTCAGTGTCATTACGGTAAAAGCTGTCCGAGATAAACATTGAAAATAGCGAGGCAGGAATGAATGGACGCATGAACATGAGCATCTGAACTCACGTAAAAGCGGAAGTAATTCTGGAGCTGGACCACACGGACGACAAATTCCACTGAGAGCCAGCCAACGCAATGGGGAGAGAAGTGGCGCCTCTGCAGTCGACGCGCTGAACCATGGTATCTAGCGACTTCGAGTCGCACGGGGCGTGATTACGGCACGACACCCAGAGACCTGTCGCCTGAGATTGGCCAAGTCAGTCGACCACCTCCCGGAGGCAAAGCCCGGGGTCCCAATTGCGACGAATCATTCCCAGTGCAGCATACAAGTGGATTCTTAGCACACGGTGGGTCTTGCTAACCAAGCCTCGGACCGCTGGTGCCAAGCTGGGTTTCATTGGGTCGTTAAGAAGGGGCATGTGTGCGTTGGTTCTTTTTTGAATGCGGAAAGAGATTCGCAGAAGCCGTTGCCCGTGACCTCAGTAGTCTGCGGCGCAGTGCATGAACCGGTGTTTCTTCCCGACAAGTCGTGCTGCCTAGACGTTGCATGCACATGTATGGATATCCCAACTTCGCTAATTCAGCCGCCTGCACGTTGCATAGTACGTTGGGCCGGGCCGAAGTGCGGAAAGTGTGACCGTGGCATCGTGGCATCGTCTGTTCTTGCCAAGTTCCGTTGGCCATGCTGGAGGACCAATTAGAAAGCAGTTCCGGGCCCACCAAGAAGTTGCATGGACATTATCCATACAAAAGTACTCTGCATTCATTGTACGACACCACTGTGTGGTTGGGGGCTGCTTGGGTGGGGGCCGTACGGGTAAGGGTGGCATGGAAGCGACTACACAGTCAAACAGTCCAGACAGTAAGTAACATTTGAAGTGTGTGAGACCCACATAGCACCAACGGTTGTGGTGATCGTCACAAAGACCTTGCACCCCCACTGCCCCAGTATTCTTGTAGCCCTGCTTATCGGTGCCGTGTGTGACCCCGACGTCAAAGCCACGCTGTCTGGCTGTTGGCTACCCAGGTATGTGCCAGTGAGTGACTTATGCAGAGCCGTGCGAGCGGTTATTCGCATGAGCATTTTGTACTAAGCTTAAGCTGGGTGGTTTCAGTGGGTACAAGCAGCATTACGAGAACTTGAAGGGCGGCACAGAAGCGAATCGGCCGATTAGAGCGCGGGGTAGAAAATAATCATGCATTCGTGACCTTTGCGAGACTGTGATCCCTCGGATTCTCAAGTTAGCTGATTGTTCTCGTGCTGTTGACGCCCGTCTTATTTCTGCCAGCATTCTTACCTTAGAACCTGCCCAGCTCCAGCTAGAGCAGTTCTGAAGCACGTCTTTTTAATCTGTCGAATATTTTCAAACAAGGCAGCCAGCCAAGTTACAAGATTGCTCGTCAATTTCCGTCACTGTCACAATGGGTCTTTACAACAAGCTCCCAGAGATCATCCAGGAGGTTGATGTCATCGTGGCTGGAGGTCAGTCTAACTCCCACCTCATTTCAGAATGTCGCTGAAAACTGAGCAGGCGGAACGGCTGCCTGCGTCGTCGCGGCCAGGCTTGCAGACGCCGATCCGGAGCTATCCGTGTTGCTCATAGAGGGCGGCCCCAACAACAAGGACCCGACCATCGAATACCCGGCCATGTTTACAGCAAACTTAGCCCCCAATAGCAAGCATACTTTGTTCTATGTGACCAAAAAGTCGGCGGCGGTGGGCGACCGGGAACTTGTCCTCCCAGCTGGTGGTGTTCTGGGTGGTGGGTCATCCACCAACTTCATGATGTACAGCCGTGCCCAGAGGTCAGATTTTGATTCCTGGAAGATGCCCGGGTGGTCGGCTGAGGAAATGCTGCCGTACCTGCGGAAGGTGAGTCTGCAATGGGCACCTCAAGTTCTAATGTTCTAGTCGATGAAAAACCCGGGTGACTGACCGAACCACAGCTCGAGACCTACGATGGTGCAGACCAAAGTGGTGTTCACGGACACGAGGGTCCGATCCACGTCTCTCGTGGAACGTACAACTCACTAAGGATCGAGGACGAGTTCATCGAGTCAGCTGCTAAGCAGGGCCTGCGGGAGGTGCCAGACCTGCAAGACCTGGAGTCAGTGAATGCCGTCTGGCGCGCTCAGCGCTTCGTTTCCCCTGACGGCAAACGCCAGGACGCAGCGACATGCTACATTCACCCCCGACTCGAGGATGGGAAGCACCCAAACCTCCATGGTCTGGTCGAGTCACAGGTCCTGCGGGTTCTTTTCGATGACGAAAAGAATGCCAATGGTGTCGAATATCGACCAAACCCGGTCTTCCATCCTGATGACGCGGGTCTGCCTCGCACAATCAAAGCCAAGAAGCTTGTCATTGCCTCCATTGGAGCGTGTGCTACACCGTCACTGCTCGAAAGGTCCGGCGTTGGGAGTTCCAAAGTGCTCGAAGCAGCCGGAGTCCCTGTTGTTGCCGAAGTACCTGGTGTAGGGGAAGGCTATGAGGACCATCACCTCCTCGCGTACCCATACCTGAACTCCTTGGCTCCTGAGGATACCCTTGATGCCCTTGTCTTTGGTAGACTTGGCAGCCCGGAGGATCTGATCAAGAGTGGCAACAAAATGTTGGGCTGGAATGCTCAGGAGATCCAGGCCAAGGTCCGTCCCACTGAGGCTGAGCTTGCCGCTTTCGACCCCGAATTCAAGAAGGCTTGGGATGAGGAGTTTAAGGCCCACCCGGATAAGCCAATGGTCTTGTTCAGTGTCATTGCAGGGTACGTTGCTGGAAGTCATACACATGATCTTAATCAACAATACTGACCAAAGCACAGATTCCCTGGAGATCCCCGCCTCGCCACCGGGGACCCAGCACTTGCCGTCACAGCCTTCACCGTCTACCCTTTCTCACGGGGCCACATCCACATCACCGGGCCAAGCCTCGGCGACCCGCTCGACTTCGAGCACGGCTTCTTCACCGACGCGGGCGGCAACGATATCAAGAAGCACATCTGGTCCTACAAGAAGCAGCGCGAGGTCATCCGCCGCATGCCATGCTACCGCGGCGAGATGGAACAGTGCCACCCGCCCTTTGCCCCGGACTCCAAGGCCGCGTGCATCAAGCTGACTGACGGGCCCCTGCCTGCTGATGCTCCCGAGATTGAGTACACGGCAGAGGATGATGCTGTGCTTGACATGTGGCTGCGTGCCAATGTGGGCACAACCTGGCATGCTCTTGGCACTTGCAAGATGCTGCCTCGGGAGCAAAACGGTGTCGTTGATGCAAGTTTGAGTGTCTATGGCGTCAAGGGCCTCAAGGTTGCCGATCTTAGCATTGTCCCTCGTAATGTCGCTGCTAATACTAACAATACTGCCTTGGCGGTGGGAGAGAAGGCGGCGGATATCTTTATCAAGGAGTTGGGCCTTGCTGGCAGCCCTGCTTGATGTATAGAATACCGCATGGGGCTCCTGGTCAAATACCTAGGAAGTCCATAGTCATCGAAATCGAGTCCAGACCACCTCTCTTTGACCGTTCTACACGCAGTTGATGAATGTTTTCCAATTTGTACTTGAATGGAACAATGTTGGCCGCTGTCCGCCGACCGGAGGAACTCCTCGAACACGACGCCCGTTCTGCCGTCCAGGACTATCACAACGCCGCAGGTCGCGTGTGCTCTGGTGATAATCACCTTGTGCCTGAAATCCGGGCCACGTGACCACCGCGCTTACCCCTAACTCTGCCCGAGGCCGTTGGCTGTAAAGTTTGACGGTCTTGCCATGGTAGTCCACCACTTTGCTCATATAGTTGATGTGTTTTACATTGGGTGGGTTTCACTGATATATCGCAGATGATGAAGGACATCAAGCATAAAGTCTAACTTTTCGGACTCAGAAACGTTCTCTGGCATGATTTCGACCTAAGGACTCAAGCATATACTTAAAGGTACTTACTCAAGCTTATTATTATACCACTTAGCTTAACCCCACATTCATTTTTATACTTTGGTGACGGTAAGGGTGTATGATCGCTCCAATCCAAAGTTGAGGCAACTTGGAATTGTGGACTCTTGGCCGGGACGTCTGTCGCTCAGCATTCGACAGATCCGTCTCAACTGTCCTTTCACGTCCAATGAGGTAAACTCTGGGTCAGTCGGCCTTGGGGCCCTGCCACTTACCGTCTGAACCAAGTGGGCTTCTGGGCTTCCACTCTGAGTCCAGGGCTCTTTCCTACCTGTCTCTTCAGGGCCCCACTTTTCTCAACGTACCTAGGTACCTGGGCACCTACCAAGGTGACTTCTGCTTCCAACTTCTTGCCTTCTCAAAACCCCTTCGGCGATTCAACCACCACCGCTGGCCCTTACGGCATCATTGAGGCACCATGGCAGACGACCCTGGTAGCGCGGGCGGCGGCGACGACAGTGAAGGCGACCTCCGCAGCGGCGAGCTCGAGTACGTCAACCCACCTCCGCTGAGCTCCCCGATGGCACTTAAGTATGGCAGCTAAAACATTGAACCCTCTCTCAATCACAGTCTTCTGAAATCTGGCAACTTTGCCGACGTCGACATCGTCTGCGGCGACCGCACTTGGAAGTGCCACAGAGCGATCCTCGTGCCCCGCTCCGCCTGGTTTCAGAAAGCCCTCTCGGGTCCATTCGAGGTACGTGGACGCCATGGTTAAATGGTATCTATTTTTCACTTGACGCTAACCATTTTCGCACAAAGGAGGCAAGTACCAGACAGATCAAACTGGACGAGGAGAACCCCGACAGCGTCGATCTTGCGCTGAAGTATATCTATAGCCGTGGTGAGCAGCAATTTCCACATTATACTGTTGAGGGGTTGAGCAAAGCTAAAAGATCGAAACCCCAGGGCTTGAAGTGGAGTCTTCCATCGCGCCCAACAATTTTGTCGAACAATGCGTTTGCCTTTGGCATCTTGCAGACTTTTTACTGCTCGGTCCGTTGAAGCCGCTTGTGGAAAAAGCTGTTCACAGTTACTGCGACAAGCGGATGAAACAATTTTGCACATTCGGTGTGGCGTCTGATTGGATGAGTACGGCGACAACGGGCGAACTGACCCCGTGGGCCCTCGACCTGATTTCCGGAGTCCGGCAGTCTTACAAATGGAACGCCGAGCACTTGAAGGCAGTGCTTATGGAATTTCTTTGGGTCGGAAGATTTGATACTCTGCGGTTTGGCGGCGCCTCAGTCCTTTTCCATCACCTGACAGACACACCGAAATTCATGGACGACTTCCTGGGCTACTATGCTTCAGGCAATTGGATCCCGGATCGAGTTTGGGCTGTGCTTTGTCGCAAAGAGGCTACCCTGCAAGCAGGACAACAGAAATGTCGACGATGCCTGAAACATATCACCTGGTCACACGAGGATAGAAATGGGCAAATCGCGGATCCCTTTGAGCTCGTCAGAAACACCGTCGTTACAACAGGCTGGTGCCGGGACTGCTCGAAGCTCGACACCATCCCCTGGAGAGAGGAGAATGACGGCTGAGTCATTTAGAGTTGATCAAATAGCTATTGCGGAACAATCAAACGTTTAGAACAGATTCAAGCCCACAATTTTGACAGCGCTGTATGTGAGCTCAAGTGCTCCTCCCTATCAAAATGGCTGCACGGACGTGGCATCGAATATTTAAAGTTGTGTAATGTTCCCAAGGGTTCTCTCCAAGTCATTATATGTATGAAGGCACTGTATATGGCTTCGCACATATAAGGAATAGTAGCGAAACGAGAAGCTAAACTCGTTTGACCAGTTCTTCCTATCAGTAGAGGGGACGACCTGCGTACACATCTAGACTGTCATGACATGGTGCTTTAGCTGTCTCAAGGCCAGGTTTGCGTAAGCACTGCATGCTTGTGCAAGTTATGCCTGTATTTGTGCTAAGATGTACAAACCAGTACTCAACCGGATGGCTCTGAACACATCTATAGGAACACTTTAGTTGATCTGATACAAAATATGAGAAGGAATTATTCTGTATAGTGACAATAGAAACCTGGCGAAGTCGACATTTCGGAGGCCAGGCCGGTATCGAGTTTCATTTCAGGTTGTGATCGAGGGCCAGAATTCCGGCCAGGAAAGCCCATCATTGCACATGGGGCGCTGGGGAGAGAATCACTCGCAGTGAGTGGGAGGCGAGTGGTCCCGGCATCTCGACTAGCTCAGCATATTGTTGGCAAAGCGTCAGCATGGAGGTGAATGGAAGGTCTGGCTCGGACAGGGTACATCACTCTGCGGGTGATCTGTTTGGCAGAATGTTTTAGTGAAGCCGTCGAGTCCTTTCAATGTGAAAGCCCCAGGTGAACATCTCAGTCTATCAGTTACTTCACGATGGAGAACCGGGGAACCATTCCACCTGACAGCAGTGATATATGCAAGGCCTCTGGTGGTCCCAAACACCAACACAACATCTCTGTCCCTTCCCACCTCACAGGAATCGACTTGATGCTTGACGAGCCGAGCCTGATCTACGGGATCCTGACGATATCAAATAGCGACACACACCCCTTGCCAGTTCTATTGTAGTTCTACGGCCGTCATTGATGTCTCAGGACGTGGAGCAGGAGGCTGCCGATCGGTCTGCAGACCTAGGCGCCATGGAGACAGGTCTCTTTTCCGACTGCACCATTACCTGCGGCACGAAGACATGGAACCTAAACCGAGCCACACTGTGCAGCAGAAGCGCGTGGTTCACGACCGCTCTAACGAGTCTGTTCCAGGTACGACGTGGTAACACATACACCGACTCTCCTCTACTATCGCTGACGAGTTTGTGCTTGAATAGGAGGGACAACAGGCAACTGTCAATATCGATGAGCAAGACGAGGACGCAGTTGAGGTCTGCCTTAAATACATCTACGGAGGAGGTATGTAAATCAGAGGACCGTCGTCGTCGACTGCTAAACTCACGAATACTTGCGCTATAGTGGCTGCCATCGACATGGCCGAAGAGCTGAACAAGAGGGGCCGCCAGCCCATCTTATTCTGCGCCGAGGTCTACCGGTCCGCCGACTTCTTCCTGGTCAAGCCGCTGTATACCCTCGTCGAGCACTACCTCGGCAACTACCTCGACAGCAAGATCAAGTGGATGTACATCCTCGACAACGCCATCGACGACTTCTACAAGGAGCAAAAGGCCCGGGAGTGGACCGCGGACCTCAAGGACGCGATCCTCGAGGTGGAGCGTTGGAACACGCCCGTCATCAACAACATGCTGAAGGAGTTCGTCTGGGCCGGCAAGAGTTACTTTCTGGAGCGCTTCGCCCACGCACCCCACATCAGTCTCAGAACGTGGTTCAGAAAGAACATGCCGCAGTATGTCAGCCGGGTTCAAAGCCTGTGCAACACCGCGGACCCTGTGTGGCGGACAGAGTCTACAGGCCCGACTTAGGACGTCTTGGTCTGGACTCCGAAGCCCAGCTTCTTCCCTGCCCCTGTCGTGCAGTCTGTCCTCTGCTGCTCATGCGGCTACTTGGTCAGGGCTGGTTGGGGCCAGATTCTCGAGGACCCTTTCAACCTGACCAGTGCCGGGAACATCACCAGGGCATGGTGTGAGTATTGTGTCGAGGAGGAGAACGCGTACCCGTGGCGTGAGGATGAGTACCTTTGAGAAGTGACATCTGGAGCATGTCGATTGTGGAAAAACCGGAAGGTGAAGCCACGGAGGGTTGGGAAAACAATCTCAGGGTGCCTGCACAGTTGCTTTTTGGACGGCCAACAGTGGATATGTAATCCGGCCGGGTGTATTGGACGACATGGACAGGCTTTGTATCTGAAGCTGATCACTAGGTGAGTATGGCTTGGAGACTGCCAGTGTAGCTATACCGGCCAGGTCGGGAGGGTCTGAACTAGAGTCGTCGTACACTTAGATACTATCATGCAACCATGTCAGGAATGCATGTGTCTTCGCCTCTATTGAAACATTGCCACAATATCGAAAACGAAATCACAACATAAGCCACGTAAGAGGCCACGTCGGCTATTCATACGGTAAATCCCGAGGTCTTATTTCCGCCGGATGCTAATGAAGTGCTACGAAACTGAGATGTTCAGATCCCCGTCTCGACAGTTCAAGACTGCCAGCCCCTCTCCCGCGACAGCTCATACCACCAGTTGCGCAGCATCCACCCATCAAACTCCGTAACCTCCTGGGACGCGCCAGCAAGCATGATGAACTTGTCCATGCCAGTCGGGGTCCAGTCATAGAAGTCATCCAGGCCGAACGTGTGTCCCTATTATGATTTAAAAATTAGCTTCCGCAAGAGTCTTCGCCACAAAGGGGCCAAGAAGACGGCTTACCATCTCATGCAGAAGGATATGAATATTATCCGAGCCGAGAGTCTGCAGGAAATACTCAGACCCAATGCGCTGGCCCCAGTCACCACCGGCACCGCCGCCCATGCCATCAGTCAGCCACAGCGACTGGTCGTAGTGCCTCGCGGCACCGCCGGCGCACCTGCTAAAGTCGCCGCCCTGGTTGAAGAAGCGGCCGCACGACTCGGCGCACTGCGGGGCGCCCTCGCCGTCGACGTCGGTGTAGATGTCGAGGCCCTCGGTGGAGCCCTCGAGCAGGCTCTTGTCCTTGACGGCCCAGCCCACGACGTTGACGCTGATGTTGCTGTAGGGGAACCCGTCGAAGCCGTACATGTGGCTGAACCATTTCTGGTACTGCTCGTTGACGGCCGTGGCGATCTGGTCGCGCTGGGCCTCGGAGACGGGCGTGTCTGACTCCCACCTGACACAGTAGTTCAGAGCTCTAATTATTGCGGTGTGTTAGTTAAAATGCTGCTTATGCTCTGGCGCTTGGTATACTAGTTGCTGGGACATACCCGTCGTTGGCCTTAAGCTGGTCCCAACCATAGTTCTTGAAGGCGAAGGCCTGGCCGTTGTTGTACGTCTCCAAGGTGTGGTCCCACACTTCTTTCAGTGGGGTTGCCAGGTCTGCCGGCGGGTTCCAGCCAGACTGCCTGCTTCCGAGGCGTCGGCCTCGCAGGGCACGCCTCCGGATTTTGTGCTCGTTGGCCTCTGGCGAGGAGGTCGAGCGTCCCCAGACGGAGAGGTCTTTGTCCGCATCAGCAGAGAAAATAGCCGCCTGGGCAAGGCTCTCCAGGCCGGCTAGGAGAATGAGTGGCTTGCTGAAATGCATAATGAATGTTTTAATATAAACGAAAGAAACGAAAAGTGGAATGGAACTACAGATTGGTATTGGTCTTGTTTCCAAGTGTTTCCCATGGTGGGCGGGAAACACGATTTATATCAGGCATCGAGGCGTCCATTGCCTGTCCTGTTCGCAGAGGCGGCTCTCTCATAGACGGACAAAAAGGCTGTGAGCCAAGTCGGAGCAATCTAATGCGAGGGGCCCGGCACCTGGGGTTGGTGTTTCGTTTCCCACAGTTGGCTTGCTATTTCGGTATGGCGCGCTTGGCACTGCATGGCACTGCAGTGGGTTGATTGATTTGCAGCCCCCATGTGCGACCCCATCTGGCTGTCAATGCCGGCGCCAATGATCGTATAGCTTGCACAAATTCGCATACTGAGTAATTGCGTGGCACTGAATCGTGCTGAGGTCATACGGTCCTTGGCAGGATGGATTGTTCGACAAAAAGGATCATGGCCAAGCGTCTCAATTTGTGTGCGGCGTGATATTATAGTGGCCACCAACACAGGGGCCGCAAGGAAGCCCCATAAAAAGCACGGGTACCGTATTCTGGGGTTTGGATATTATTACGAACTTCGAAGAAAGTGGGCACGCAGCAGACACTGGAGCACGCCTTGGCAACTAGGGAACTCCGTTTGGAACTCAGTTTGTATAATGACACATGGAGACCACACGCCTGGGCATGGATTTGAATTCCGAGCTATTATGGCCACAAGTTCCGTGCTTCAATTTCCGTGCTACGATCGGATTCTTTTCGCCAAGCATGAATGAGGGTTCATATCCCCGACTGATCGTCGCTTAACTATGCTCCGCCGTCCATGTGCCCTTCCTTAATCTGCATTGCTATCCCAACATTTTGAAGAACCAGAACTTGAAGTAAGGAACTACAAAGTAAAACAAGGGACGATTTAGAGCCGCTCTCAGGATCCATGGTACCCCGGTATTATAATGAGTTGGGCTGCCCGCATTGAAGTTTCCCATGCTCAGGGCCGCCTAGTCAAATATTAGCTCAAATGTTGTAAATATAGTAGGGAATGATTATACATATAATATAAAACTCCTCATAAAGATTTTATAGAAACATTAACTCCCCATGCATACCCGTTATGGGAGAGTGAGGGTCGAATATACTAGCCTTCTCCAACATTATTGATACCAGAGGTCTTGTTTGGACGTAGCTACAAACTGAGCGCAGGTCCTTGACAATCTCTCTCCGAAGAATCACTTCCATGTTAACCTTGTTCACGTGGTGGGATACAGGATTTATTTTGCCGCTCACTCACTCTCCAGATGTCTCCAGCCTATTTCGTGATCGCCAGGCGGTGGTTCCGAAACAGTCTCGCTAGGACAGTGACGACTTCAACGCGGATAAACTTCTTGCCACGACGGTTCTGGGGACCATCCGACCTTGGGAAATGGATATGTAGGGTTGGCTCAATCAGTGTCTATAAATGAAGAGAATTAGGGTTTGGTCCCGAAGTTTGTTCTGAGCGGACCCACCGTGATGGCTTCCGGCAGTAGGGCTCATCCCAATGATCCGGGTGCGTATGAATCGCCATAACTTCCAAGTGTTGAGATATACACACCCGGTGGAATTTTAAGTGCTTTGTGGTCCACATCAAGTGTCTGCGTCCTTGTGTCAGTCCATTTTGTGTTGTACCGACAATCGGCGTAAAGAGACGGAGGCACATGTGCCTGGGGTCTCTAGCAACACAGCCTGGTAATGTTTTGGCCATGGGAGCATTGCTTTGTAGTCTCAGTCCTCGGGTCCCTACGAAGGCAATTGCAGTGACCTCTTCGGTTACCTAGGTACCTAGGTAGCCATGTCTGCACGTCAGGGTAGACCGTCGAGAGAGAATAGCAGAACGCCAAGGCAACAGCCAAAGCGTCGCATCCGGCAGAGTTGACGAACAAATTGCCTACTATATATTCAGATAATCAAACCCTCTTGACAGTGTGCTTTTTCTCTGTCTCGTGCTTGTCGATGGCGCGAATGAAGGATGTCAGTATACCGCCGGATCCACTCTGATTCTGTTTTATTGCTTGGGTCTTGTGTTCCAGTGTACTGACCATGTGGCTATTGAAAGCTCTCGTGGCATCGCCTACAGGCACAGAATTACGTGGTACGATAAGGAATGATCGCTGTATAAGGGAGCCAGCTAATGTGCTCGTCCCTCAAATGAGGACAAATCTCGGGGATTTGCCTAGTGCTATATCCACATGAATTCTACTCGTGACTTACTGATAGGGACGGAATGATCGAGGGCCACCTGAAAAGTGTCATAGCTTCCAGCCGCGTCTTCAACATTTGAACTATCGCGTTCGCGGAGCTGCAAAACTCGTGAGCCTTCTTGGGGGCCGTTGGGGCGAGCACGTTGAGTGCAAGCGTCGACGCATCCTGCTGCACGTTTGAAATCCCAGCAGCCGTGACATTGACCTACATACGAGCTCAAAATTGCTCCGGAACGGGAGACACATCATTCCACACGATTCCCATGGTGGTTGTGTTGAAGTGGCCTGCCATGATCTTGCGACGGCATGCCCAATCGGTATACAAAGGGGCAACGGATAAAGCATGAAGTATTTACAGGTGGAAAATCTTTAGAGCCAGGTGCAGACCATGTCCATGTACTCAGACTCCATGCCCTCAGTGTATGGAATATCTTAATTTTCTAGAGCTCGCTGAGCTTTGGACTGAATATGGGGGAAAGTTTGTGTTTTCTTGCCAAGCTAGAAAAGCTGGGGTCGAAACACTTCGTTCAATATGTCCTACTTGGATTTGTGATCAATGTGCATAAGCTTTCATTAGAGCATGTCGACTCGCAAAGCACCATTACTTGCAGTTGCTGCTAAATCTTTTGAAATACTTATGGCTGTTGTTTCAACATTGAAGTCGATGCACAACCTGCATCTCTGCTTCTCGAGATAGCTAGTCTTCATAACGATTATTCGTGATTGGGGGTGTTTCTAGATGGTAAAAGTCTGCAGGCAACAGGTCTTCAGTGTCATGGGATGCATCTGTCCAATTCCGGTGCTGTGCTGTCAATCAATGTCATCCACGACGGCATGAGCCTAGGGTCGCCAACAAACAACCAGAGCTTTCTCTGTTTCCAGAAGCTCCCTCCCCGGCAACCACGCCCACTCACTGCTGTGACTTATGGCCTGGTAGGTCTTTTCAAATTTGGACTGCCCTGGCAAAGGTCAAACAGTCCCAAGTAAACGTGACCTCTCCCTTGACCGAGTTTCTTGGCAGGCTTTGCATTTACCAACTTTCTTGCACCCTCCCCTTCCTTTGTCAAGCTTGCCTCTCGGCCACACACAAAACAACCACAACTCAACACCACCACACTTGGGCATCTGTTCTGGAGCCCTGATGACCACACTCGCCTTGGGGAGGGAGGGAGGTTAGGAGTGCAGGAAGGAGGGAGGGTAGGAGGGAGGGTAGGAGGGAGGGTAGGAGGAAGGGTAGGAGGGAGGGTAGGAGGGAGGGTAGGAGGGAGGGTAGGAGGGAGGGTAGGAGGGAGGAAGGATGTTAGGAGGGAGGAAGGAGGTTAGGATGTATGGTATTTAAGTGAGGTTAGTATTCACTCTTGCTTAAGGTCTACATGCATCTGGTCATTTAAAACAACTTCACACCATTCATTCCCTTCCCTTTCAAGATTCCCCTGGGTCAGGTCTCTACGACCTGCAGCTGTCCTGTAAGCCAAACAAACAAAATCCCAAAGCACCACTGCAAACTTGTTTTAGGCTCCACTTCTTCCCAAGCACCACCCACCTCTGCCAGCCAAGCCATCACCACCTCTTTCTACCGCTGTAACCCAACCTTTTCCTTTCGTCAGTCTTCACACCCCCAACCATGTGCATTTGGCCCTCACATAACAAACAAAGCGCCTGCTGCAAGAAATCGTCAGCATAACCTACCTCACATGCAGCGATACACTTTCCCACAATCGTGCTGACATCAATCTGCTTCCAGTCAATCACCCCGCGCGCTGCCGTGGCTCTTACGCCTCCTCAATCGGCAATCACAAGCAAACATGGCCTCGCAAGATGGCTCGGGCATCCTGGGTTGTTTCCCGGAGGAGGTGCGCCTCAAAGTGTTCGAGAGTCTTGTGCCCGACCGTTTACCCATCGGAACCTGGGCACCTCTTTCTCCTGCCATCCAGGGCTCTCGGAAAGCTCTCTTCAGTCTCTGCTTCACCTCCAAGAAGTGCTATGACCTTGCCTTGCCTTTCCTGTACAAATACGTCATACTCACCGACGAGACGCAGCTGCCCAGTCTCCTGGTGACCCTCATTTCAAACAAGGAGCGCCGAGCATGGATCCACCGTATTGCTGTGCTCGCCGAGATTCCATTCGGCGAGGATGTTGAAACAGACCGACGCAACGTGGACTTCATCACGAAGACCATTGACAGGGTGAAGCAAGTCGACACACAGAACCTAGAGAGCAATGGGGCGAATGCCTTAAACGCACTGGGAAAACTCTTGCCTCTGCTCAAGTTTGCTCTGTCACGGCCCCTGGCCCTCATGTGGGATGTCGATTACGAGGGTCTGATGATGGATACGATCCACCGCGTACAGAGTCAGTTCCTCGAACTCCTATTTCATATGCAAACCCAAGTCAAGGATATCTTGGTTGTCGTTTTGCCCGAGCGCGATTATCTTCTTTGTCCTCGGCCCTTGCACGACACAATCATGGACCAATTCCGGCTTGACCCCACCCGACCTTCTCCCGAGAATCCTCTGAAGAATCTCATTTCCATCAGGAAGCAGTATCCGCGGAATTCCAGCGAGTGGCTCATACCAAATCCCCTAGCACCAGAGTACCTAGTGAGCAAGGACTGGGAATTTTGCGGGGATAATGGAGAATGGTTCTTCAATGACTACCTCGACGGCCAGGGATGGCCTCGACCACGTCCGCCCCCGAGAGGTCTCGCAATATTCTCCCACGTCACCAATCTGGGGCTCTATGAGTCGCGGACACATCCCGCCCAACTGCGGGTCATCCTCAGTTCCTGCAGCTCACTCAAGGTCCTCTGCTATACAACCTGGCCCCCGATATGGTTCCGTTGGCCGTCCCCCAACCCATTCACGGACGAAGATGAGGGATCCCCCGTCCCATCCACGGACGAAGAAGAGGGAATCCCAGTGCCCACACTTCAGCAGGCGCTAGAAGAGGTCAGAGGCACACTAGAAGAACTCCGCCTGGGCTGGACTGGACATGAAAATGATTTGACTGCCGCTGAGAGGGAGGCTTTGGCGCCCCACAAGGTCGAAATAAGCGGCTTTCCCCATCTTACCAAGGTTGAAATCGATCCGATTTTTGACGCTACACGCGTTTCTGAATCACTATGACGGCCAAGCGGTTCGCTGGCACGAATGAAGGGTTCCTCCTGGATGAAACTCTATTGACGAAGACCACAATGGGAGAAGGAAGACGAGAACCGAGACCCGATGGAAAATGAGATTCGAGGGAAGGGCATATTACAGAAATTGGCGGATGACACCAGACTGATGAACAGAAGAATGGAAATTTTGGACGGGATGGGGAAATGGCCCGGAGACAGGTCGCCCGGAACAAGACCACCCACCAGACAGGAGACATGGCATCCACACAAGGGCCATGATAGCGAGGTGGGCGATCAGGTCACTGCCCACATTTAATCACGGAAGAAGTCATGCAGACCAAGTATTAAATTGTACAAAAACAAAAAGAAAAACCATCATCACTAATCAACTCCCCCCGGAGCCTTCTCCCTATTCGCATCCTCAACCACAACCCGCGTGACAACATTCATATGAATAAAAGGCCCCTCCACCACCGCCGGCTCGGGCGTAGAATAAACCCGTATCAGATCAGGATTGACAGCCTCATGCGCGCTAACATACGACCGACCCCAGCCCCTCTGGCCCCCAGACCGCCACCACCACCACTCCCTCCGATCCTTCTTCGCCTCGTGTCCTTGCCCCTGCCCCTGCCCCTGCCCGCGCCCGCGGTACATCCCAGAATACCCCTGACTGACCGGCCCGCTGATGACAACCGTATGCCCATAATCCCTCGCCGGCGTCCTCATAAAGCTGAACCGGTCCAAGCCCGTGGCGGCCATGTCCCCCGGCGCGCTGAACAGGATGGTCGTCGTCCACAGCGCCGAGTTGAACAGCCCGTTGGCGGCGAGGAGCGACCCCGCAAAGGCAAAGTACGAGATGCCCAGGTCGTAGCCCATGATGATGCAGATGCGGCCGATGACGAGCGGCGCGATGCACACCAGGTAGATGAACGGGTACACGAGGAAGGCCGGGTGGTAGCCCGACTGGCGGGGCGCCTCGCCCTCGAGGCGCGCCGACTCGGGCGTGTGCAGCCGGCGCATCGGCATGTGGCGGCAGCTGCGCTTCTGCCGCCACAGGGTGACGAAGACGATGGAGTAGAGGCCGAAGGTCAGCGAGACGGAGACGATGATCCAGAAGTAGTGCGACCACAGGCGCCAGGGGTTGTACTCGGAGCTGATCCAGCACTGTATCGCGAGGTCAGCAGAGGTCAGCATTCACCCTCGGCATACTTGGGAGACACAGATGATCTGTCTGGTGTTAGGTGGGCAGATAGACACCAGTACGCACCCAAACGTTAGCCCTCATGAAATACGACTCCCCCATGTCGACGACGGGCCCGCTGCGCAGGGAGCAGAGCACGCCGGCGGCGTTGATGCCGTAGGTGAAGAGCCATATGCAGCTGATCATCGCGTACAGCATCCTCCTGCCGGGCTTGTGCCCCAGCACGATGGTGCTGAACGTCGTCACCGAGATGGCGGAGAGGAAGAGGCTGGCGCCGAGGTTGCTGACGGAGCCGAACCAGCCCTGGGCCCAGCAGACGGCCGAGGGGGCAAAGATGCCGTCCTCGGACAGCCAGTGGATGCTCAGCCCGTAGGCCATGGCCTCCTGCATGTCGGCGAGGAGGAGGTGGTACACCAGGATGGGGAAGGGGTTGTATTCTTCCTCCTCGTCGCCCGAGTTCTGGCCGCATGCATCCGGGGCCCTCTCCTCGTCGGCTGCCGCTGTGCCCTGCAGCTGGTCTTGGTGCCCGTCCTGCTGCTGCGCCTGGTCCCGCTGGTCCTGCTCGAACCGCAGCCGGTCCATCTCCTGCAGCTGCTCGAGGATGGTGCGGCCCCCGCCGGGGTGCGCATGGCGCTGGTCCAGCCCGAGCGAGAAGTCAGGGTCTCTTATCTCGACTTGCTCCTGCCGCTGGGCCGGCCTCTTCTGGCACCTCCTCCATCGGAACCTGTGCAGCCGGAACGACAGCAGTTTGAACGTGATGAACAGCCATAGGAACGTCGTCGTGACAAATGACAGCACGGAAAACACAGTCAGCACGGTAAGGCCCCGGCGGTGGTATTCGGGGAGCGGCGCGAGCGTGCTGCGGTCGCCCGCCGTGGGGGGCGTCATCGGCATCTGGATCGGATCTGGCTCCTTGACCAGGCTAAGCCATTACCCAACGCGAGGCCGAGGACCATCTGCGTGTGCAGGAGTGGTGTCAAAACAGCTAGAGGGGGAAAAGATGTTATACTAGCCTGCTGTGGGTGTCTGCAAGCGAGAAGACCTGATACTGCCCCGGATGGAGCGATTAGAAGCTTTGCAATGACTCGCCTGCGCAGGCTGGATGTGCTCCTGCTCTCAATCTGCGATGAGCTGAGGTCGATGAGCGGAGAACAGAGCCATGGCGTTCGTTCCTGGCATAGTCTCGGTTAATAAGAGGGCTCGGGCCTTCCCTAGCTGACCATCACGGCTGATGTGAAACTCCCGTGACTGCCGTCGCGCGAGCTTCTGATTCAACAGCAACGGCCCGTGGAGGTGCTGCAAAACCTTTGTCAGTGCAGATCGGCATACTCATTTGGAGTAGCTCGAGCCTGTCCCGATGGCACGGCTGGCTGCAGCCTGTGCGTCATGACTGCGGTATAAACTCGTCGTGCGAAGTCAAATTAGGGTTTTTGGGGACTGAATCAGCCGTAACATCCCATCGAGCGTTTGCATAGATATCAGCCTCATCAAGATCCACTCCTCGATCCACTTGATCGTTCTGGATTCCAAGGTTTGTCGTGTCGGCTGATTTGTCGCGGGTTGGCACAGGAATCCCTCACGGAGAGGCATCTTACTTGGTCACCGCAGCTGCAGGAACTGATCTGCGCGTGTCTGTGCCAAAATACGCCAACAGCTAGGCAGATTAATTTGGTAGCTTTGTCTGGGGATGGTAGTAGTCTTGCTCGGGTCTCTACCAGCCCCTCGAGCCCAACTCCCTACAAGCTATCATCTTCTCGTGCGATAGCTTCTCCTGTGACGGCCTCCTCTGAAATAGCCCCCGAGTCCTGTCTGGTGACCATGGACCTTTCCCTACTGTGCCTGGTCCAGATCATCGTGATACCAAGTCCATGCTTTCAATTTGAATGTCTTCATGGTCGACTTCTCCTCGGGTCTGTCGAGTCTCCATCCCTGGGTACGAGAGGCATTGATAAAGTCAGCGCACTGTTTGCACCACTGCGTGCGACCAATTGTGTTACACTGGGTGTAGTGTTGCATCGGTAGGGGGTTGTAAAACCATGGATCGTCAGTGAGCATGTACCGCACATCGCAGCGGAAACATCTGGAATCCTCAAATCCCCCGGCCTCCGGCCTGCTCTTGTTCCTGATCGCGGCGTCGATGAGGCGGCCCCGAGGGATCAATCGTGACGATGTGCCGTCGACGATTCCACGTTCCTGCCGGATCAGGAGATGTAGCAGCTTGGCTCTCACGTCCTTGTGCTCGTCCAAGGTATCCCAGATCTCGCGCAGGTCGAGCATCTCCAATCGGGTTACCCACAGAAAGGCGACAAACTCGGCCTGCAGAGGCCGGAAGACGGCGTGGGCACAAACTTCTCGAAAGGCGTCCATGAAGTGTCCCAACCATATGGGCTTGCGCCCGCAGCCTGTGAGGTACTCGAGGTCTTCATCGGTGGACGCAAGTAGGAGCATCGCATTGAGGTGGTCGTTGATTGCCGATCTTACGACTGACTTCAGGCTGACGAGCCGTAGATAATCGGCCAGTTTCCAGCAGGAAAGGCAGAGGAGAGGAGTGTTCAGGGCACTGACGTCAAGCTCTTGTCCCCACCGTCAGCGTTTGGCGGTCTACGCTGAGCTGGATGGTTTGAACTGTACCTTCGCGGTAGAGATGCCGAATCATGAAGTCGACTGCTTCGGGCTCAGCCTCTGGGAACTCAACCTCGCAAGAGGTAGCTTCCTGTCAATCGAGGTAGTGTTAGAGCACACGTGTCCATCAGGAGATGCTTTTCAGGGATGACGTGCTACAAACGGTCCGCAGAAGGCCTTCTTGAACCACTTAAGCCTCGACGAGAGCAGCGCACGATGGACCTTCCAGGTACGACCCTGGCATTTGATGGTTCCATCTGCAAGGATGCCCGAATGGAGCAACTCGAGGTCATTCTGCTGAAAGCCTTTGGAGGGGCTGTCTGACGGGCACTCCATTTTGGGTGTTGTGCTGCGGAAAGATTGTTCGTTGTGGAAGATTTGAAAGGACTTCAGGTTTTCGTTTTGCGCCAGAGGCTTGGGACGAATTGGCCCAAGTGCAGGCAAGCGCTGGAGCTCAGCTGTGTTGGTGGTTCCTTCTTCAAATTCTTGGGGCTTCTGCGCCTTCCGGGTTTGCCTAACACCTGTTGGCTCACATGAACACTTTGCTCGAGTTTTTGAGGTTCCGCCACGCAGCCATGGTACCTCTCATCCATGACAGTCCCACTAATTGTGAACCGATAATCAGAGCTGTTGCCCTGCCATCATCCACTTATCGTGGAGGCAGATTTCGCCATTTCCACCTGGCTGGCCGTTGACGCTGCGTAACGATGCCGAGCGGGAAGGGACCATCGATGTGGCCCTGTTCCAAGAGCGCTGGGTCAAGGGCCAAACTGAACCTGCAGCCCTTCTAGGGACCTTTGCCAATCACACTCGCTGGCACCATCTCGCGCCCAACCTCATCGCAAATGCCTCATCCACACTCATGATGTCAACCCTGCGAACAACGCTGGTCACTCGCAACGGCAGTAAGTGGCGTCTCGATACTGTCCGACCTCCAAGATCGAAATCTAAGAAGAATGACACAATTTTTTTATTCCATTCGCTTTCCTCCCCTTCTAAGAAACTTCCAAGATTGTGTTAAGCTATAATTTGTACGAGGTGGTGAATAATGTCTGCAGTCCTCATGTCCCTACAAAGCCCGCCTCACCTGACTGGGATCCCTGTCATCTTGTTCGATTTGATCTAAGTACTGGACGATATTAGGTGACCCAATATCTGACATAAAGTTTCGTGACTGCCACCACATAGACGATAATCCCCTTGCTACTCAGATCACCGCCGCCTCAAGTCCAAGGATGTCCATCCTTCCCGAGCTTGGCGTTCAGAAAAGCCCGACTAAGCAGATTGTCGCCAACAATCAGATCCTTATGGGCTTCCATCTCCTCGATATCCCCTTGCGACGCCGACCTGTATTAGTGAAAGCAGTGATCTTGGAGAACTGAAAGGCGACTTACAATTGACGCTGAGCAAGCCGCCGCGCATCCACTCGGCGCGTGGAGTAGACAGGAAGAGTGTCCAACTACCACTGAGAGCGGCGCTATCCTTGGCATACGGCCGTAACGAATCGACAGTCATCCCGGTCAGGACAATACCCGGCATGAGCGAGAAGACGCGTATGCCCTGGTGCTCGGCGTGCAGGTTCTCCATGATGCGGACAAGGGCCAGCTTGGACGCCGTGTAGCCACCCATGCCAGGGAAGACGCTGCCGATGGCGCCCGTCGTGAAGCTGATGACGGTGCCGACACCGTCCGCCTGGGCGAGAAAGTGCTGCAGCACCAGGTATGAGCCCAGCACGTTGACCTGGAAGTCGTTGAAGAATGTCGTGGCATCGACGGCGCCGATGGCCCCGCCTTCCAAGCTGCCCGCGCTGTGGACCAGCACGTCGACCTTGCCAACCGCCTCCTTGGCTGCCGCAAAGAGCGCCGCCACCGAGGCCTCGTTGGTGATGTCGACCGCATGCGCGAGGACTTTAGTGCTGGGCTCCGGGGCGAGACTCCGAAGTCGCGTGGCGACACCCTCGAGCACATCGACCTTGCGCCCAGTGATCACGACGCCGGAAGCTCCCGCGGTAACCCACGATTCGGCTATGGCCTGCATCTATTAGCCACACATAAAGAAGACCGAGTTTCCGGGAATCGTGTCTACCTTGCCGATGCCCCCCGAAACGCCAGTAATGAGCACTGTCTTTCCCTTTGCCGACAGCTCGGGCTGGGTCGGCTGTAACAGTGGATAAACATCACGGCGGATTTTCTTCGTCAGCTGGTAGGGCAAGGTGAAGGCGTTAGGGTCCGAATAGTCCATCGTAGTTGAAAGTACGTATTCTTGTTTCACGGGCACGAGAGTTGCGTGAACTGGGTCGAGAATGTGAACCCCGAGGGAGCGGGTGGCTCGGGTGTGTAGCATGCGCGTTGGCACACATGTGACGCCCTGAGAGGTACCCAACACCTCCGTTGCCTGCTTGGCATGTTGGTGGGCCTCGAGGCTACGTCTCAATTAAGTACCTGCTATGAACCCTCTGAGTACGCATCGCGATATCCACATTGAAGGCTGTGTTTAACATTTTCTTGATATACTAATGCTACCCCTCGGGGTATGCATTAATGTGATAATGTTTTAGGTATATTATGTAATCATAATAAGAAGATCACGTTGAGCCAACGTCCACACACTCAGCCATTTCTGTTCACCACCCAGTACAAAACTTTACGTGTAGGACCTATAGAAAACCATGTACCTGATCAGGATTTTTCAAATTTTTGATACATAATGTACAAGCCCCTTCTGGCACCCCTTCTGGCCTTGTGGCCTTGTGGCCTTCTCGCCTTCTAGTATTCAGTTGGCATCTGAATACTCAGTTGGTACGTAAACGGTTAGTTGGTACCTGAAGGCGTGCAGGCCCGAAGGCGGGCAGAAGGCGTGCCAGAAGCGGCTTATACCTTGAGTAGCATAAATCAGGGAAGGAAATTGCGTGTAGAATTCTTGGCGCTGACTCAGAGGGTACTTGTAAATGTGGTTCCGCTTCTATTCCGTATACGTCCGAGGACATACATGACGCCTTCATACGGTGGTAAGCATTCAAGAGTACTTGCAAATATAGGGGAGTTGCCAGCAAGAATTGGTACTGGGTAGCTGGACATTGGCTCGATCACGTTGAGTCTGAATAAAGTATTCCGAGGGACAGGGGAGATTCGTTGTGTTCACATCATGTTCTCCCATGGTTCGAATTGAGTGCGGAAGTAATGTGCGCGGTCCCTTCAGACTACTTAAGTACCGTCTGTTGTCTGGCTGAGGGACTTTCCAACTTGCCTGTAACGTAACCACAAATTCTGCAAACACTCCTCTTCCTCTACTTTATTGTCACACTGCTCTCGTCCTCTGCTCTCCGTCGCCGTCACCTCCCATAGCCATGACGTCCCCGTTCTCTCGAGTCGAGTCGTTCGCGCCGATCCTCCAAGAGCCCATCTGGCACCAGGACCGCGAGCTGGGAGCCTCGTCTGTCGAGGCGAGAATCAGGCTTGCATATCAGCGAGCGCGAAGTCTTACTGAGGCAATCGGTTAGAAAAGCTACACCATTCTTGGCCTGCGATCAACGCTGATGGGTAGTAACGTTCATTTAGGAATGACGACTGAGGATATACGCTCACTGGGGCCAAAATTCTGGGACTTTCATCGTCACGGTCAGAGTTGATCCCCAAGCTATATTATCACCTAGAAGTTTTAGTGCTCATCCTCTACCAGCCTTAACCCTCGACTCCGGTGTTTGGACAATACTAACCATTCATTGGAATCTCTGTATTGGCACAATTAGCTCATTTCTTCCTGAGCGGTCGGACCTACTGCCCTTGCTCCAAGCCTTAGAGCGGTTCGACACATGCGGCGAGTTCTTGTTAACCGAGCTGGGCCATGGGCTGGACGCCAGAAATCTTGAAACCACCGCGACCCATCAAGCCGATGGTTCCTTCGTGCTTCATACTCCCTATCCTCGTGCAGCGAAGACAATGCCCCCTAGTTCCCCTCACTCTGGTATGGCGCGCACGGCCGTTGTCTTTGCCCGACTCATAGTAGCTGGTAAATACCATGGCATACGTCCATTTATCGTTCCTCTGAACGATGCGTCAGGTGCGATGTGCCGCGGCGTTTCATGCACCCTGTTTCCCGCTCGTCCGGGAGCCAAGGCCATCGATCACTCCTCGACGAGCTTTCACCACGTACCGCTACCGGCCAACGCCCTGCTCGGACATCTTCACGGCTCGCCCGAGGACGACCGGAAATCCTTCCTGCGTGCTATCCACCGCGTGACCGTCGGCACGCTTTGCCTGTCTACAAGCAACGCTACCGTCCTGCGCGTGGCGGGCTGCATTGCCGGTAGGTATAGCGCCAAACGGCGGGTCGGCGAGCCGATGTCGGTTCCTATCCTCTCCTTCAGCACCCAGTACGGCCCTATCGCACGGGTTCTTGCGCATGCCGTCGTCTTTGACAAGTACGCGATGGAGGCGATGCAGTTGTTCACCGCAAACGTCGGAAAACCAGACATGGGGAATGTGATCGCGAGCATTTTCAAGGCTACCGTCCTCGACTATACGCAGAAGGCATTGAGTGAACTCGTTGACCGATGTGGCTGGCAGGGTCTATACGCTCACAATCAAGTCAGTAGACTCCTCGCCCCATGATAGAGATGTCTCCGCAAGAGTTAACATGCAATGACCTCTTCAGATTAGCGAGTTATGGCTCGCCGAAAAGGGCAACAACATCGCCGAGGGCGACCTTGTGGTCCTCTGCATCCGACTCGCGAGTGAGATCCTTCTCGGGCGGTATGCACCGCCGAAAGCCCGTGACCCGCAGTGTCTTCTGGCGCTCCACGAGTCCGGAGTCTGGAACGAAACCCGTCAAATATTGGCGTCGCTTCACGGGGGACACCGGGGTGAAGAGTTCAATGCCCATGTCCTACCGCTGTCTCTGCCGTTGGTCCGGGCTACGGGCCAACGGATGGCATACGAGGCTGCCAAGGATGCTATGGTACACGAAAACGATCACGGTTTCGGTGTCACGCCGCAAGTGCTGGCCTTGTATGAGTCCACTTGTATGATGGAAGACAAGAGCTGGTATGTTGAAAACAGTATTATGTCGCGGCTGGCACTGCTGAACCGCGATGTCGATGCGCTGAACTCTATTTTACCGTTGTTGGATGGCATGATTAATGACCCAGCTGTCGACTCCTTCATCAATGCACCCATGGTTGATCAAGATAGACTGGCCACTTTTTTCTCCACTTTGCCATCATTTCAGGGTCCACAGACCGAGCACTTTCTGGCCAAGATATGAAAGCATTGTCATGGTGTGTCCACCAAGATATCTGAGGTCAAGTTGATCATGTGATCACCTCGCATATAGAACTAAGAGCTCTTGGGAATAAAGTCCGAAGCTCACACATTTAATTCCAATTTTTTTTTCTCTTCCTATATCACAACATAATGAATTAACTCCAAGTTGACGATTTTCCCAGGCTCCAACTCCATGCTCCAGCTGTGACTTGTCACAGTGTGCAGTAAGGCCAGGGCGGCGCACGTGACAAAGGCCAGGAGACCGCGACACATTGCTTCGCTGACGAAATTTACTTCATATTTCGTACATAATTGATGCTCGAGCCATAGCTTTTTTTTCTGGCTTCAGCCTTCGTAGATACAGCACGACACGGATTGAAAGAACCACTCTACAAAGGAACACATGCCACGGAATGATCATCCAAGCGAAGAGGTGGTCATGATGGAGTGATTGGAATGATTACCGTTGGGCAATGAGGGAACGAATGGATATATAGAGAGGATGGATTCTAAAGTTTCCTACCTAGACAGTCATTATCTCAGTGTTTAATTTCAGCATCTATCTTACCATAGCAGCCTTAGTAATCCACTTTCTATTCATTTCAAATCCATTACTTAAGCGTTGGTACAAAAGGATAGAGGGACCCAGGGTTATGTGAATTAAGCTATTACTCCTTATGGGCTACATCAAGCGCCTATCCAGGCCAGAATATGTGGTGTTGGTTCAAGTTGAGGGAAAACAGAAGTGGAAGCGAAGGTGCGAATCGTTCATTGCGGATGGAGACCGGTCTATCAGACCGGTCTATAGCCACGTCACCTGCATCAAGTCCGCCGATCCGAGGGTCCTGCAGGCTTAGTCCTACCTTATATAGGCAGGGCTATCAGGAAAATGCCATGCCCGTAAGAAGGCTGCGATAGGTACGCAATGATCTACATCGTCTCGAGGTATCGGGCATGTCCCTCCAACAATCAGTGTTTTCTTGCTAAAACCCTCCTCTTTCGTTTTCATAAGTGTGGGTGGAGTCTCTACACAGGATACGGCACGTACAGCATGGCGATTGGCCGAGACACCCAAATTGGCACACTGCATACAAAGAATTCCTTGGTTGTTGGGCTTGGCCCTGCAAAGACCTTCTGCTTACAAGGCGGAAAGATAGGCAGATGTACAAGGGAACGGGGACTGGTAGCGCTCGAAGTCGGCTCGTGGGTACAAACCACCCTGGGACAATCTTGGCGGTGCCTAGTCAGCTCTGGAGGTGGCCAACCAGCATGCTCCCGCCGAGCAGTTGCGATCCGCATCCTTCACACCGACTTGAGGTTGTTGCCGGCTCATACACTATTGAACCTGCATGCAGTCATCCTCAGCTTATAGTTGTGTCGAGTCAGCTCCCCTGGTCTTATGGGCGCATCTCACCACATCCCATGAAGGGACCCCGGGCCCTGGATAATATGCTAGACCGGAAAAGTCTGAGAACAGGGGCTGCACTACCGTCTCGATACTGGATCACCGCGGCTATTATGAGCAGCCGCGTTCAAATGTATAAGTTGCGCTGCCCAGCTAATGTATTCTATCATGTTGAGGCGTAATCCTAGCCTAGGTAGATCGACGAGTAACTTTTGTAAGGAGCTTTAAGAACGATGAACTCTTCGAGGGTCTAGTGTTGCAGATAAGCACCAATGTAATGTTATCGCACGCACTTTCTACCGACCACTTGTCACGAAATTGGGCACAAAACTTTGTGTAAGGACGATTTATGCTTGGACGGACTGAATCAGGACAAGAAGTCGGTCCTTGAACATTAAGACGTGCTATTCTAGATGGTGTCCTGATGCTATACCAGTTGCCTCGAGGTCCCACGTTGTATTTTAGATAAACGAGTCCTCCACTTTAGCAGTGTTGCGAAATTGACCATCCGCACAAATTCACCTCAGCCCTTGCTCTTCGACAGGCGTGAAAATCACTGCAGTGGTTGCCTTCGGCAGCCTATTCGCTCTCCAGATGAACCAACGCGGCGATCCGGGTTCTGCAAGCTCGCAGTTATAGTTTAAAATCACCTGCCCAAGTACAGCCTTCATCACCGCAGCTGCATAGAATCTGCCTGGACTATGAACTTGTCAGTGTCTCAATACCGCAGGTCGTGTTACCCCGATTGTAGGTTCTGCGACTCACCACGCCATTCTGCCAGTGCCCCAGACGTGCCACGGATGCTCGACGTCATTCAGCTTCGACGGGCTCGGCTGCCGGAAGTCAAGGCCCTCGGCGCTCACAGCGCCGACCCCTGTGTGTTCAGCGAAGCGGAAGCCGTGGAACTCGAGCGGTGCTGGGTAATATTCGGCGCTCTGTATCATGCTTTGAACTGGTGTGCAAGCCCATTCGCCCGGATTTATGGTGATGCCGTTGGAGAGCGTAAACGGTTTCAGCGCGGCGCGACGCGTGCTCACTTAATTGAGATTTTAGACAGAGAAACAAATGGAACAGGCTCTGGCTGAACTTACTGGCCTCAACCGGGGTCACGCGTGCAGACTCCTTGATGAAGCTGTCCAGTAGGGGAAGGCCCGTGGATGTGCGTTCGAACTCGGCATACCCGGCATGAAGCTCTTCACGCAGCGGTTGGACGTACTCGGGATGGAGACAGAGGTCATGGATCGCAAAGGTAATGGTCTCAGGGAGGCATCAGTATGGAAAGGAGAATGTGGTTCGAGAGCATACAAGCGTGGCTGAATATGCGAAAAGCTACTCACCGCTGTAACTGCATGGACTGAACCAAACCATATTGCCATAAGCTCATGCACGATTGTTTCTGGTGCCCGAGGTTTTGAACGAGGCGATGATTCCATAATCCATTGTATGCAGTCGGCCTGGCATAATGTTCAGTCAATCGAAACCGGAACCCAGCCCAGAGACAACAAAGCTTCAGGCGTATAAAATGTTACGCGGAGCTCACATGATGGGGTACTGCATGGCCTGCAGCCTTCAAATCACGCTCAAGGCACCGTTGCTCCGCTACGGGCAACAAAGCTTCGAAAACAAGCCTCTGCGATTTGAGTCGTCGACCCATGGCCCGGCCAACCAATCTGAGTGAGCTCATATTAGTGATATGACATTAGTAATGATTAAGAAAGGGCCACGCAAGTGGACCTCGTCCTGTGTGTGACGTACCGAGCCATGGAAGAGGGTAATAGCTTTACAATCTCCGCGCAAATGAGTGTCTCCTCCACATATTCCAGAGCTGACTGCATGAATTGCTCATTCTTAGCTGATGATAAGATTGTCTGTCAGTATACTGGAGAATTAAAAGGCTCAGCCGTTTTCGTGGCTGTACTAGGAAAGAATATTGACAAACAGGAAAGCGTGTCCTACCTATATCTTTGCCAAAGAACGACACAGCGTTGCAAAAAGCCACCAATCTGAGCATCATGGGGTAGACAGGCGAGTGCCTTCTGCCTGTTTCTGCGAAAAGCATCACCCTCTGTCAGAAACGTCGGGGACAGCGGCCAAGTGTTGGAATCAAGTAGTAAGTTACCTTTCTCAATACGATGGGTTGTATGAGACTCATTAAAGCGCGATCTGATAATAACACTCAAATCAGGTAAGATTTCGGGAAGGTTGTTGGTCAAGAGCGTGCGCAGAGCACGGATGAAACCGACGCCGTCATATCCACGCCCGTCAACCCAGTTGAAGTCGTGCATTGTATACATGGGCTGTAGCAACTGTTCGTTTAAAGAATATCAGACAGGTTAGCTACTTTACTAATACAGATATGTACAACAAAAGCCTTTTTCGCCGTCGTGGTTTTGATGGAAGAAGAATGAGCCAGCCGGCTTCGGTACTGACCTGCTTGGAAGCTGCGTGGAGACTCAACACCGATTCAGGGGCCGAATCGAGCTCCTTAATATGCTTCGGGGATGATACGAAGATGTAGCGGTTGTCCGGAGCATTGATCTCAAAAGGATCGCCATTTGCCTGGACAGAGAATCAGCATTAGAGGTTTGTTCCACTTAAAGATATATTCCAGCCAAATCAAAGGTTGAGCCGACCTTGTCAAAGGCGTTTTGGATTATATTAGGACCGTGGAACAGGTATATCCACGCCAGCATTCTCTTGCGCACCCAATTGGCCACAGCTCTTGGCCATTTCGAAAACGTCTCCTGGACAGGGTCAACAGCCCCTTCTAGGTTGTGCACAATGAGCCAGATGACACAAAATATCATTATCTCCTGTCACATATACACGCACACTGTCTCTGAGGATCAGACCACAAAATACCGCAACAACTACGAGAGTAGGTATGCTGGTGGCGTTTAAAAGGGGCCAGAAATGGGGGAGCCCCATGGGTGAGATCTCACCGTTGACGGACATCTGAAATGAGTTTGGATGATAACGAGAATGATAGAGATGGGGTAAATGTCTACTGGAACATTTGAAGATGTCGCGTCTGGGATGCCCCTGGAAGTCCAGCATGCGATACTTATATGTCATCTTGCTGTCTTCCGAGCTCGGCACCTCAGTTTCTAAGTGATCTACTGCACCCTGCCTCGTTTGGATATCGCTGAGCTGATCTAGACGACTCGCTGGTCAAGTCGGATTCCAAAGCCAAGCCACATGCCGCTAAGCTGTGTGTAATCCTTGACATGGCAGCGTGAGCCAACATACTATACTGTATGCAACCAAGTCACAAGAACAAGGTTTCATTCAAGGATTTGACGACGAAGATTCCGTGAGGCAGAAGCCAAGATATGGTGAATGGAATCTAAATCCAAGTATGTCCCTGGACATACAGGGCTAGGCTCGGCATTGGATGAATTCTCATGCAGGTGAGACCCCATGTGGGTCTCAACTTTGTGAGGCTTCATATTTAGGATCACAAGTGCTTACTTTGCACCACGGGCGCAACATCATGCACTCCGTGTATTCCCTCCTGTTCTTGCCAAGTCCCGATTTTCTCTTCGACGTACCCTATGGTATCAGTGGCTGCAAATGGTCCTCGAATCGTGACGACTCCGAGTCGCGAATCTGGAGCGTCTCCAGGCTTGTATAATTACCTAGCTAGAAATTCACATTCATTACTCCGATTATCCACATTCGTGTTCCTTTTCACTGACGTGAGGAATGCGGTAGATTGTACTTGACCCGTGACGTGGGTGGTCACAGTGACTAACCTCTAGCACGACTCTCCAGTCACGGTGCCTTCGAACATGGGTCACTTAATATCCTTTTACTTGCCGTGACTGGACTTTTGATGATATTGCGGAATTTGAGTCAACTTCAAATGTCACACCATGAAAGGCTCCCCAGCAGCCACCCGTAAGTTTCCCTGATTCTGAGAAGAGTTACGAGGTTCTCGTGGCCGAGGGCGTTGTTGGGCTCGCCCCTATCGACGAAATTACGGGTTTTTGAGAGATATTCGGAAGTTTGTACTCCCGCAATCTCGATAATGTCACTTTCAGTTTTTATGTGTAGGTGCGTGACAGAACCAGTCACCAGATGACTTAAATGAATTCTCCGCAAAACTCTCAAGCAGAACCGAAAGTCCGTCCTACCGACCACCGACCGCAGTGGACTGCCTGTGATCCGACCTCGGCTGAGTAAGACCCTGTAAGCGATGTCTGACGCTTGAATGCACATTAATAAGACAAGGAACAACATCAACCAGACACGGTGGACAATATGGGTCGACGAGGTCTCCGCGAACAATTCCTAGATGAACGTCATTCGCAACCAGATCACGCGCAACCTCAATGTCCTGAGACGGCCCATCGCCGAGCATTTCGCTTGTTACTCTTTCCACTTTTGATAGAGTACCCAAGAGAAAGATCTTCTTCAAAGGCTGATCGAAGAAAGCTACTTCACCAGTGATCCGGCGCAGCTCAACCCGAGCGGATTCCTCGCCATCTGCCAATGATGTTCATTAAGGACATATCGAAGCACTCAACGAGCTACACGGTGCAAAAGCCCAATCTTGGACTAAGTCACGGCCGACTCATCACTGGGCTACATCTAGGCGCTGCGCGTCGTGAGCGCCGCTTTGCTGAATGAGGTCGGTGAGACATGGACCCGACAGGCGGTGACCACACTCCAGCTCATCGACTCCGAGGTACGTGTGTCAATGAGCCTCACCCCTTCCAATGGGGTTGGCCTGCCTTGTACCGTCATCAGCCCGCACGGCAGCACGGTCCAGAAGGGCAAGAGCCAGTCATTTCATGTGCCCCTGTCTTGAGCGTTTGCCACTGTATGAAGGCGCAGCATACGTTCCGAAGGGTTTTATACGTATGGGGATTTGAAACGAAACCACTTCATTTGCCCAGGGAGCTGTCCTGGCTATTTCTGTCGCGCCTGTACACTTTGATGAAGTGATATGCCCCGATGCCGACCTGAAGTATTTTCAATCGTTTCATTTCACCCAACCTGGAGCGGTGCGGGATATAATCGATGTTGCCGCGAGCGCCTCTTCAACGGACGAAGGCTCGGTTAACAATTGCCAAGTCAATGTCACGAGCACCGTCCCCGCCGCGACGCTCCAGGAGTCAAGACATGAGCAGAAGAAAAAGCGCGCACCATTTATGAGTCGTGTTGGGCTTTGAGTTTGGTGAGATACGTGTCCTGGTCATTTTTTCGCCATTTATGAGGTCAGTGTCTTCGTCGGGCACATGCCATGCACTATGACATCGAGCACCGGCGCGAGGGCAGAGCGAGCATGACGCTGCTGATCTGGCTCAACATCCCGCTGTTCAATAACCTCAGCGTGCGGGTACAGCGCAGAGAGCCGGTGGAGCTGCCAGGGTGAAGTGCACGGCGTCCTTTCTGACTTCGGGCTGGGGTGGTTTGCCCTTTGTCTGATTTGCCTCCTCTTATCCTGACCATCTTCAGATCTCCTCATGACTGCCGGACGAAGTCGGCATACGGGATTCTGGTAATGCTGCACGTGCTAACCTTTGATGTGATTTGCAATAGATCTTCTTGGGGTGTGCACGTGATGATAGACATTGTGTTTCTTCATAACATTTATTTATTCAGTGTACTACTCTTCCACCTTCGGAATGATGCTTGATTGCCCACCACATAATATATAGTTTTGCTTCTATTCCGTATACATCCGAGGACATATATAGCGCCTTTATATAATAGTAAATATTTAAGACCTAGCGCTTAGAAAAATACAATACCGATAATAGTAGTTATAATACGATAGGTGCTTATAGCCTTAGCCTTACGATATATAGATAAGGCTAAAGGGTACCGTCTTGACGACGGCGTTGACTAGAATTATAGACAGAAGTAGCCTACGGGCTAGTCGCCGCGAAGGAGTCATACGGCGAGACTAGGTCTAAAGATGGTCGCTATATAAATGAATCACACCAAGGGAAGCCCAGCTAAAAATCGTCCCTCCAAACACATACACACACACACACACATGATATGTTTGGGAGACTGAAAGTGGAGTGCTGTCGAGACTTGATTTGGACTTTGCAGAATGGGGTGTTAGGACTGAAGGTAAAGCCAACTCTGCGAAAGCAACATTGCTGGCAGGTTTCCAGTCGCTTCTGAGGGAAAACTTGCGACTGTTCATACCGAAGACTGCCTTCAGTGTGTCGTCTCAAGCACTTTCAAAACAGCCAACTGAACATCGTCAAACGGGGAACATCATCTTGCCTCCCACCTCCTTGCTTACACACCATTGCCTCACTCCGTTTGAGCATAGAGGTACTAGTAGTCCGTCTGTTGCCTCTGCGCACACTCAAACCAAGATTTTCATCCCATATTTGGCAGCCACGTTCCCCAACAGACACTGCACCAACCCCCCAACGAGTTGACTCGACAGTTCACAACCTCCCGACCTAACACTTCACAACCCTCAAAGCCGACACTTCGCTACCTTCTTTCCAACTTGATCACCAGCCTCATCTGAGCAAGCTTCCCTTCCTGATCGACACATCAGCAGCCCAAGATGTCTCGACCCAATGACGGCGGCAGCCTTGACGACCCCGACATTCGGCTTTTCGAGAGCGGTAACTTCGCAGATGCCACCATCGTCTGTGGCGATCGGACTTGGAAGGTCCACAAGCTCATTCTGAGCTCTCGGTGCAAGTGGTTCAAGGCTGCCTTCTACGGGAACATGGCGGTGAGTAGTATCGTCACCTCGTCAAGTCTCAGAGTGATCCTGCCTAGCAAAGCTAATAGCAAATGCCTCAGGAGGCTGAGTCTGGTACGATCGTCCTGCAAGAACAGGAGGCCGAGTTCGTCGAGGTCATGCTTCGCTTCATCTACGCCAAGGGTGAGCACGGATAACGAAATCTTGGGGAAAATTCAGTTTCACTATGTCTCTGACCATGCAAACAGATCCTGACATCTTGGCACTGAGAGATGGAAAAGACATACCACTGGCAGTCCTCTGTGTGGAGCTTTTCCGACTGGCTGACTTCTTTCTACTCGACAAGCTGGCCGAGGCCGCCAAGTATGAGCTCGCAGCCCACCTCAGGGTGCACATGGCTGTACAGGACAAGGACAAGGCATTGTTCCCCGATACCCTGAAACAGGTACTGGAGTCGATCAGATGTGCTTATCGAGACGAAAGCACAGAACCTATTCGACAGGTGCTCCTGAACTTCATGTTCCTGCGGAAAGATCGACATCTTCAGGCTCCCGAGACCATTGCTTTGCTTGACGAGATCCCGGAAGTAGGTAGGGATCTGATGAAGACCTTCCTCTCCATCAACCTCACGACCAATGAGCCCAACGCGAACGAGTTACCGAGAGCCTTACCCGTGGTAGAAGCCGTGTACGCAGACCGTTTAGTCTACGTGGCCGGTGGCCCAATCCTAAAATTCAAGCATGGGAGCAGACCACTCAACTCCCCGTGCGTATTGATTCCTCAGTTTGATACCGTCAAACACCACGAACCCTTGTTCAAAGTCCGTGACGCGGAAACAGCGACATCGCTTATCGGCATGGGGTGGCTCGTGCCCCACACAGGGAGCTTTTTGACGATCGCGAGAAATGAGGATTCCAGCATTGTGCAGATCTTCCCTCCGCCTAGATCACCACTACTAGCCGAGTTCAGTACTTGCATTCGATTTCTTTGCCCAGCGGACGCAAAACACTACGTCAGCCGGTACCGCCGCGCCAGGCCTGAAATCCAAGAGCTGGAGAAGTCGGCTGTCGAACTGGAACAGGAGTTACGCACTGCTCACTACCGGGCTACCAAAGACACACAAGTCGAACATCGGGGTTCTGCTGTGTTTCCGCGGGAATGAACATCGCGAAGCACGCCTCTTCATGCGGTCGTTTTGCAGACGAAACCCCACTCACCACAAAATGCCATGAGCGCAGCTTGCACAGTTTGACTTTCGATGTGGACAGGTGTTCCAGCGACCCAGATCCCCCACGACACGGACATTGAAAGACGATCATGCTGCGGGAGGACAGCAGTTGTGCTATAACGCATCGGTGGAGAATAAGGGAAGAGCATGCACAGAAGACAGGTCACAGCAACAGCGGTGAGAAGACCCTCGATTGAGGAGGACACTGAACTCGTTGTTGAAAGTCTTGGTGGCATACCATTCAGAGTCACAGTTTTCACACCTCCCCCCTACCACCCTTTTCCTTTTTTTTTTTGGGCAAAAGTTCCCCGGCACCAGCATGGAGGACATCGTACCCACACCGAGCACGAGGGTTCTCCTGAATCGCTGGAAGAGTGCAAGGACAGAGGATTGGTTTTGACGCGTGGATGAATTCGACGGATCAAAAAGGCACGCACGCACGGAACCAAAATCACCAGCATGGCACTGAGCAGCGGCACCAACAAGGATACGGGCAAAGCCTATGCAGATTTACGAAGGGAGGCTTCTCAAGCCAATATGTACAGTAGTCAGAATCAAAAGGTCTCGTCTCCAAACGACCGAGCAGTGCGTTTTCCCCCGGGCCTTTTTGCGAACAAGTCCGACCAGCATGCGGTGGGGCAGGGCAGGGCGGGGCAGGGCCGGACAAGGTAGCAGCAGCACATAGGTCCCCCCTCAATCCCATCCTTTTTCTTTCTTTCTTTAAACCCAACAAGAACAGTCTTGCATCAGTGACAGTCAACAACAGTCTAGTAGGTGCTCCCGATGGGTCCGAACTTGATGTTGCTGTAGATGACGGTGGAGTCGCTGCGGCAGGGAGGTCAGCACGACGGCACACCCAAACACTGGCTGGGGAACTTTGAAGGACTTACGCGTTCTGCGACTCGACGTCCGAGGGGACACCGCTGCTGGTGGCACACGTGCCACGGGCGACACCGGGCTTGCTGGCATCAGCGCTGACCGGGTACGACGAGTCGAGCCAGAGCATGTTGGCGTAGTGCTGTTGACGGACAAAGGTCAGCCTCTCTCCCACCCTAAAACACCACACCCAGAAAGGAAGACTCACATCATCCCACAGCGACATAACAAGAACCATCCCCTTGCTAAGCGCAGAGTTCATCCCCGAAAGCCCACCCTTCTGGCTAAAAACATCCTGGTCGCCAAAAGCAGTCTTCTGCGCCGTGCACATGGCCGCCGTGATCGAGTTGTAGCCCGTCAGCCCCGCGACGGTCGACTTGGGCTGCTGGATCTTGACCCCGTTCTGGATGTAGTACTGCTTGATCTCGGAGCTCGAGAACTGCGTCACCACCGTGAACTTCTTGGTCGTGTCGACCGTCTTGCCGGGCCCGTAAAAGTTCTTGTTGCCCATGCGGTAGGCGTTCCAGTCGCACCCGTCGGGGTCGCAGTCGCCCGCGTACCGCGTCGACGAGTACGTGCCCCCGCACGCGTCGCCCGAGCACGAGTGTTGCGCGTTGTTGGTGCACGGGTGCGGCGTGAAGGCCGTGCTGATCGAGTTGGCCTCCCACACGTCCATCTCGGCGCAGCACGAGCCCGAGCCGCCGACGCCCGCGTTGGCGTCGTTGGAGGATGGCTTCCAGCCTACGGCGTTGGCCTGGTGGTTGGGGAGTTATGTTAGCGGGGGTTTATTACCTGGGGATTTTCACCAGGCTGGTGATGAGCACTCGAGGGGGACATACCTGTCCGTTGATGAACTTGAGGTCACGGGGGCACTGCGAGTCGCAGTATCCGGTGCCGTACTTGGCGCCGGCCGTGTTGGTCGGGTACTTGGACATGCCACCATCGGCGTCCATGGAGACGAAGTAGAGGGCGCCGTTCAGGCCGCACTGTGATTTCCGCCTTGGTTAGCCCTGACCTTTCACCGGATGGCATTGATCTGGCAGCGGAGGCGAGGACTCACAGGGAGCTTGCTCAGGTCGACGTCGAACGAGAACTCGTTGTTCAGGAGGTTGAACATCTTGTACTTGGTGGCAGACTCCATGAGATACAGCCGGCTGCCAATGTTCTTGGTCTGGCTCTGGGTGACGAACTTGAGCGACAGCGCGTTGCCGCTGGTGGTGGCGCCGTAGGTGGCGGCATAGTCAGCTCCGTCGAGGACGCAGTTGGCGGCGCAGCTCTTGTTGTCGGGGCAGATGGTCGTGTTCCATGTGTTGCCGGTGTAGCAGTTGGTGTAGCCGTTCTTGTCGTGGACCCATCGCCAGTTGGAATCTGTGAATTTTGTGAGAAATGTTGTCTTTCATACCGTCGGCTCTGTCCCAGCCCGCAACATACCAATGACAACCTCTCCGTTGTTGGTCGTGCAGCTCGAGGGAGATGTGCATGACTGCCAGGTCATGGCGGGGTGAGTCTCGGCCTTCTGCGTGCCGACGCCCTGGGCGTTGACGGCAGCGAGCAGGCTGCTCGCGACGGCGATTTTGCTGATCATCTTGGTATGCTAGGGGATTCTGCTGATCCGATGCTTGTCTGGGGGTTGTTTGTGCTGATCGATGGACCGAACAAGCTCACCAAGAAATAGCCCAGCTCTTGGGTTTATATACTGCCAGATACAAGCTTCATGTCTCCGGCTGGGCGGGTGAGATGGGCACTCGTCGAGCCAGGGAGAGCTCCCAAAGAGGAAATTCGGCGAGGTCGGAGACGTGATGTGTGGAGGGTTCATTTGTTTAACACGCTCCAAGAAGGAACGATGGCCCGGCTTCCGACCTCGAGGGCACTCTGCTGTCGACACGCGGGTGGGACGTGGACGATCCCGCCCCAGGAGCATATTTACCGGAGGGCTAGACAGGGTGGTGGGAGATGGATACGCCTCCCAGCTGGCAGGGCCAAGGCCCATAGGCGCTGCAACAAGGTCGGTGCGTCTCCTGACGCGCGCATGACAACGAGGATGGCCAAAGAGCCAAAGCCCAGACAGAGGGCCGCATGTGCCCCCGTGCATGGCCGGAACGGAAGCGGCGACCTCAGGATGCAGATTCGGGAATAGCCTTAGATCCACAGTTGCATCCAAAGTAAGATCTCGGTGAAAATAATATGAAGGACCAGAGAAGACGATGTGTGTGCGGCAAGCAATATGAGCAGCCGAAACGTTATTGGACCATGACGAGACCTGCGTCAAGGTTTGCGTGGCCAGGGGCAGCTGACTGCAGCGTAAATCTGCTCGCAGGGTTCTCAACACCATATCCGAACCAGGAGCTGAGCTTCGCTTGGGGGCAGTTATTCCACTCTCTCCCTCATACCTACCAGTAGGTACCTAGGTAGTCGACTCTTTGTGGCGGGAGCTAGTCCCGAACGACTGCACGGCACTATCGTTCGTCTCAAAGGCCACTCTGCAGCGACATCGTCGATAGGCATCAGACTGAGTAGCCGTTGCCCACTCTTTCCGGCTCGACTTCACCGGGTTTCCGGATATATGGAGCCACTCGCCCACGTAGCCGCATGCATGTCACTGTGACCTCCACTCCGCCGCATATGGCGAGCCTGCTTATACCAAGCGACGCCGATGGGACCTTTTCAGGATGAACGGTGACAGCACCAATGACCGCCTCGCTACAGCCGTCAGACGACAACGTCGCCCAGCACGCCTCGCCGTTCAGGGCAAGCGTGGGCATGTGGCGTGGCGGTGGGTAGACGGAGAATTGGGATTTCCGACAGTAAGACGCGAGTCGACCCATGTTGTGTGTACAGGATTTTCCCTTGCACTTTGTTAGCGTGAATACATGCAGTGTCACCCTACTAACCAATCAGAATCTCCTATTTGAAGTTTAAAACGGTACCTCTCTCCCGTTAGCCTAGTTACCGTTTCATTAATGTAAGTCTACTAGGATTGACTTATTTTTCTAGGTATTTATAGTAAAGGTGACTGTATTTTTTGGTTCTCTGACAGAGTGTGAGTTATGGTAGGGTCCCCATTACCATCAGGGTAGAAGTACCTTTTTAACCTTATTGCAGGCAAAACCCTGTACTCTGGTGAGAAGACATGTCGGCATTGGTCGCTCTGAACCCACATGACCCGAGGGCCAGGGATGGCATGTACATGCGTGTCGTCGTACGAGCCGATTTGTTTATGTGACAGGCGGCTAATCTCGGGGAGAGCTGCGCTGGGCGAATCATCCTCCTGTTCCTGGGCTGGCTCGCGGTTGGAATTCCTGATTCAGGCGTGGTGCCAAAAGTCCACATGTACCCTCATGCTCGGATCGGCTATAAGTTTGCATGTATTGGGAGGCATTGGTGGACGTAGGTTGATTTAAGGTTGGATTGGACAGGGATCGGGCCTCGACTTTGGCTGGCACTCGTTGGAACTTGGCTTTGATGGCCGGCAGAGCTCCTAACGTGGCGTCTGGGGTACATTGCGGGGGATCGCCTCTGGCAGCTGAGCACAAACCGGCCGGGCTTGTTCGATTGGGCGCCCAAGCTGTCGAGGGCAGACCAGACGTCGATCGTTGCCGTCCTGCCAAACATCAGTTGCCGGCGCTGGGAGGTGAGGCGTCACGCCGTTGGGATTTAGGTGCGGAGTGTTATCCTCCTGTTTTCCGGAAGTGGTAAGATGCCCTTCTAGAAATGTGTGGGGAACCCTCGCTCCCCAGGTGGCCCCTCGCACCATTATTCTGCCGGAAGAAACCTTGTTTGAAAGCTTCTCCCATTTGCTTGTTGTTATTTTGGGGGCTCGGGCCAGCTTCCCCCACCCACGGGTGTCGGCTTCGGCCCCGGCGGGGATGCGAATGTTGCTGTTGTGGGCCATGGATGTGAGCAGTCACAGGATGTACGGAGTACGTAGGATTATGAGAGCATCTCAAGTGCTTGTGAACTGTTTGCCCTGAAAGACCGGCCAGGTGAGATTGAGACGGTATGGTGTTAACTGTGTGATTCGACGCCTCATTCGTGTGAGCCATCGTGCTGATGTGACGTTCCAGCGCGGAAAAATCCCAACCAAGTGAGGCTGGGGCAGTGAATGACAGTGTGCCTAGGTATGGTTCTTGTGCGTCCTTTGAGGGCTGGACGGAGGATTTGAGGCCGGCTCGTCACGCTCAGGTTCCTTTGATGCATGTCGCCCGACTGGTCTGGTGGGTCAGCCTGTTGTAGCATCGCGCCGAGCCCGAAACAGGCGACATCCTCCAGAGCTCTGACTCCAGTGCTGCGGCGTCAGCACCGTGCCTCGCAACGGCTCTGACTTGTGCATGGTACTCGTGACATGTCGCTCTTCGCGTTGGGCAGCCCACGGAGGGTTGGTACCGTGGGCGAGTATGGTTGAGAGCGAGTTGGATGTACTGGGGCGTGTTGACCGGGCCGTGATCCATGAAAAACAAGCACTTGCAGTGCTGATGAAACGGGCTCGTGAACTCGAGCACGGAAGCGTTATTAACGGGGGCAGGGATCTCAGACTTCGGCGCTGGTGGTATTGGACATGGGCCCGAGGCTGGGGATGTGGTTCAGTGGGACAATTAGCATCCATTGATTCTCTGGGTGATTGACTTTAGGCTGGATGGAAGAAAGCAGGGGAGGAGGAGCAACAGACGATCAAGATGTAACCTTCGTCATCTCCCCTTCTCACTGCAAAAGCCTCCTGAACAGCCTGGTCGTTGTCACCCAGAGCAGCGGCGAAATGGGCAACTCTGCCTTCCGCCTCCTGTATTCTGCCCCTTACATCGACGCCACGAGAGGCTGTGCCGTACCAGCTGCCGCCGTTATTGTCGCCGACACAGCGTCGAAACATTTATACTGCCAACACGCACACATTTAATCAGTCATCGAGGCTCTCAGGCTGTGGGACGATGTCGTCGACGGCGCATGTGGGGCCAGCGTCCAGACGCGTCGACAGTCGTTGACAATGTCGCCCACCGACTTTCTTGGGGTGCATGTTTTCGTCGAGCGGATTCGAGCCGGGCGCAGAATTCGGCGGAGCCTCAGACAGCCATGTCTTGCGGATCAGAGCTGTCGTTCTCGAGGCGGCAAGGGCGAGCTCGGTCGTGGGGCACTTCTGCTGGGCTTCAGGGCGTGGCACAAATGACTGATCCAAGCTCGACGCTGCTCGTGTACTGCAGGGACGGTTGAAGATGCTGCTGAGGTCGGGCTGGAAGAGTTTGCTGTGTGAGGGGGGTGTCGTTGGTCGACGCCATGCCGAAGCATCAGGCTCCGTTCAGGCTGATGCGTGCTTTGAACCCAGGGCAAGTCGTGGCTTGGATGGATCAGGCAGGGCCAAGGTCAAAGCTCCATGGTGACGTTCTGGCCGTCATTGGGAGGTGCAGTTCCCCTGCAGGGAAGGGCAAGTCCACCGGGCGGGACTTGCCGTGCCAGGGGAGTCTGATGGCCGTCATGAGCCATGAACTGGTACAAATCGACATTGTGAGTCGCATGGTGAGAAAAGAGTGAACAGAGTCATTCCACGGTGAGAAAGGAATGGGTGAGTTCATATGTCAAGTCTGTCCACGGTGTCATCTCAAGGCAAGTCAGATGTTTAATATCCATCTCACTGCTGCCAAGGTGGTAAATGTCAATCCTTGCCCTTCCGCACTTCTGCCAGCGTATAATCTAGAGATGAAAAATGATGCCAAGCAGAGATCATCACTTGGGGAGACAGCATTGACAGGCCGAGTTTAGGCTGCGATCGGCAGCACTTTATCCAACCGACTGCCCGCCCACCCAATTGGCTTGCTTCACTGTACCCGCCATATTTCAACAATATTGACTTTAACCAGTTCCCTGTGTCCTCTCCACTCTTTTTAATCCCGTTGGTCTATTGTAAATACAGACAGACACTCTGGGTGATGTTCACCATCTATGATCTGACACTGTGAAGCGGGTATCCTCTCAGATGCGCTATGTCAATCTCGTCTCGGCCATTTCAATGCCAGAGACTATGTCACCGTGTCATTCTAACAAAACCGCTCGGCATTCAGGTGATTAGTGTCAGTATGAAATAAAAGTTCTAGTGACTCTATCCTCACGGTTGAGAGTGTGGCAGCAAGCAGATCGACAAAACGGACCACCACAGCTTTGCAGCCAGTGTGCATATACCAGCTAACACTTTTGTTCATTTGCAAATTCTGATTCACAATGTCCATCAGTGCCCAGGTGGGCTTGCACCTGGGAGCTTGGGGACACAGGGCCTACGGAACATGTGCGGGTTTCCCCATAACAATGTGGAGAGGAGTGAGAGGCCATGAATGTTCGTGGATAAAAATACTCAAAGTCTTCCCAACTGTTTCGACGAATGAAAGCTCCTCGCATCTACCCCTTTTGACCAGTTGGTCGTCTTACCAATGGTGCATCTCCTTACATATCCCGAGCTGGCATGGCAATAGATTAATCAAGTCTTGGCGTACTTCATCTCAGAGTGCCAGCCGAGGCAACACCAAGACATTCACTATTGTTACAGTGCCTTGTTTGAAGAACTTGAAGAGAAGAAGTTGACAAACCGGTGAGACTGAGTCCAGCCAGGTCAGAGGAATATCTTGAGAAAAAAAACAGCCCCCTGATGCCGAGCTCCACCACGCCAATATAAAAGACCCCGCCAAATAGAGTTGTTCGCGGACGAGTTTCCTGAACAAGTCCCCTGGATCGGCTCCATCGTCTAGACAGGCGCAGTCGCGGCCGCGAGGACAGCAGCCGCGGTCCGAGTGGCCAAGGTCGTGGTCCCATAAGTGCTAGTCACGCCGCCGATGGTACACGTCGTGCAGAACCACCCGCTGGGCGCGGTCTCGAACACCTTGACCACCAAGGTACATTGATCACCAGGCTTTTCGAGATGGCTGGCGAGTGTGTACGGCGCCACCGTGTCCGTCCGCCCCGAGGGCTCGCCGACCCTGCACGCGCTCGTGGCCGTGGCGCAGGGCGCCGCTGGGTCCCAGGTGCCCGAGAAGCCGGCAGTCGGGACCGTCACGGTCGATTTTACTATAGCGGTATTGCGCAACCGGTCGCAGCGAATCCCGGTCTGCCTGGGCACGGGGCGGGGGTGCCGGGTGCTATCCAGGTGGGCGCGTCAGCTTGAGCTTGCCCGGGCTGAGTAGGTGGTCTTACACGTCACCACTGGGGTTTTCTCCCCAGATGGGTTCTAAAGGATGATGAGTGTATTGAGGAGTTGCTATTCCAACCGCGGCGAGCGCCGCAAGTACAATAGGCACATGCATCTTGGATGGGAAAAGGCAGGCTGTTGATCGTTCCTCAGTTAATATAAGGGTTCAAAGTGCTGAGTTGTTGACTAATGGATCTCACGTAGTGAAGACAATGACAATGGGTCAGGATGGAAGTCAGGTCGAGGGAATGATGGCTGTCCCGGGGCTTTTGTAATGTTTGTAGTTATGCTATCCGCAAAGGCTAATTAATGGTTCAACTCATGGTTCTTGAATCTCCCATCAAATATTTACAACCCCGCTTTGCGTGGTCTGCTAAAATGTCGTAGCGAGGGGCGCGCAAGTAGACCGTCGGTCTGTCACCTCAGTGGGGAGAGGCCGGAAATGAGACGGCGTGATTTGATCGTGTCGACCAATACCCAGTGCTGTCATACCTAGGTAGGTTAATACGACGACCCGTTTAAAGCTAGTTGTAGCCACGAATAATAGTTTTGACCTAGTGCTCTGGCTTCTTTTCTAATCCCTATATATGTATATGGCCCCTTCATACCCTAAGTTCTTACTGCGATACCAGATAATTATGATCCACTGCCAGCCGGGTTCTGTCCTACTCGCTCGGGTTTGAATTAATACTTTAAGTGGCATCACCAGTAGATTAGGTCGCCTTGGTTACGTCTGTGAAGGTAGCATGCCGCTTCCCTGAAGTCCTGTGGGTTGTCTTTCGTTCCCCGCCGCTGGGCAGTTTCTGCTGGCTGCAAGAATGGCGTGCCACGGTGACAAACAACAAGGATGCAGCTTTTTCCACGGCGCTCAAGTCTTGGGTCTTAACTTAATGAGCAAGGGCTGGTGATCAGATTTCCATGCACGCTTCTCGAAGTGTCAAGAGGAATTTGGGCCTGTACAGATCTATGGATGTGTGAATATGTATCTCACGACTTCTTAATGAACATGTGCGAAATCCAGAGACCGGTCTGACATTAATACCTTATTTGGAAAATTCCCATGAGAAAAACAGATAAGACACACTCGCATCTTACTATATTTAGTTTATATTCGCGAACTACCTCGGCGTTGACCCTAATCGAGTGGCTCTAAATTCCAACCTAATGCAACTGCCTCTTCCTGACTTGGTAGGGTGACAAAATGAGAATGTGAGTTTACTCCAAGAACACCTGCCCCGAGAGTGGAAGAGGGAGAACAAGAAAACCCCAACGGCCTTAACCAACCACTACGGCAATCACTGAGATTTCTCTCGACCTTGGCTCATCTCGTGTGGTCTTGCCCCTCTCCCGTACGTTCCCTACTGATCACTCGATCGTAAGTCTTGCGGGGCTTCGCACAGGTTTCCGATAGGCAAATGAGAGTTCTGGCAACGCTCGTCCGCCCCAGCCGCGATGGGCATCCTCATCCACGATCTCTCGGTTGAGCGCCTCGTATTTCTGATAAAGAGAGTGGCACTTACCACTGCCCCCGGCACGCAACCTCCACAGGCAAGGATCGTCGCCCCGGATCATTTCGATCTGGTCCCACGATATGTCTTCTGCCTTATTGACGTCGACCATGATAGTCAAACTCCACGCAGCCGGAAAGGAGTCACAGATGTTGATGAGCAGCATTTTCAAGAACATGATGAACTCGGCGCCCTCTGTGAACTCGTGTCCTTCCTGTGTCGCCCAGCGAAGCGCCGCCTCGAATGGTTCGAGGCTCATCATGGTGTTAAAAATTCTATCCTCGTCCACGCGGCTGGGGTCTACAGGAGGGCCCATGGTGGTGATGATGAAGTCAACCAGTTCGTCCGTAAGCCAGAAGACGTCCCGGACAAGGCACAGGCCGAGGCCCATCAGTCCATGGCTTTCCCGGGGTGGGCTCAGTGGGCTCCCTAAGCGATCTAAGAAACGGTTAGCAGCGTACCTGGCCGTACTGTTTACTTGTTGCAGAACCCCGGCTACCCCAGCGGGGCTCTCCCGCTCTAGCTGCTCCCGGTTGCTCACACACCAACACCAGCCGAGCAAGTTATTGTCCCAGGCGAACAACGCACGCAGCTCCGTTTCCAGATGCACTATGCGAGGGCTGAGCGAAACCATGAGAGCTTCTTCAAAGACCATGAGCTGTAGTTCCACCGGCAGCGACATGAATCGGGGGAAGTGTTGAGCCATTTCTCCCTGTTTGCCGTGCGTTCGTAGAGACTGATGTGTTGCTTGGTGATTACCAGTCGCACAGGTGTCAGCTATTCGAAGCGTTCGAGTAACGGCATAGTAAGCCGCAGGCCCCGGAAAGACGTTTTATATGTACCCGTCTATTTGAGCAGTGTCATTGTTGAGAGAATTGGGATTGATTTCGTTGTATTCTCCAAAAGGCCAGCTTGTCAATGTGCATTGTGTGAATGGTGCTCAGTCCTTTGACTCCCCTGCTGCCCAGGTGTGTCAAGGGGCCTCCATTCCATAACAATCAAGCATCCAGCGGGTCGTCCTTTGTTGATGATCCCGTGTGCAGCTGTATTCCCGGTGAGTATAGCAAATGGGCTCACACAGAGTGAAGAGTCCACACCGAGAGAGCCCGGGAATTACGTACCTAAGTATTAAGTAGTTAGGAGGGTTGAGGCTTCCAAGGTTTGGCGGACATCTGAGACCACCAAGGTTGGCATTCAGCTTACCCACGACAGTTGGGCGAGAAATGTACCCAATAAAAACACACTAGATACTTTCAACGTTGAACGATCGTTGGTACGATTGTGTTTCTCTCGTAGGTTGGAATGTTGGAACTGTATGTCTCCCCCGTCGATGTCCAAGGCTGATGGGAATCAACTTCGGAATAGGACGAAGCATCCATCCAGGTCACTTTCCTTGGCAGCTAGACCAAGCCTCTGGTGAAGTACAGATGCAGAAAGTGCCAGTGAGCTCCGCATGCCATCTTTTCTTTAACAAATTGCGACGTCTCGGCAGCATACTTCAATGTTCATGCCCGTTAAGGGACAAAGATGAGCGATCGTTTGAGACTCCCCACGAGCTCACATGAGCACAGAAGAAGTATAAAATTGGGATCCAAGACGACATGGCGTGCATAACATTGGCAAATTGGCGGGCGAGTCAGTCGAGCGCCCACCCGCGCCGTCAAACTTTTGCTTCTATACCGCTTTAGTGTAGAACATGAGCTCTGTCTAATATGCCCAGGTGTGCCTGTGCCACCGGGAGCCACAAGCGAGAGGCCAAAAAGGACACAATGTCCGGAACACGGCACAGCGTTTAACCAGCCCTGTCTGATCCTTCGGCAGTGCACCACTCAGAGGAACAAAAAGGGTCCTCCCGGACCGCGCCGCTTTTCCAGTTCCACCACCACCACAAAACCGCTCTCGGCCCCGAAGAACAAAGATCGTCACAGCCGCCCGCTCTTCGTTCAACCTGCCATCTCCATCTAACCACCGTCACATTCGTTACGACGTCACACACACACAAAGTCAACCCTAACTCGTCACCGTTGACACACCACCCTCTCACACTACCAAAGCAGACAAAAACAACAGCAGACACCAGAAACGATGGGCGTCCTCGGAGCAGCAGCAACGGCCGCCGTCGCCGGCCTGCACGGCTACATCCTCGTGCTGCAGATGTTCCTCTGGGACAAGGAGCCCGGCATGCGCGCCTTCCGGCAGACGCCGCAGTCCGTCCCCTACACCAAGACCCTCGCCGCCAACCAGGGGCTCTACAACGGCTTCCTCGCCGCCGGCCTCGCCTGGGGCCTGCTGCACCCGTCGCCCGAGTTCGCGACCCAGCTCCGCCTCTTCTTCCTGGGCTGCGTCGGCGTCGCGGGCGTCTACGGCGCCGCCACCGCCGCCCGCAAGATCCTGTTCATCCAGGGCATCCCTGCGGCCATCGCGGCTGGGCTGGTCCTGTCTGGGCTGTGAGGTTTTGTTCGTTCTTGGTAGGGGGTGGAGGGGGAGGAGGTCCAGGGGGGCTTGGGTGGGTGTGTGTCGCTGCGCCGTTCGACGGGGAATGGGGCGCGACTCGGTCTGTAGCTGGTGTCTCCTCTGAGGGTAATGAGGGACTTTCTCAGGCTGACGGCGAGCTAGAATCCTTCGCGGGGTAGGCAAAGGTCTCTCGTCTCAAGCTTGTTAGAGTCGGCGTTCCCGTCACCACCCTCCTGGCTCAGCTGACGTGCACTGGCTGGGCTCGAGAGTCGGATCGGTCAGGAAACTTGGAATCATATTCGGAAGACATATCACTTGTACCGCATTTATTGAGCCTATTCATCTGTGCAAGACCGCTTGTTTATATACGCCACTAGCTCCGGCTCTTGTGTCTTTCTCATATATTCCCCGTGATCGGTGCTATCGCGAGCCTTTTCCTGTCAACTGCGGCGGAGATCTTGTACGCAATGTGTTGGGCTCTGCAGGGCTTCTGGAGCGGGCTCGGGGCGTATTGGCACTCAACGACTTTGGACAACGATTTCCTTCCATCGAACTTCCGAAGCTCCCTGAACGGACTGGCAAAGCCGAATCATGGTGCGTCCCAGGGCCCGTAGGTCAGATCCCTACCCTAGGGGAACTGGCGTTCGGCCGAGGAACGGCTGAGTGTCCCAGGGGTTCTACGTATGGTCTGGGCGGCTGCTCGTGGTCCCGAGCTTGCATTGGAAGTGATTGGTCCTGGAAGTTCACACCGGGATTGTTGATCACAGCCACAGCGAAAATCTAACATACCCTCAGCTCTGCTGCGTGGCACCGAACATGGTCGACGCCGAACGCAGCCGCTGGACGACCTCCGCAGCTGAGATCCTCTTCTCAGGCTCGAAACACACCATATCCCCGAGCAAGGCCGCGAGGAAGTCGAGCTGCGCAGAAGAAAACCGCGGGGCAAGGTCGCTCTCCATCCGGCCACGTATGGACTTGTTATGCTTGGCCTCGTCCCACCACCACCCCGGATTCACCCGTTCCGGGTTCTTCAGCTCGCCACTCTCAGGCTCACGATACCCGTACTTGTCGTAGTCGAAGCGGCCCCTCCAGTGGTCCGGGAGCGGGCCCAGGATGGGCATCGCCGTGCCGACCAGGATCTCGAAGATGGGGAAGAAACAGGGGAAGAGCGCCGCGGTGCCCAGGGCCTGGTACATCAGGGACGCGAGCATCCACATGTCGCTGCCGGGTGACGCTGCGTAGCCGAAGCAGAGCTCCGGGGGGAAGTATCCCAGGCCGACGGGGACGCCTAGGAAGGAGCGTGGCCGGGTGGTGGGGAATGCCTCGCCGAAGTCGATGATTCGGACTGTCTGGAGGGTTGTTGGCAACTCGGACATGAGTTTGGAGAAGGTAGGCCGCTGTATCACGTATTTTGGTCCGTGTTCAGAACGAGCTCCGTTGCGCAGTCTCAGTCTTGCGCTCTCGATGGGACCTAACAGAGCGCAGACTTCTGGGATGTCCATTGATGAGGTGTCAGGGAGCTCAAACACTACGTTGGCAGGGGTGAGGTCTGTTCGCACCACTGTCAGTCCATTGGATCCTCAAAATGGGTCAGTTGGGGACAACTCCTACCCCCGTGGCATATACCCCTCTCGTGTAAGGCTGCAACGCCAGTGGCGACTTGCTGGCAAATTTGGTATCGTGTCTCTGGAGCCAGAGTCTGTTTGCCATAAACTTCGTCGAGGATGGGGCCGAGAGCAGGCAGCACCAGACAGGTGTGCGAGCCGTTGGGGCCGGAGACCTCAAACGATTCGTACAAATGGACGATATGCGGATGTTCGAAGCCATCATTTTTGAGGCTCTGGAGGATCTTCAGGTCCTTGCCCTGCGACTCTGGAAGGTCTGCGGTGAGGATCTTTAGGGCGTAGTAATGGTCGTCCTGGCTGCATCTCGTCAGCCAGACCGTGGAGAAACCGCCATAGCCTAGTTTGTGTAGCACCGTGTAGTAGTGACTGCCGTCTTCCGGACCTAGGCGATCTCCAATATCCACGGGATGGTAGCCTCCGGGAACATATCTCTCAACCTCTTCAACCTCTTCCATCCGAGGATAGCGATACCGGTATTCCATGGTTTTGGAGCCAGGAAAAAATAGTAACAAGTAAAAAGGCAGCGTAGACTCGCTGTAGGTCCCTACGATCTCGGTGGCCCCTTAGTTCCGCGACAATGGCCTCGCTGATGAATAAGAAGACGGCGAAGAGCTCTTCGAATTGGCTGAGCTTCTGAGTCAACGCTGTGGGAGCCTGGGGGATATATTGTGGACAAGTAGTGGCATACCCTGCAGCTGATGTAACCACACCGACCTTGCTTGGATCCACTTATGTACGTAGCAACCAACAGTAAATGTCGTCCTGCTGTGCCTCTTGGGTGCCTAGGTTAGGTACTCCATAGTTGCATCATCTTGCAAGTGTCACTGACAGATCATATCGTTGATGTCTGGTCCAAAGTCACTTGCATTAGGCTAACAGCATTACAACACTCCCAAATTTCTGCCTATCATCCGCCCTGCGGTAAAACAACCTAAAAGCTATGCAATATTGTCAAACTTTTCTGTAATCAAATCCCCTTGATAGTTACTTTTTATCCCCAGTCTACCTCGTCTTACTCCGACTCCGCACCATCAACCAGCTAGGCCTCCTCCTCGGCGCCCGGAAATACTCCTTAATAACCTGCGAGACCGACCGCCTCTGATGGCCCACAGAAAATGAAGGCCTCGCCGGCCCAGACCGCCGGCGCTGCTGCATGTGTCTCTTGCGGGTATTACCACCGCCCGCCGCCGCCATGGACGGGCTCACGGGCGCAGAAGCATGCCGCCGGCCCATGAGGCTCCCCGGCCGCGAGGCGCCCGCGGCGCTGCTGATGCCGCTGAGCCGCCGCAGCCTCTCCTCGCGCATGTCGTTGAACTTGACCTGCCGCTGGCTGACGAGCTGCATCATCTCCCCCGGCGCGCCGTACACCTCGCCCGGCTCCTGCTGCCCCGGTAGGGGGGCCGAGATGCTCCGCACCGGCGGGTACCGGCTCGCCATGCTGACGGGCGGGCGCGAGGCCCTGTTGACGTGTACCGCCTGTTGTATGTGCTGCCCTGGCCGCTGCTGGGACGGGAGCGGCTGGATCATGCTCAGGGAGGGCCGGCGGTGGTGCATGTGGTGCCGCCCCAGCGTCTCGGCTTCTGACTCCGGGATGCCTGGGAGGTCTACGGCCAGCTTTGGGCGGGCCTTTGACTTTGGCGACGGCGTGTTTGGTGATTTTGGTGATTTTGGCGAGTTGGGTGATTTTGTGTCGATGGTTTTGTTGCGGTCAGTCTCGAAGTGGGACGTCTTCACACGCAAAAGTCCGGCCTTGCCAGGTCCTTTAGCCGAGGACGTGCGAGCTTGGATGTTGGCCTCGACGAATTGCTGTGAGCTGTCTGCGGCCTCCCACGCTTTTGACTCGGCTACTGCAGATCTGTTCGCAGGCTCGTCTTCGTCGGTGACGGGTTTGGATGAGTCTGAGGTGCTGGCCTCGGCGTGGTCTGCTGGCTCATTATTGAGAGCCGGGACATTCTCCCTCGTCGGTTCCAATTTTGGCTCAGCCTCGGCGGTCCGAGGCGCCGATGGGTCCACGAAATCAATCTCATGTACCCCAGGCACCCCGTTGGTGGGACTTTTGCCCTGCTCAATCTCGGAAGGGTCAACGACATGAATCTCATCTGCAGTCTCGCCCCCCTTGAGGACCACTGGGCCATTGGCCGCCGGGGACAGGTCGAGCTTCCTGAGGCTCGCCTTCAGGTCCGCGATCGAGTCATGCTCCCAGTCGTAATCTGGGTTCTCTGACGGCCGCCTGCCCTCAGACACGACAGTCGATGTCCCGGAGCGCTCTGAGGCTGCGTAACCCGGCTCGGAGATGTACTCCTCCGCAGGGTCGTATGTCGTGCTGTTAGATCTGGTTGATGTTGATGATCTCCGCCGGGGGTTGGTGGAGGCTGATGACTTGCGCCGGGGAAAGTGCTCCCACGGGCGCCTGGTGAGGCTCATCATGGCCACCACAGATGACCTCTTACGGCTGCGTGTTGTTTTGACGGGATGATCTCTGTTCTTCTCAAAGTAGGTGACCATGTCCTTCACCTTTCTAGGCGAGCCGGCTGCCGTGGAAGTCATGGTTACCAGAGGGCGGTATAGGTCATGAGAAATTCTTTGTCCAACTGAAAAGATCGACACGGTGGTCCTCTCCACCAGGGAGATCTCAGAAGGGGGGCCGGCCGAGTTTTCTTTGTTGAGGATCCCGAACCGGCCATGATGGCTCTGCAAGTCATCCGGGCTAGCATGGTGCTTTGGCCGGATCGACAGCCTCAGCTGCTGAAAAGGGGTCGAGCTGGAGTCGAGTCTGGAGGCGCCACGTCGGTGTCCCCATTCTTAGCCCTGCATCAGGTCCTTTCGCATAGGGCTAGAGAATCACGGGCTTGACGGGCTATTCTGGACACTGTCCGGGTGTGGCGCTACTCCCGAACGTCCCAAAGGGGCTAGGGACACGGGATGGTGGTGTAAGCCGTGCCACCCGCAGGCCCTATAGCAGTCCCAACACATGGATATTCGTCTTGTCAGACGAGTATTCCCTGGAGAAACATTCCCTCAAGTCAATTGGATACATAGTGCAATTTTATGGTCTGTAGCAATGCCAACAGTCTCGTATATTTCCGCTGCCCTCGACCAAGATTCCGACTGACTGCGGCCGTGGAGTTTTTTTCGGCAATGAACGACGGCAAGTCCCGCCAGCCCTATGGTTCGTCCCAGGCCCAGCACGAGGTCAGCTAACCATATCCGGTCAGGACCTGGCCTGATTCTTTTTCTAGAACGCAGGGGCATCTTCAGCTGGGTGGGTTCAGCTCGCGCTCGACTCGAACCCTGCCTAGGTGAGCACAGTCCGCAGTTGAAGAGATTTCTATGACACTGGCATTGCACATGTGAAGCAGCTTACACCAAAGTGACAGGCTAATCAATTCTAAGCGTCAATGACCAGACTAACACGTGTGTGTACCTTTTCACCCCAACAATGTAAACACTTGGTACCCTAAACAGACACGAGCAGCCAGCCCATGTTGCCTGATCAATCCACAAAATCACCACGCGCACATCCTCCCCCCGCCCAGCTCCCGAGGCCCAGTCCCAAGCTTGGACCGCAATGCCGAGCCGGGGAGTCCTCTAATAATAAGCGCCAGCAGCAGGCCCGCCTATTGCTGACGGTGTCACCCGTATGGCCCACCCGTGTGACTGCTGAAGCACCCGAGCCAGCTGTGGCCGGCCGTCAACCCGAAGCTCCGGGCCCATATGCGGACAAAGAAATCCAGACGCCTCAGGCCTTGGCGCACCCCACATCCTGCAGTGATACGAGCCACACACACCTGCGCACCCTGCGCGTCGCCACAGTGCAGCCAGCCGCAGAGTAGGTTCAATGGGGCCGGCGCCTGTGGATACGAGCCAGGCAGCCATAGCCAGGCACGGCGGCGAGAGCTTTCCCCGGACTCCAGAGGGGAGGGAGGGGGACGAGCTGCTGCTGTAACCAGGGCCCCTTTCCCCCTCCCGGCGGTCAACTTTACGGCCCGAGCGTGTGCTGGCATTGTGGATTGGACTATTGGCTTTTGGGATCGTGGGTCAGCCAGCCAGCCGTGGGGATTCTGGCCGGGGCTCGCTTCCTGCCATTGCTACAGTGACATCGCGCGCCCGTGCACATGTGGCAGGCCAGGGATTCTTCAGCTGGGTGGATTGGCAGCGACAGCGGCAGCTTGGGCTTCAAGTGAAGTTTTGGGAGACGACTCAGACCTCGAACCTGTCTGTCTCGCACGGGTTCCTCAAGTCAACGGTTGATTCAGACCACAGCCCCAGACCTTGCGCGTGGAAACAGACCTCACGACGGCACGGAAGGCCTCTCCTACTAGTCTGCTTTGTACGACCGGAGCTTCTTAATATCGATGATGCCAAGCCGGAACAGAGGGTGCCAAGCCGGCCAGTCCAGCCCTGGAGTGTCTGCGCCACGAATAGTTCTTCTCACAAAAAGTGTACTGTGCCCGCGACTCAACTTTGTGCAGGGTCTGTGAAGTGGCTTGAGGACATTTCGGCCACATGGAACGCGTGATGATGTCTCAGACACTCCCCGTGAACGCACTTAAACGGCCAGCGTTGAAGTGCTCTCATGATTTCCAACCCGTTGCTCCCGAGGTCTTTAAAGGATGATTCCCGAGGTCACGGAATACATTATTCCGTAGAATAATGTAGAGATGAGATATTCGCACCCGCAGAATCAGAAGCCACACCCAGACCCCCCCCCCCCCATCGGACAACCTCGTGATATAAGATAACTAGGTGATTGCTAATCTGAAACATTGAAACTCCGAGTTATCTAGATCTTCTCTATTTCTTATTTACTATTTCTACCTCGGGACTTGCCTACGTACTAATTAGCCTTTTACGGGTGTGCCGATTATTTTTGGAGGTTTTAATCTCCGATCTCATGATAGTTATATGCTGGAGGGTGCCACGCCCCGCAGACGGTCGAGCCGCGAGGGACAACCGCCGCCTGCGTTGATGTGTAACCATGATCCATGCCACAGCCACGGCCGCACTGGAGAATCCCTACAAGAGAAGAGGTCACGAGCATCAGAGTCAACACGCGTTCGCGATCTGGCCGTCTCATCTGACAGACCCAACAAGCACAGGCAAACCTGCCAGACGAACCCGCGTGCTTGGCAGCTGAAGGACAGCCGTGTTTCACCCCATGTAAACAAAGAAACCCGTGCGCACGATGGCCCCCCAGACCCCGCTGGCAGGGCTGGAGCTCGACTCCAGGACTCCATCTAGATCCCCCATCTCGAAACAACCCCCCCCCCCCCCCCTTTCTCTCGCGCAATAATCACCATCACCGACATGTGAAAAAAGAAGGGCCTGAGCTCAGCGGTCTAGACCCACACTTCGATTCGAAACCCCTGGGAACAATGTGATGTCAAGACCAAACCAAAAGTCCGTGCTGCCGCAAGGCCAATGAGGGCGGGCGAGGCCTGAGCCTGTGCTGTGTGCCCCGGCTGTGCGTCCTGGCAGCTCGGACGGGGTAGCCGGGCCTAGCGTGTGCGTGTGTGTCTTTCTCCTCGGGCGGGGCCCCGTCTCTCTTGTGTGTGGGTAGGGCTGTGAACGCGAAACACACTTTTTTCTGGCCTACCGATGTGTGGCTGCTGGGCACGTGGGGTGTGGGATGCAACGTTCCTGCGCGCCGGTGTGTTCCTGTTTGGAGCCGAAGTGTGTGTTTTGGATGCGGTGTGGGGTGCTTATTAGTTTGGTGCTCTGTGGGACCAGGGTCCGGCAGCGTCCTTGTCAACGCCCTCTTATGGCATAGCCATCAAACTGGTGGCTTACTATGAGATGGCCTCAGGCGGGATGGCTAAGAAGAGGACAGCCTCTTGCAGGATGGATTCTTGCGTGATAACAGCATCACGGTGCAGGCAAGGGTGTCTGACGATCAAGGCAGATTGTCTTAGGATTCATGCCAGCGGTAGTTAGGTACAGTACTCATCCATGCTGGTCATCCTCACTGTCCTCGATGTGAGTCCCCCATCCATCGCCTTGTCCCCAGAAGTCCTTCACCACTCGCCTGAAAAGATGCCGCGAAGCACGTTCATTTGGGTGTTGGTGAGCCCAGTGACAATAACTTCATCGCAAGGTTCATTGAAGCCGGCATGCCCAAATTGACCATCTGGAAACGACTTGTAGAGGGCCTTCGCCTGCTGACAGCAAGCAGGGTGGACGTCGCTGGCGTAAAAGATGCCATCAGGCGCTTCGCTGAAGTCAGGCTTCAATTCATCGTCATTCCGAATGCATGTGAGCAAGCTGTCGACCTCGTTCAAGAGATTGTTGGACCGCTTCACGTGCGTAGGGACGGTGTCGTCGATGACGGGGTCAACGAAGATGGGGTGGCCATTGACAGGGTCAACGAAAGTGGGGCCGATGATGGGGTTGATGAAGATGGGTTTTTGGAGGACGGGATTCTGATCGGGCTCAGCATTGGGCTTGGTTACGGGGCTGGCGAGGGCCATGGCGGACAGAACGGTGGCGAGCATGGTGGAGGTATGCATCTTGGTTGTGCTCGGACAGGGACTCAAGAGAAACGAGAGACAGTCAGTTGTGAGTCGTGAGGCGAGCTGTTGACTTCGATGACGACTGGCAAAATGATGAGATGATTGTGGTAACGACTGCAGTGGTCCAAAAAATGTGGATGGGGTTGGGTGGTGTTCGGGAGAAGAAGAAGAAATCGGATGAGAAACGAGGTGTTTGTTTGTTTTATGCCCAAAATGCTGTTGGCTAAGACGGCATGTGCGATCCAGTACTCGAGGAGAAGAGGGAAGTTGTGGTCGTCATCGAAGGCTCTGGGTTGTGTGGCTCTTCCATTGCCGTAGTATCTTCATTGACACTTTCCTTGCTGCATTGGAAACTTTGAGCCCATCCATTGGCTGCCTGAACCCCAAGGCTTTTCCTTCTATCAGCACTTATCAGTTCCCCAGGCTGAGTGTGCGAAGTCTGGGTTAGGGACGGCTGCTTACAGGGTGAGCAGATGTACCTAGGTACCGACGACTTCCACCTTATGGTCACCTTCGAAAAACATTCCCACATCGCCTTCGTTTGACCTCAACGTTGTCCTGTCCTGATCCCTTCAACCCATCCCTCTCGTGAATTCTGTGCGAGTACTCCACACCAAGCCCTTCATTCAAACCTGACACTGCCATCGACAGCCCTCTCCCAGTGTCCTTCTCGACGTGTCACGGCCGCAGCCTCGTTGCGACCGTCCAGTCGACTCCGTTTGTAAGGCTTGTGCTGCGAACCACCATCGCAATTGCGAGAACCACCTGTTTTCTTGAACCTTCCTACCTGTCGTCACGACCAATCCCCACAGCCCCTCGAACCTTCCCATTTCCTCTTCACCGACCGACATGTGTGTCACCATCAGCCACACTTCAACATGACTTTGGAAGGTGTCTTCAACCACCTGGTGCTTCCCCCGAAGCTGCCTGGTGGACAGGATCCCCACCTCGACGAGGAAGGTCGCGACTTTGTGGCGCGACTGATCGCTGCGATCGACACTCTGAACGCAGCCACCAACGAGAACTACTCCGAGCCTCTTGCCCCTCTGCGAAAATCACTCGAGATCTGCCGTCATCTCAATCGCGGCTGTCTTGACAAGGACACACTTGCCGTGGCCCTCAAAGACTTTGGCCATGCACCACTTGTACTCCACGTCGTCGAGCAGAATGCGGCGCTGATCATCAGACCGAGCGGGTAAGCAGCGACCAACCAGCCAAACTCTAATCTGCTGGGAGCCTAACATGATGTGTGCAGTCCCAACGAGCCGTCCAGATCTGTCGTCTTCGAGGCCTTCGAGGCATCGCCCACGTCAGAGGCCGTGCTGGCGTCCGAAAACGCGCTGATACAAACCTTCCCGGGTCGTGCTTGCGCCATCCCACAGTCCTGCTTCGAAAGCGATGACTTCCAATCCTCCCTCGCCGAGTTCCTGGAGAAGGCCAGCAACGAGACTTTGAACCGGCTCGTGGCGCACACCAGGAAGGCAGGCGATGAGATCATTGAAACCAGAGACACGACCAACCCGGCCATGATCACCCAGCTTCTCATGCCTCTCCTCGAGAGCCTCGGCCAGAGCTTCGACTTTGTCAGATTCCAAAAGAGAGTCCGAGATGACGTGAACATTGAAGTCGAAACTGGAACAGGCTCTTCCCTCCCCTACCGCCGCCACCCGTTCTGGCTCGTTCTGCGTGTGGCCGTTCAGCGGCAGCTGTGTCTCTCCCTGGGCTACCACAAGGGCCGGGCAATGTACAAGGCCATCATTGCCATAGTCCTCGCACAGTTCATGGCCAATGTTGCGGGGCATCTCAAGCCACACCTTACCCTACTGTTGCGGGACAAGCTTTGCCGCAGACTCGCCAAGCTCGAGCAGGAAAGGGCCCAAGACCCCGGCGAGAACACCGTCTACGAAGCCTTCTTCCGCTCCATGGGGCCGTGGATGCAGGAGACCATCCAATCAGTGAACAACCGGATGAACAATGTCTGGGACCACTTCAAGAGGCGAACCACCCGCCAAGTCGAGCTCTTGCCTGCTCCGAAGTCTGTTCCTCGGGATCACTTCCGTCTCCAGCTCCGCATGAGCGGGAACTACCTCGAAGGAGTCATGAACCGTCCCCTGCAGCAGAAGGCACAAAAGGCCACGTTCGATCCCAATCGAATCAACGATGAGGTCGTCAAGCAGGTGCAGAAATTCAATGCTCGCTATGCGAAGATTGCTGCCTTTGAGGATGAGATCAGGTATGCAACATTTCAGATCCTAAAGTCCCCGGCCATTCCCAACGCTCAGCGTGTGGCCCTCTTTTTTCCCTCTCTCCTCCCCTCGCTATCTGGTCCATTCCCGTCTAGAATTCCCCCATCCCTCCTCCCAATCCCCTTAGCTCAGTCATCCCTCTCCCTCCCTTGTCATTATGTTGTCTCCTTTCTCTTCTCTTCAGCTCTCCTCCACACGGAGTTGTGTCTTTCCTTCCATCTTCGTCAAGGTGCAACAAGTCTGACAATTTTGTTTTAGAACTAGTCCATTTGATCGCCTGAAGACCTCAACTGAGGCGAATGATACTCGGTCCTCTACACACGGCCATCCTTTTCCTCGTCAAGATGGACAAAATGACGGCGTTGACCAGCCCCAGAGTCTAGGCTTCGATCCACCGGCACCTCGCATTCATCGCGCTCCTATGAGTGACCCGAAAGCCCGATGTGTTCAGCTGGCAGAATCAATCTTGGGGTACTTTGAGGTGGTCGGAAATGCCTATGACTCGAATCCAACGCAGATGAGCGCCTTCGTGCTCAATATCTTTCACCTATGGGTATTGATGGACACGGCCGCCATTCAAGCTTGCCCCTTGATTCGCGAGTATCACCCAATGTTCACCCCAGAGCTGTTGGACGTCATGCAGCTGGAACGTGTCGATGATTTCAACCGACTTCACACCATTCAAGGTCATTTGAGAGATCGGGTGATGTCCTCCCGGGCTCATTCATATGATATCCTGAGTGCTGAGAGCTCACCCAACTGTTTCGCGGCCAGGTATCTGGTTGAACACCATGAGTTGCAAGTCCTGTATCTACAAATCCTGCAGGACTCGCAGCAGGCTCGTGAGGAGAAGGAGGTTGAATGGGACAAGATCTCCGAGGAGTGTGAGCAATTCTCTCAGGAGATGGCAGCCCTGTCATGCATCTGTACCGGGGAGCCCGGGGAGCGTACGAAGGATGACATCAAGAATTGTACAAAGTGCTTTCTTCGAAGGAAACGCCGCCGTTTGCAGATTCAGGCCCACGAGGATTTCCTTCCGATTGATGACGCCAAGGCCGCCAAGATCCTGTTCGAGCTCTCCATCCCGCGCTGGTACGAGGCTTACCGGAATGTAACCTTCAAGATCATCTATGATCTTGCGTGGCCGGCGCGAATCGAGCTGGAGGAGCCGCCACTGGTATTCAGAGATTTTGGCCCATTGGAGCCGTACCAAAAGCCTCGATCCGTCGCTGGAGGTGTCACACTTGCCTCTCCCAAAAAGAGCTTCCTTCAGACCCACTGGAAGGTCGTCCCAGTCCTGCAGGGCTCACTCCGCGATGTCTTGCATTCGCATGGGCCCGAATTTGACCTGTACGATGTTGACAACAAGGTCTGGATCTCAGCCATTGATCGGGACGCCCTGACATTTCAGCATCTCTGTGGAGTTGTCGTGCCCGAATGCCTTCGCAAGACGGTTCTCTTGCCACAATCTCACCCTCCAGCTGTCGCCGATGGACCGTCGTCCTACGCTGTCATTGCGAACGAGCGCCAGTGTCCCCAACAGGTCTCGATTCACGAGTTCTCTGCGTACCAGCGGTTGCTCTCTGGAGTATCACGGCGTTGGATGACCATGCTTGTTGAGCTGGGTTCTTCGCACCTCAATTTCTCCAACAGCGAGACGGTTCGCTTCCTTTCGCACTTGGCCTTACAAGCTGGTCCACTTGATGCAGCAAGCCCATCTGGCTTGCGGGAGGCATACCGAGTCTTTGCTGACGAGGACTTCTGTTTCCGTCTGGCAGAGATGATTGACCAGCGACTTGAGTCGATCAAGTCGAACTGGCGCGAAGTCAATCTCATGGAGCTGTGCATTACGCTGAGCCAACGACTCTTCGCATTCACCTCGTCATACGAGGCCTGCAAAGTCGCAGAGAAATCTATTCAATGCGCAAGAGAGGCTACCCTTGGCTGGATCAGTAGGCTCCGCAAAGAGCTCCAGAATGCAAAGGATGGTTCAGCTGCGGAGAGAGCGGCTGCTTATGCCTTCAAATCTGCTCTCTTGTGCCGGCGGACCTTTGCGACTCAAACTGAGCTGGCAGCTGAAGAGCTCCAGGCATACTGTGAGGCATCTATCGCCTTGCAAGAACACATGTCCACCAGCTTTGAGAGTGATCCGGTACTCAAGGAGATGGCCATACATGACACCAAAATGGATATTGGACCAATTGTCTACGCAGCCATGCAGGAACATCCACGCAGTCTGGAATTGGCCATCTTCAAGGGCTGGTCACAGTCCGGGAATTCCACCAACGTAACATTCTCTTCATGGTCGAGCACCGAGGATATGCAGCCGTGGGTGGTCGGGCAGATGGCCACGACAATCTCTATCTCTACGGGCAACACTCAGTCATGTGCTGTGAGGCAGACAATCCATTTCAACTACGTCTCTGGCTTCCTGCTGGTAGATGGAAAACCGGCAGGGCGTCTACCAGAGCGCATTCGCAACTCAGAAGAGGTGAAGGAGTTGTTCGGTATTCACCTGCACTTGAAGACATACACGTCCCCTTTGGCCGGGATGTCGCATCAGCTTGCCGGGCCTGTTGAAGGCCGGCATATCCACTTTGGCCTCAGAGATGATCAGGTCATTGTACGTGCAGTCTCGAACACGGAAATCCTAGAGTTCATCCCACGCAAAGTCTTCTTCCGAGAAGGGAACTACGATTTGCCTGTCGAACTACTTGACAACTGTGTCCATTTCCTCAACTTATCAACTGGAGCTGTGCAGATTCACCCTCGGCCTCGAATTTGGACACCAAAAGAGGCGGACTGGGTCATCAACCTACACACTCGCCAATGCACACGAAGTCATGGGCGACTTGGTTGTCTCGGTCGCCTCATATGTCCTTACTCTGAAACAGCCCAGCTTGTGGAGCGGTTGTTCCTTCACTTCGAGCGCCCGGAATTTCTCAAGATATTCCTCTCAAGGAGGAGAAACTTGTGCGTCAACTTAAACCGATTCGAGCTGTCGTTCCGGGTCAACGGAAGTAGGCGGCTTGAGGAAACGAAGCTTGGTAAAGAATTCGATCCGAACCAAGATGCTGGAACACTTCACGGACTTCTCAGCAAACTCGTCCTTCGAGACATGAAAGACTCGAGGAAGCGCACCATCATCGTGCCGTTAGGAAACAGTATCCATCGTCTGCATGACCCGCACGTGGAAGTGTCAATTGTTCCCTCATCGCAGAATGCATATGCGAAGTATGACATAGATGACGTGCTAGGACGACTTACTTGCCCCCCGGAGCCCTCCTTGCTTTATACGAAGGCACATCTCCATGCATTGACAAGCTTTCCAATCCCGGATAGGTTGACCGGACGGACCGGTACCGAGGAAGCCATTCATATCCTCCAGTCTGGCATGTCCCAACCATGGGCTCCTCTAGGCTTCAGTCCCACATCAGAGTTGAAAGCCATTGCTGCGCTTTCTCCAAGGAGAGAATTCTATCCCGAGGACAGGCGCAGTCTCCAAGAGGCACGGTGGAATCCCAAGCTACCAGACCCAGTCCAACACGAGCGCCTCGAGACACTTGCACGAGACCTTCTGAGGAAGTCCAATCGCCTCCAGCCGTTCTGCAAGAACACATCAGATGTGGAGGAAGTGGAGCAAGCCTCACATCTGCGTCGACGAGCCGAGATACGGCGGTCCGTCTATGACCCTTCTTCGATTCATCCACCCCACATGGGGGCGCACATGCCGCCCAAATCCAATGGGAAGGCTCCTAATGGACACACTCCGCATGGACACCGTCCCAATGGAGAGGTTCCTAATGGAGAGTCTCACAAGGCTAGACATGAACCCGTACCTAGCCTCGATAAGACCTATACTTCCAGAGACCGGTCGTTTGACACTGCACTGGCGAAGAATGTCAAGCATGTGGTGAAAGGCATTTTCAGACGACCATTGCTTCTTTCCAAGGGATTGAATCCACGGTCTATGTTGATCGGCGAGCGAATAATCGGCGGCTTCCAATCGAATGGCTCTCATACGGAGGGAATCACCAAACTGGTCGAAGATACAGTGGTCGAACAATTTGGGGAGCTTGTCGACTTCAGCAGGCACTGCAGCGCTGATCAGCTGTACAGTCTTGCCTTCAGACTTGCGCTGATGAGTTTCAAACCGGACGCCAGTTTGGAAATGCTGGAGGTGCTGGCTGCAATTGCGAGGCTGGATGCATTGAAAGTTTTGGTTCCCCCTCAACACGCCGTGTTTGTCGACTTCAACCTCATGCCACCAACGGTCGGTGATTTAGAAGCGATCATTCGATCCGAGTGGCCTCCTTTCATCGAGCCAGGTGGAAAGAGAACCAAGAAGACGGCTGCATTTGATCAACACATGATGACATGTGAGGAAGAAGGTCGACGACTTGCAACATGGTTCGCCAGGCAATGGCCTTCGGATACACCATCCCTGGATGGATTCCAGTCTGGAACAAAATTGCTCGATGCGGGTGACGCTTTGAATGCGATTCTCGAGACATGGCAACAGCGAACCAACAACATGGAACTTGGTGCCTACCTTGACGAGCTCCAAGTCGCGATGGACAAGTTCGTCGCCAAGGGCAGTATCATGCTGCCGGAACCCGAGCCAAGGGCCTTTTCTTCCACGTCTGCCTGCGATATCTTCTCTCGTGGCAGCTCTGTCATTCCGTCTCTATCGCTTGAGCTCCTCAGCAAGACTGCTCATCTATCTGCTTTGGCTCCAATCTGGGACTCCCCTTCGCTCCAGTTGGCACAGGCACATGGCACATCGCTGCCCGGAACGACAGCGCCGAGACCAGAGCTCAATGAGCTCCACCAAGCTCTACTTCCATTTCTGAAATCTGATGACCAGGGGAGGAGTCGCTATGGACAAGACCTACTACGGAGCTTGCAAGCATTGAGGAACCGTCAGGTGCTGTCGCACGGCCCTAATCGAGGCTGGCAGCATCAGTACGGATCGGCATCTCGAATGACTAACCTGATCGACCAATCTCGCGCAAAGATTGCAGAGACGTACAATACCATCAACAATGCCCTGACAGCAGATGACAAGCGGTCGATTTGGTTACGAATGGCTGACCTGTGGCCTGGTGGCAAGGTCACCCTGCTTGAGAAACTGCGGTCAACAGAAAAGACACGTTTCGGGGCCGGCATGAAGGAGATGATAGTTAATTTCGGTGTCATGAACACAGAGCTTCAATGGCTGGAGAGGCTGCGATATTATCAACTAACCAAAGACGACGCCAGATTCGAAGAAACCTTCAGAAGTAAGGGGCACCAGAATTGGGATCCTCTGCAGCGACCTGACTGGCTACTTGTGGAACTGGAATGTGACCTCCTCATCAGGCCAGAGCAGGTTGATGTGGCCAATGCAATCATATCACCCGCTTCCGGCGCGAATTCAGTACTGCAGATGAATATGGGCCAAGGTACTGTTTCCAGCTCTCCACCTTGTTGACATTATGCTGACGGATATGTACCTGCAGGCAAGACGTCGTGCATTGTGCCAATGGCCATTGCGATACTCGCCGACCGTACTCAAATTGCCCGCCTTGTCGTTCCGAAGGCACTTCTTTTACAATCAGCTCAAGTGGTCCAGTCTAGGATTGGAGGTCTCGTTGGTCGTGAGATCCGCCATATTCCTTTCTCTCGTCGAACACCATCAACGGATGAGATTCTACGTCTTTACCGTGACTTGCATAAAGAAGTGCGCGAAGAATCAGGCGTCCTCCTGACAACAAGCGACCACATGCTCTCGTTCAAGCTCAGCGGTCTTCAACGTCTCGTAGACTCAAAGACATCCGAGGCCGACATGATGATCCGGTTTCAAGAAACGTTGACACGATTTTGTCGAGACGTCATTGACGAGTCCGACTTCACTCTGGGAGTCAAGACACAATTGATTTATCCTAGCGGCCCCCAGCTTTCTGTCGACGGTGCACCACAGCGATGGACCATCGTTCAAGAGCTCCTTCGCCTATTTGAGGAGCATCTGCCCGCGATCAGAAGGAGCTGTCCACGCAGCGTGGAAGTGATTCCGCCGGCACAGATGCAGGCGTTCCCAATGGCCTTCTTGCTCCGAAATGATGCTGAAGAGGAGTTCCACCGTCTCATCATCGAAGACATCGTCAACAATCGTACCACCTTCTTGCGACTGTCCCAGTCTGGGGCCCCTCCAAAGAAAGTTCGGAGGGCTGTACGGCAATTCCTGTCAGAATCCAGCACGAAGCTGCAAGACAAGGAGGGACTGAAGGAGGTTGTCAGCCTCTTTGATGACCGAGATTCCGCTGCGAAAACACTTCTCCTTGTCCGCGGCCTTATTTTGAACAGGATCTTGCTCTTCTGTATGAAGCGGCGGTTCAACGTACAATACGGACTGCATCCAAGTCGAGACCCAATCGCTGTGCCTTTCGAAGCGAAGGGTGTTCCATCCGAAACCAGCGAGTTTGGCCACCCGGATGTGGCCATCATCTTTACGACTTTGTCATTCTACTATGCTGGCCTCAGCCCGTCTCAATTTCGCCAGAGTCTTTCTAGTGTGCTCAAGGCTGACGACGCCGCCTCCACCTACGATCGATGGATTCACGGCTGTGACACATTGCCCGCCGGGTTGCGCAATTGGAATGTAATCAACTCAGATGACGATGGTCAGGTTGATGAGCTGTACAGCCATTTGCGCCTCGACAGAAACGTCCTCAACACCTATTTGAATAGTTGGGTGTTCCCATCGTACGCCAAGCAGTTCGGTTTGAAGCTATCAGCCTCGGCCTGGGACCTGCCGAACTTCACCAGACCCCAGAAGCCGGCTCTGCCCGGCGCAAGAAGTACAGGATTCTCTGGCACCAACGACAACAAATCGCTGCTGCCCTTGACAATCCGCCAGGATGACCTCCCTGGTCTGATCCAGACCAATGCAGAAGTTCTGTCTTATCTTCTACAGCGTCGAAATCGCAATTATTACTGTGCAGCCTTCCACGGCACGCGATTTACGGAGGAGGAGCTTTTGCAGAAGATGACCAGGGAAAAGATGATGGTTCTCATCGATGCTGGAGCTTACATCCTAGAGCTTGAAAATAGGGCCTTGGTGAGCAAGTGGTTAGACGTCAACCCAGAACCTAAAGCTGGTGTGTACTTTGGGAGCGACAACCGCGCCTGGTAAGATTCTCCCCATCCTTAGAACGCAAATGTCTGGTCAGACGTGACTGGGCAAATGCTGATCAGCAATACTAGGGTCCTCTATCGAGGAGTAAAGAAGAAGAGCGTGCCATTGGTCGCGACCCCTTTTGCGGACGATTTATCAGATTGCGTGGTATTTCTCGACGAAGCCCACTGCCGCGGAACCGACCTGAAGCTGCCGCACAACGCTAAGGGGGCATTGACACTTGCCCTTGGCCAGACGAAAGACCAGACCGTGCAGGCTGCGATGAGGCTCCGGCAGCTGGCGACCACCCAGTCTGTTGCCTTCTTCGCCGGCCCGGAGGTCCATCAAAGCATCATGGATGTCTGCAAGCTCTCTGGCATTGCTCACATCCACTCTGGCCATGTTGTGCAGTGGCTGTTGGAACAGTCGTGTTCTGCAAACGAGCACCTTGCGAATCTTCACCTTGCCCAGGGCGTGGACTACTGTCGACGGCTCAATGCTCAGTGGATGTACGACCAGTTCCTCACCGAGGACCAGCATCGCATGATGTTGCTCAACGTCATCCAGCAGCAGGAGAGGCAGACTCTAAACCAGCAGTACGGCCGAGTTACGGACACCACTATCAAGGGCTCACCAGAAGAGGTGGCCTTTCCAGCCTTGAAGGGTTTCATGACCAAGCTTGCCTCTGAGCGAAAGTCCATGGCTGGCAAGCCAGGTGCAGGCGGCATGCACAGCTCCGCTCTTGAGGAGGTGGAACAGGAGCGAGAGGTGGAATTCCAGGTCGAAGAGGTTCGCCAGGTACAGAAGCGAAAAGTCTTCAAGCCACTCACATTCTCCGGTCTGCACGCAGCTTTCAAGCACTTTGTCCACAGAGGCGAGCTTCTCGGTGGCGAAGGCTACGTGCATGCTTTCACCTTCCTGAGCACTACATCCATCGGGCAGAAGTTCAAGGTGCAGCAGACGTCAAGCCGTTTCTTCGTATCGAAGGAGTTCACGCGAACAGTTGTGTTGAGCAAACAGGGGCAGAACAAGTACCCAGACAGCTTTCTCCGGCCGGTGGAATACATCCTGTGGAGCGCTCTGACAGATACGGCCCTGGTCATAATTCCCGAAGAGGCCGAGCTCCTGATCCCGATCATGAGACGCGCTGGGCCGAGGTGTCTGGTGCACCTGATCACCTACTCCGCCCCGGTGACCAAGGCGACCCTGCGCAACTTCAATGGGCTTACCTTCTACAATATGCCACCTCTCCCCGACGACTACCAGTTCCCGAGGTGGTTCACCGTCGAGCTCGGCATCCTTGCAGGACGTCTCTATGTCAACTATGATGAGTGTGCAGCGGTAGCGCAGTATCTGAAGATGTCAGACATGGCAGACGATCAGATGGACGGCTCAGCCGAGGAGGAGGAGACCTTTGCAAGCAACCCCATTGCATTCATGTCCGAGTGGCTTGCCCACCGCAGGCAGTCTGACATCCAGCAGACGCCCATGGGATACATCCTCCGCGGCAGGATCGAGGCGCTCCACCCGGAGCACGCCTTCTTCATGACCCACGCGAACGGGGCGCAGAGTGTATTGGAGGCGCCGATATCCAGCGGCAAGCGCGACGCGGCGGAGGAGGAAGATGGCGAGGATGACGATGACATTTCTGACCTGGAGCATGACGGCGATGATGCCGATGAGGGCTGGGACGACCTCGAAAACGAGCTTGATGCCATTTCCAGGGAGGATGCTGGCGATGTCAGCATCGGAGAAGGCACGGAGAGGGTCGCGGCTGAGAAGGCCCTTTTTGATGACGAGTGAATTTGCTCTGACGGTTTTGATGTTTTTTTTTCTTGGCACGGTTGTGGAAAAGGGGAAACCAAAAAAATGGTGTGTGGAATCTTGCTGGGTTTGCCAGTTGCTGGTTCTTGCTGTACGAGTAAGTTTGGAAATGTGCCTAGGGTTGGTCTTCTTGATGTTGTTGCTCGGTTGGTGGGGACGAGATGAGCTGAGCTGAGCTGAGATGAGACGAGATGAAATAAAAGTTTTGTGATTTTGCATGATCTGACCTGACCTTTCTCTGTGTGCTTGTGTTGTGGTTCTGACATGGTGCGTCCGTGGGTGATTGTGCTGCTGCTCTTGTATTCTGCCGTCATTGCTGTCTGTGGATGAAGAGAAGGTAAGGCGCACTGGCATCGAGCTCAGCCCAAGACTCCTCATCTTCAGGCCAGGCAGGCAGAAGTAATATTGATGGTTGTGAGTGGGGGCCAAGCCAAGACAGTTCAGGACTGCATTTTGGTCCTCCCCAACACTGCCCAGGTGGTCAATTATTTATATCTCGTGCGGCAGTAAAATGCCGCAGCTGCACTGTAACCACGGCCATCGATGATCTGCTGAACGTAGCGCCCGCTGCGCAAGACGCCACCGCCACCAGAAGTCGTGTAACGGGATCACATCTCAGCTCCTAGAAGACTGCGCTTCGAATTTAGGCAGAACCCGGAGCCTATATCCCGTCTCTCCAAGTTTCAAGCTTCACCTTTCCTTATAGCGTGACCTTCAAGTTTGACATGCGAGTACTCTGAATAAAATGACTCTTGGGATCAGTTTTCTGGACACCACGCACATCATAATAAGCCAAATCTCCCCCCTCAAGATTCAGCGCCTCTATCTGAAATTGGCCCTCATCGGTTTGGCTCCATCATTGCTTTGTCCAAAGACGACTATTGACGATTGACCATGCGGTTTGTTTGGCTCCCAGAAACTGCAAGTATTCTGACGTCTGTCTCACTACTTTACGTTCTTTCTTCTCTTTTGAGCGTTTACAATGGGAGACCCGTATTTGAATGGAAAGGGATCACACTCAACACTGTGGTATCTGTCCTTTCGACAGCCTCAAAGGCAGCTTTGTTATACGCAGTGTCGCAGCTCATCAGCCAGTGGAAATGGATTTTGTTCACCAGAGCAAGTCGTCCACTGGTGGACTTTGAGATAATCGATGGCGCCAGCAGAGGACCCATGGGGAGCCTGGTGCTAATGAGAAAATGGGAGACCATGTGAGATTCCCTCAAATAGCAGCCCGGCTATGCCGAGACCTTGAGTTGACAACAGTAGTGGATATCTCTCCATGGGTGCCTTGGTCGTGCTGCTCAGCATTGCAGCGGATCCATTTACACAGCAACTTATTCAGTACGAACGCCGAGTCGTTTACACCAACAGTACAGATATAACTGTGAATAGAGCAGGGCGATTCGACAAGGGAACCCGCACGCTCAAATACTCGACCGAGTCTGTCTTCGGTGAGTCCAACCACAAAGAGGCCGAAATCTTGGGGTAACCCAAGTGTAAGAAACGGGATCGCCTCTTCGGCGAAATTACTGACAGGACTCTTGTTATAGAGGTAGAGTCAGTCATCGTTGACGCGGACCTTTCCATCCAGTCGGCTGTCCTGTATGGGCTAGACCGATCTAACCGCAGTGTCGCTCGACAGGGTAACTTCAATTGCGCCACTGGAAATTGCAAATGGCCTATCTTTGAGTCGCTTGCTGTCTGCCATAGATGCAACAATATCTCAAGTGATATCCAGCGTCTCAGTTCAAATAATAGCCAGTTCCATGACCAAAGCAACACGAGCTCCCGCTACGAGGCTACGGCGTTTCGACTGCCTAGCGGCTTGTATATTGATAATATCAACAACGCAAGGCCTGATGTAGGCCGACTTCGGAATGGATCAGTCATGCTGGCAACTCTTGGGACACCTAACACGTCGCAGACCATAAACGGCCCAGAACTGGATGCACTGATCTGGTCCATGTCTACGATACACGCCGACGAGAATAGAACCGACAGCATGGCAATATGGCCCCATTTCCCAGTGTCGGCGATCGATTGCGCACTCTTCTATTGTGTCAGAAGCTATAACATCACAGTAACCGACGGCATCCTCCGGGAAGACAGCAAACAAGTGGAGGAAGCCACGCGCGCCGCAGGCTCGTGGACAATCCCGGAACATTATGTGAATAAGATATATCCAGAGGGATACGCAAATCACCTGTCCGAGTCTGAAATCAACAGCATAGCCTTCGACAAGTTTGCCTCGACACTACCCCGTTGGGACCTGGCACTCCTCTCGCCGAAATCCGGCGCCCGCTTCAACATCTCCCAGAGCGCGGTCGACAGCATCAGCTATCATTACCAGTCCATGTTCTCTGCCAAGACGAACCACTTCAACGTGGGGGAAGCGCCCCCGGTGACGGGGAGGTTCAACGGGTACTGCGAGCGGTCTGAGCGCTGGGGCAGCAAGTGCGAGCCGGGCGCCATGCGGACGCTGCTCTCGAGCACGGACCTGGACGCGGACCTGAACGCGACCTTCGCGGCGCTGGCGGCCAGCATGACCGATGCGCTGCGCGCGGGGGCGGACGGCTGGTTTGAGGGCGTCCCGATCGCCGTGGCCGGGGAGAGGGGGGACACGATAACGTACTACCGGATAGCCTGGCCCTGGATATCCCTCCACTGTTTCATTGCTATCCTGGGCGTGGTGTTCCTGGCCCTGACGATGTGTGAGAACCAGAGGCACGGCCGGGCGGCCCCGCTGTGGAAATCGAACAGCCTGGCGATCGCGAGCTATTGCGACGTGGTGGCGGGTGTCTTGTCTGGCGTGGAGACGGTGAGGGGGATCTGGGAGAAGGCGGGCGCTGCGGACGTGACGCTTGCTGACGGGGATGGCATCGGAAGCCCTTCTCGGGAGTTGTTTCGTTTGAATTTGCGGGAGGATCCGTCTTTACCGCCATACAGGGAAACCTGAATGCGGTTATACGAAATGCAGGGACCGCCGTCAAGGTTCGAGAGCAGGTGACTTGCATTCTTGATCAATCTCGCTATCATGGTGCCATGCATAGGGTGAATAGCACACACTACAGTCGGATCTAGTGTTACACTCCATGTATAGACCTCCTTACCGTTGGAATTCCAGAATTTGAACATTGAATCCCCGAAATCACATCTACAGAAACATCAGACATCTTAGAAGGGCTTGGATTATCGGTTTTCGCATTGCCGACTTCTGCAGAGAAAATGCTCTCCTCGTCTATAAGCCCTATGTAATAAACCCCTGAGATCAAGCTCTGAGGTCGTTGAGTATTTTGGAGTGGATCACTTCCCATCTGTTTAGCCTCAGTTGGAGGAATATCTCCTGTAGAACAACCTCGTTTTGGAATGTATGTAGCAGAGTGGCACAGGCGGTAGGGGATGACCAATTATCCATCATGATCAAATCATGAGAGTGATTCGAGCACAAGTCCGAAATCCGCATTGGAGGATCGCTTCGGAGGATTTGTCGAGTCAGCACATGAGGCCTAGCTCATTATTTCCGTCCAACGACGTAAGCTCGACCCGGAAATTGGCGCCAGGCCGGTTTCAGATGGTATGCCATGTTCTACTGTAGCAGTAAAATGACGGTTGGGATGTCTGGATGCTTCTAGATCGACAAATGGCATGGGATGGTACCCGACATCCGGTGCTAGCACCGAGCTTAGCCCGCGCCGCACTTGAGGTTTGAAATTGCAACGGTGATGGAGTGCTCACTGCCACACTACGAGACGAGATGAGGATCTGGTTCCTGCTCCCCCTTTCAGCGTTATCTGTGCCGTTGCAAAGTCGGGATGGGGCCCGAACAATCCCTTGAAACAAAACAGGCTGATCGGCGCCGGGGTCGCAAGAGCCCGTCGAAGCATCTGCACAAGTCGATCAGGTGTCAAATTGACCCAAGATTCCCCATCCGGTGGGTCAAGGATCCCCAGGATCGCTCTGTCATGAAGTGTGGGCCGGTCCTCCGGTCTGAGTCCAAGAACAGAAGAACACCGCAAGGTGGCCGCCCTCATGTCCACACCTGGACTGAAATCGCTCAAGTGAATGTCCGGAGCCCGGCCGATCCGGCCCCCTGGGTAAATGGCTCACTCACTCACAGCACTCGCTCACCGTTGCCTCATCCCGATTGCTGGGATGGAGTCTACAAACGGCCCACCCTCGAACCCGGTCAGGCAATTAACTTATTGCAGTGGGGCCCGCCGCCCCGGACGAGAGAGGGAGAGGTGGGTCAATCGCCCCCTCTCCTGACCGTTGGCGCCCGTCTCGGCGAAGCTTGTGTGCATCCTGCCATGTGCCTTGGCATAATTAAAAGGCACGATCCATCCTCCTCCGATGTGTCGTGACTGTCTGTGAGAACGGCAGCTCTTCCAAACAGCAGTCATCCTGACATTCATTCACTCTCTACCTGTGGACTGTGTCCCTCACTGTCTTTTCTGTCCCCCAACTGACCTGTGGTCACTTACAATCATTTGAAAAACGTCTGCAACCCTTCGTTCATCACCAGACAATCCACTCACTAAGAACAACAAGACAAGATGCCTTGCGTAAGGAAATCAACCCTGAGCAGTGCCCTCGCGGCGGCCACGGCGACCCTGTCGTCCATCTACGGTGGCCCTGCGCCCACCTCGACCACGGCTGCTGTCCAAACATATGTCCCCGTGGTTGCATCCTCGTCCGTGGTTGCTTCCTCGTCCGTGGTTGCGTCCTCGTCCGTGGTTGCGTCCTCGTCCGTGGTTGCGTCGTCTTCCATGGCTGCATCGTCTTCCGTGGCCAGCAGCATGGCGGCCCAGCCCACTGGTGCCAGTGGTGGCTCGTCGACCGTGCCGACTCCGACGGGCAACCAGACCGCCTACGCCGGTGTCAACATTGCCGGGTTTGACTTTGGATGCGGTACCGACGGAACGTGCACTGTGGTATGTTTCATATACTATTATTATGTTTAGTGATTGTTCACGACTAACACAGCGATTCTACACTTTAGGATGGCATCACTGTCCCCAGCCTCGGCGCGGCTCAGATGCAGCACTTCAAGAAGGACAACGGCCTGAACCTCTTCCGTCTGCCTGTTGGATGGCAGTACCTCACAAACAATGTTGCCAGTGGGGACCTTGACGCTACCAACTTTGGCAAGTACGATGCGCTGATGCAGGACTGCTTGGATCTCGGCGTGAAGGTAAGAGGACATGGCGGCCCACCTGCGAATGAACGAAGGGGTCCTGGGCATCCGGCTAACGTGCATCTCGGCAGTGTGTGCTCGATGTCCACAACTACGGCCGTTTCAATGGACAGGTCATCGGCCAAGGTGGCCCATCCAACGACGGTATGCTCCACACGGACATGAACCCCGGGCCACGCAATGACTGACTGACTGACAACCTACAGACTTCGCTGCCCTCTGGACCTCTCTGGCGACCAAATACGCAAAGGAGCCGAATGTCATCTTCGGCATCATGAACGAGCCACACGACCTGACCACCTCCACCTGGGCCGACACGGTCCAGGCCGCCGTCACCGCCATCCGCAAGGTCGCCCCGGACAACTGGCTCCTCATCCCGGGCAGCACCTACTCGTCCGCCGCCCAGCTGCCCACCGAGGCCGGGCCCGACCTGCTCAAGGTCACCAACCCCGACGGCAGCACCAAGAACATCTTCTTTGATGTCCACAAGTACCTGGACGTAAGTTACCCTCAGACCATTGGGCGGCGACCATGTTGGATCGATGAGACTCTGACATGTGACATCAAAAACAGAGCGACAACTCGGGCACCAACGCGGAGTGCACGACCAACAACATCGACGACGCCTTCGCGCCCCTGGCCAAGTGGCTGCGCGCCAACAACCGCCAGGCGATGCTCACCGAGACGGGCGGCGGCAACACCGCGTCGTGCGAGAAGTACGTCTGCGAGCAGTTCGACTTCCTGAACCAGAACGCCGACGTGTTCCTGGGCTACGTCGGCTGGGCCGCCGGCGGCTTTGACGCCTCCTACGTGCTGACCCTGACCCCGACTGGCTCTACTGCGGACTCCATGCAGGACACCTCCCTGATGAGCAAGTGCTACGCGAGGAACTAGGAGGTTCGGACGGGGAGGCTGGGATGGGGACGCTGTCGTGTATGAGGCTGTCCTGTGAGAAGTCGTCCCACGGGGGGTTGTCTTGTGGGATGCCTGTCTGCTTTCACTTCCACCTGTAAATATCGTTTCGCATAGCCTAGGCCGTGCATTTGAAGGCTACTGCCAAAGAAAAAGCGGCAATATCAACGAAATTGGATCAAGTGACAAAACTACTCCGGGACCTTGGAGACAACTGATGGTGATGTCTGTCGCGGTGCGCGGAACGTAGACCTAGACATGCTCAGACTCCTCGGCGCCGTCGCTGCCCATCCCCGTCTCGTGGAACAACACAGTCAGGGTCGGCCTCCCCACCTGTTTCTTGTCCCCGCTATCATTGTATCCTCCCCATTCCCCCAAAGCCACACTTTTGTCAATGGGTCGCCATTGTCTCTGTGACCCGGCTCTTTGGGTGCTCGGGATGAAGGCGACTGAGTCGGAGGTACTTGGAACTTATACGAAATCGTAGGCTCTGGGAGGGTAACACACATCCGGGCTACCCCCTCGCCATCTGGGAGGCCTTTTCAACCAAGACTACGCGACTCAAAATAAACTTAAAAAGTATGAATTAATACTAGATACTGTTAGAACAAACCGGTGAATAAAGTCTATTCTTGAGAAGCTCGCAAACATTCTTTCTACCCTTTATTCATGCAGCCAACTTTTAAAACCTTTCTTGATTTTTCAATCAGGCCTTGATGCATACGCAGCGCGGGGCATGGAACAAATGCCCACGGCGCTTTCTGAGGAAGTAAGCATACAGCCCACCCGCTGCATAAACGGCACCAACGCTGATGACGACAGGCCACTGGAACTGATCAGGCCGTGAGAAGATGATCGTCGTCACGTATGACAAGATCTCGAAAAGATTCTGAAACGACGCCTCGACTGCGGAGAAGGTGCCACGATGATCATCCTCGACCTCCTGCCACACCTTGCGTTAGTCTTCCAGTGTACATTCAAGGATACAGGATAGGGGAAAATGGAACGGAGCCTACATCCTGGATGATATTCTGAGCGCACAAGTCGAATCCCCAAAGCCCAATCCGACTCAACGCCACTCCGACAGCGAGCCCGGTAGCCGAGAAGATGCTGTTCGTGCCCTTGCCCTCGAAGTCGGAGAAGTACCACGCCAGCACACCAGCGAGGCACGTCATCTGCCAGGCCAGGCTCCAGATGCCCGCGCGGACAACCCCAATCTTCTTCATCAGGTACGGCGCGGCCCATGTCGCGCTGATCTCGAAGATGCTGCTGCCGACCCTGGCGATACCAATGTGCAGCGGGGAATACCCGACCGAGGCGAGGTAGGTGATCATCTGGCCGGAGAAGGAGAGGACGGTGAAGTACAGCAGCGAGAGGGCGAATGAGGCGAGGAAGGCCGGGTGGCTGAAGTAGAGTGGGAGGGACTCGATGGGGAGGATGCCCCGGATGCCGTGCAGCACCCTGGGCTTCACGGACCGCAGGCGACTCCCGCGGTATGCCCCTGTGGTCTGGGTCGAAGCAGCCGAGTTTCTACGGCCCGAGGGAGCAACAACCTCGGAGGTGCGCTTGAGGCCGGAGACGCGCCTGTAGACCTGCTCAATGGCGACGTATTCGACGACGACGGAGGCCATGTTCATGCCGAGGGTTGTCCAGATGGCGACCTCCGTGGAGGCTATCGCGACAAGAGACACGGTCAGTGGCCCCATCAGCTTGCAGAAAAGGTCGATGCGGCGCATGCGAGCGTTCATTTCTGTGCAATGTCAGCATCACAAGTTGTTAGCCTGGACAAAAGATGGTGGATGCTGACTTCGACGGGCAACTTCATTGTTCTCCGTAATAACGACAACCTGTTCCACGCTTGTAAATACGCGGCCGATACAATCAGCACTCGAGGCAGCCTACCCAGTCCCTCTCCACCGAGATCAGGTTCATAGTCGCCGAGAGCTTCTCCAACACGGCCAGCAAGACAATGACAGCAAACACGCCGCCGTTCCTCCCAGACCCCAGCTCGTCCCTCCTCACCAGGAGCATGAGCAGCAGGGCACAGCTCGCCGCGACGGGGACCCTCTGGCCGACGATGCTCGCCCGGATGAGGCTGAGCCGGTTGCCCCTGTTGATCCAGCTGCCCACCGGCTGCGCAAAGACGATGCAGCCGGCGTTCCGGACGAGCGAGTAGACGGAGACGGGCAGGAGGGTCCCCGGGAAGATGGACGTCAGGAACAGGGCGGCGCCGAACTCGAAGACGCGCGAGTTCCACGTCGACAGGAAGTGGGACACGTACAGCCTCAGCCCCAGGGACCTGGGGACGCTGCTGGGGGTCACGGCCGGGTCGTTGTCGTCGGCGGCTTCGCTCAGCAGGTGGTGGCCTGGCGTGGAGCTGGCTGATGCGATGTTCATGGCTGCGGGCGTGGTGGTACTCGGACGTTGTGCGTCTCCGGGGCCGGGTGCGGCCTCGGTGGTGGCACCTGCGCAGGCCGTGGCGGTGTCGACCGATCCAGCGGACATATCTGCTTGAGTGATCTTGTCCACCCCCTTGCCGCCGTCCGCTCCCTGTTCGTTCATGCTGGGTCAATTATCTCCTTGCGCATACTAGGAACTCCATATGGATGTCGACGGTGTTGCTTGTGCTATGTCAGGGACGGCGGAAAAGTTGAAGGTCGGCCGACTGCCGATAATCGGTGAATTCAGAGGCCCGTATGAGGTGATTCGGCATTTTGCTCCACCGGCTCCTCGCTTTCGGATCCGCCCCGGCCTCCCGCGTCTGGGCGTCGTCATCAGCTGCCCGCCCTGGCGAGCCCGTCGGCTAGAGCTTCCACAATTCTCAACCAGGGGGCTTGTTAGCTCGATCTGATAACTTTATTCGGTGTTTGCAATCTGAACCCTGGGGCAGCTTCCGTAGCAGCGTGAGACCGCTGCAGAATCTCGAGAAAAAACGGAGTGCCATTTACGCCCATGTGAAGTTTGCACTGTTAGTTTTCATGTCAACAATTCACATCAATATGCTCAAGGTGGATCTCAGAGGAGAGTACCTGTATGTCTAGTTAAGGAAGTATAGTAAATAAGAGATTAGGAAGATACAGAACAACCTAGAGATTAAAGATTAATACTTAACTAGTGGTCCTTAGGACGTTGTGCTGTAGGAGGTTGTCTTATGGGGCTTGGGTGCGCCCTCCCTTTTTATGAGTAGGAAGCTCTGCATATGTGATCTCTCAGGAAATGCAAGAATCAGTGTGCCGGCGTCGACTACCTAGGTACTCTCCCATGCTCAGTTTTGTCCTCGCTCTGGAGAAAAAGGGACAGCGTTAACATGACCAGTCATGAAACTGGCTTCAAATGTTCTGCAGCATTCAATTCCACCATACAGCTTTCAACAGGTTACCTATCGCTGAATCCTGAGACCCTGGTTCTTTGCTGCAAGGACATACATAGCGCACACAGTTGAACAGTAGTCACTAACCCTAGTTTAAATACTGGCGAGCTGAAAGATAGTCTGGGCCCGTGTCTCGTGTTGAGCCCGAGTAGCAGACTACCTGCCAAGTCCTTAGTGACTACTTTTCAACCGGTCCCCCTTATACATACCATTCTTATTGCCGGCACCGGTTCAGCCGTCTTACGTCAAGTCCGTGATTGGGCCCCGATCCCGAATCGGGGCGGAGATAAATTACCCGCTTGCTGTAGGCCACTGTCCTGTCCATGCATGCTACTCTCCAATAGCGCAGCGCATTGGTACTGGTAAAGCTGAGAGACAGATAACCTTCGGGATGCCCATAGTTGTGTTGGCCGTGTATAAAGAGTATGGCCACCGTGGGCTTTTGCAATGCCGAACTACTGTCAACACGCACCGCAATAGAACACCGTCTGAGGCTCAAATCCTCCTCGATCTATCGGTATCGATCGTTTGACAATCCGTGAACCATTTCGAAAATGCTGCAACTAAAAGTTCTCATCTGTGGCGGTGGCATAGCAGGAAACGCCCTGGCCTTCTGGCTTTCTAAAGCCAACCACGACGTTACGGTGGTGGAGCGCTTCCCGGACCTGCGAGCAACGGGGCTGCAGGTCGACCTGCGCGGGGCCGGCATCGAAGTCCTGAAACGCATGGGACTCGAGGAGCAATTCCGTGCGCACGCGGCCGAGGAAAAGGGCATCGAGTTCGTGTCGAGCTCCGGAAAGCAGTGCGCGTACTTCCCAGCCAACACGAGCGGAAAGGGGGCACAGAGTTTTACATCCGACTACGAGATCATGCGAGGTGACCTCACAAAGATGCTATACGATGCGTCAAGGGCAACTTTCAGGTTTGGGATCTCGATCGAGAGCTACCAGGACAAGGGTGACGGCGTTGAGGTTGTCTTCTCGGATGGGACGAGCGAGCATTTCGACCTGTAGGTGTTCTTGCTACACCGACCATTTGCCAGCAATGTATCGCGTCGGAGGTCCAAGGCAATGTCAATGCTAACCTGTCCCAGTCTTGTCGGCGCTGATGGCCAGTGGTCGCGCACCCGAAACATGATGCTCGAACGGGATGCACCAGACCCGATGCACTTCCTCCGCCACAACGTTTTCATCGCTTACTACACCATGCCGCGTGCGGCGAAGGGGGACGAGACATACGACGCCACCGCTTACATGGCGGCGGGCAATCGGATGATGATGAAGAGGGGCAGTGATCCGCACCGGATGCAAGCATACCTGCTGGTGCTGAAGGATGCCGCCACGGGCCGGCTGAAAGAGGCGCACCGGGGCGGTGTTGCGGCCGAGAAGGCAGCCATGGCCGATATCTTCCGCGGCGCCGGCTGGAGGACAGAAGAGCTGATCAAGGGGATGGAGGCGTCAGACGACTTCTACCTCGAGCGCCTCGGCGTCGTCAAGCTCGACTCGTGGTCCCGCGGGCGGGTCGTCCTCGCTGGGGATGCCGCCCACTGCCCATCTGCCATGACAGGGATGGGGACTACGTCTGCCATCGTGGGCACCTATATCCTGGCAGGCGAGATTGCGAGGCACTGTGGGAAGGCTGGTGGCAAGGACGGCCTCGCCGTCGCGCTCAAGGAGTACGACCGGAAGTTGAGGCCATTTATGACTCGGGTTCAGGAGGGAGTTGTTGAGGGGTCGGTTGCCTGGGACCTTTGGCCTTCTTCGTGGTTCGGGGTTGCCGTTCTTAATCTGATCCTCAAGCTGGTGACGGTCACGCGGTTGATGTCTCTGGCGACTTGGATTATCCCAGAGGACGGCAAGGATGACTGGAAGCTTCCAGAATACGAGGAGCTTGCTGAAAAAGCATTGTAGAATGTCGACACAGGTCTGGCTAGGTGTAGTTATAGTTATGGAGTTCGAAGGACAAACCCATCTCAAATCGTCCAAATCATATGTTCATCGCTTTAAGTTAAAGCTCGTAATACTCATAACGGTTGACAACGTTAAAAGAGTTCCGAGGCCTTCACAGAATCAAATTGGTGGACAGTTCACAATATTCCAGAGCCCAAAGAAGCAGAGGGCCTGTCTTTCGGATCTAGGTCTGGTTGATTTTTCTTCAGTAAACGATCGACTGGTCTGCTAGGTTAATACTGTCCTATTCCCTATCCTCGTCCCGCCCTCTTCCTTTGCTGATCACAATATGGATAGTTATACCTGCTTCTACGAACTGGCGTGATACTGAGCGAGTCTACTGCACACGCCATGGGGGATTGCACGTACCAAGTGCCCATTCCTCAAGACATAGGCTACTATTTCCAACATGTCGTTACAGCTCCAACGCGGCCAATTGTAAATGCGGCAGGCTTGGCACTTGACGGATTTGCAGACCGGCTGCACAAATCCGGGAGGCCTAGGCCATGCCCGCTGATGACCGCGTCGCCCGTGCCCTGCCATTGCTGCACAATAGCTTGAAGCTAGTCGCCTAGTCGGCGTGCTTTGGGTCCCCGACCCCAGCCCCCTCGGCAATGACGCATCGGAGCTTCCACAGGAGCTATTCTGAGACCGGAACTCCTCAGGGGTTTGTGGTTGCGAATTGACGTCAAGCACCTGAGCTCGGCAGCTGATATGTAGAACAGAGCGCCAGCTCCCAGCCCTCAGGCTCTGGCCTCCGGTCCCATGCACATCAATAGCACCTCATCACGACCCGGGGAGGTATCAGACTTCATCAATCATAGCATTGCTGCGAGGGAATCGAAAAACCAGAAATTTCAAATCCATCCAATATGTCCGACTCGGAGGTCAAGGGCAAAGGTGTCGCGGATGACCATGACGCGGCACAAGATGAGGAATTCGTCCCCGACGAAGCAGGAGAGGACGGTGCTAGTGGCGAAGCTCAGGAGCCGGACCCTGAAGACGTGAAGGAGGTCTTGGCAGACGATGAAGTGGACAACGAGGAACCCGCGGAAGCGAACGAGGACCAACAGGCCGAGGTCGATGAAGTTTACGACTCAGGTGGAGATTTAAACGAAGACATCGAGAGCGAAGTCTCTGTCGAGGATGAAGACGACGACGACAAAGACAAACCGCGCGGAACGAAACGCGAGTACGAAGACGACCCTGAGGCGACACCAAACAAGAAACAGAAGGAGTCAGCAGACAAGAATGGCGAAGCCGACAAACCGGAAACAAATGGCGCTGAAGGGGAGGGCAAAGTCGGCTCGAAGCATGATGAGCCGCGGGACCCTGAAACGCAGGGCTCAGCGGAGAGGCTGCCAGAGGTGGGCCAGCAGGTTGAGTGGAAGGCGCTACCAGGCTTTGTGGATGGCGAGGTCGTCGAGATCCTGCGGGAGGAGAAGGAGGTAGATGGGAAAAGCGTCAAGGCGAGCGAGGATGACCCACGGCTTGTGTTGAAGAGCAACAAGTCTGGCAAGATCTGTGTGCACAAGCCCGAGGCCGTATACTTCAAATGAGGGGACCTGGAGATTTCCTATACCCAGTAATAGAAGCGTGCCGCCTACAAGACGCGAATGTATCGTTGCATCTCAGGCATTTGTAGGTAGCAGTACATCAGGCCCGTATCGTCCAAGATGTGTACAAGAAGGGAACTGTGCGATGGTTCTTTATTCTTCGTCCTCGTCGTTTCGGTTCTTCGCTCGAATGGCACGGTCTTGTTCATCCTCCTTGTGTACTCTTTTGAGGTAATTCTTGAAATGTGTGGTCATGGCACAGACCTCTTCGAAATGCTCCCGGTCTAGCATGGCCCTTTCCCCTTCCTCCTTGTCTTCCTGCATAGCGAATTGGTACTGCGCAAGGGCGACAGCAGTCTGGAAAGCTATATTCACAGAGTATGTGATCAGTAAAGTGTTCAATGAGTGTAGCGGAATGCAAGGAACATACCATTGCGAATTTCACGTCCGTTCCAAGGAATGGCGGTCATCTCCCTGTCCTCAAATATGTACTGCTTGGCGCGCCTGGTTACCTTGAGCTGGCTGCCCCTCTCCCTCTGCAGCTTCTCGAAGAAGCCTTCCCAGATTCTCTTCCGATCCTCCAGTTTGAGATTCTCGTAGCGCAGGACCACGTGGATTCGGGAAATGAAGGCGTCGTCGAATTGTCCCACGCGATTAGTGGTGAGGAAGAGAATACCCTTGTAATACTCCACTGCTCGCAGGAAAACTGAGGAACACAGATCAGAAACTCGTTGTCCAAACCCAAGGGGCTGTTTAAATTTACCTGATACGAGGCCATTTCTCTTCAAGTCCCCTGGTTTCCTGGCTTCGAGATAAATGTCGGCTTCATCAATGAGCATGACCGCCCCCCATTTTTCACCCAGAGAAAACCACTCCGAGAGGTGGTCTTCTACTTCTGATTCCTCTGTGCCGATGTCTCCACACGTAAGTGAGATCAATGGTCGGCCGGTGTATTCGGCAATACACTCCGCCGTATAGGTCTTTCCGACACCTGGTGGTCCATGTAGCAGAAATATCCTTCCGTCACCTTTTCCCTCAATAAGATCCGCGCTCCAAGTGGCCGGAGCCTGGCTGGAACTGCCTGAGGCTGTGGAGTAATTGTGCAGCAGGGCTTTGATCATGTCTTTCCTTGCCTCGCTCATTACCAGGTTCTCGATTGCTTTGGTCATTGGCTCAATGTTTGAGCAACAGCCTGCATCAAGCTTCTCCCATGTTCGTATTTTGAGAGCCAGTCCTCCTAGCATGGGTGTACAGATCAAGTAGCGGTGCTCTTTATCAATCCTTAAACTTGGAATAGTATTATCATCTTTGAGATCAAGTGATTTGGTCTCAAAAGGGTCAATGTCGTCGTAGGACTTCCAGATTTGGAGCCTCAGCCGTTGCGTGTCAGACATGTTGCCTGTACATACAGAACAGGCGCATCCACCTATGTTAGATGAATCTCTATCAACGTCTCCAAGACACGGACGTTCATCACTTGTATCTTCTTGAAGGCGCCAGTAGGATGTGCTGTCCACATACGCCCTACCCTCGAACTGTGAAATTGATCAATCAAAGTGTTTTCTTGCATTTGTCCATCATGTGCTTGTCATACCGGTCTGGAGAGCGTATCGTCCATGAACTGCCCCTGGTACTGAACCATCTTTCCCTTCAGAAGCTGGAACCACTTTCTCCCTCGTTCGACTACCTTGGCTCTAGTCTCAAAGTTATCAGAATCATCTAAGAAATGCGATGGGAAGACCTCCAGGGATGTTAGCTCTTTTTCGCCGTGAAATTGGGCCAACTCCATCTCATGCAGACGTCGTCCGACTTTGCGACCATCGAAGTCAAGGTACCATAAATGTAGCTTGTAGGGTTTGCGCTCGTTATCGTTTCGAAACATAATACCGGGGTCTGTCTCAACGGACTTGACGACCATTGCTGAAGGGAGGCCTTCGTGGCGAGTCCGCACATACACTGTGGTGCCAGGTTTGAATATGAGCCAAAGCATGGCAAACGTGCAGAGGCCCTGTTTGTTGAGAGTTTCTTCTGCACGAATTCTATCACCGCATGAGCTCTTGAGGTAGTCAAGGATTGCGCCAAGATGCTCAGCTGATTTCTGGTTGCAAAGCGTTGACGCACTCTGATGGTCGGGCGGATATTCGGGTTCTTGAGAACCCTCTGCATTGGCTCCGTTGTCAGGGTCGTCCCGGCTCACAAGCTCATCGTAGTATTCTTGTAGCTTTTCCATATGTTGAGCAATTGCACTGAATGGGGACGCTAGAGATAGCAGATCGCTGCGCAAGACAAGATCCGGGTAATATAGGATGACGCTCCTCAGCGCCCCAGTGATAGCCGGGGATGTGATGGTCAGCTTGATCGTGCGAAAATCGGGATGGATGGTTCTTTTTCCCCTCAGCCAGTCTGTGATCCACTCTTGGGCCCCATTAGGATAATATCGGTTCCAATGCGAAGGAATCGAGGTGGAGAGAACAGTTGTTACGGTGAATGCTGTCGATGGTCCTTGTGGACTGAGGCGTTTTGTTTGCTTATTGAGGTCGAAAGCATTCTTCCGTTGCCTTGTTACGATGGACTCATTTTCATCGTCAAGGAATTCGACGGCATGAGACATCCGTTTGTGGGGGTGTTTTCTTTCGTGGATACATGCCGGACATTGACATCCTTTCTCTTCTGAGTTGTTAGACACACACTGACAGCCTTGAAATAAAGAGACTGACCTGCACCTGTTTCGCCATCCTCTCCCTCACCTTCCTCTTCTTCATCATCGAACTGCTCTCCTTTGCCATTTTCTTCGGATCCGTCTTTAATGTCGAAAGTGATTTTCGTGGAGCTGCCTTGAAGGATCCGCTGAATAGCTTTCACCAGCTGTGAGACAGCTTCGACACTTGGGACCTCTCTGTCTCCCCTTTTCTGAACATTGATCTGGCTTTCTTCCAAAGGTTCCCCGTCTCCCCCCTCATCTTTTGGATCCTGTTCAGTCAACCGCTTCTCGGAGCTACTATGGTCGCTGGACTCTTCATGTTGATGCTCCGTTTGAGTCTCATTTTCAGACTCTTCTCCTGCGGACTTGGATGCCTTGAACTCTTCGGTAAGTGTAGACATCGCTACGGCGGAGTCAATGCTGGACGATGGTTCCACGTCAGTAGACAGACGGTGCAATATTTCCGGGTTCGAGGATGCTATGGACATCATGGGGTTGAGAGCTGTTGCGAGAGACCGCTATTTCGCGCGATTGAGATGCTTGGAAGATTATGAAACCTCCACAAATTTCAAAAATTGGCAACAAAAGAAGCAAGAGACATGTGGATAAATCAGTAGAAAGGTCAGCGCCGAGGACCACCATTTGAGGGCGCGTGCTGACTGCGCGGGCCCGGTTTAAGTGCCAAGGTTTCGTGGACAACCACCATCTTCAGGAATCCAGGTATCGATTACCTGAGAAATAGTATGGTTTATGTATTTGCATGGAAGTACAATGAACATTTATGGATCGGCACAATTTTGTCTGGGCTTTGAGCTCGGCATGTTGTACAACATAGCTGGCCGGAACCCACAGCCTATCAATAGCACCAAGGCTCCTTTCCATGCGCCACATACATTGAAAACGTGCAAGAGCTAACGATGGTAATAAAGATGACAGTCATGATTGGACTGAATCGGTATGCCGAAAGCGCCATTTATTCTGCCAAGGCTCAGCCTGCTTCTCAATCGCCGTATCTGAATGCCAGGGGCACACAGTTGGGATGCTTACTGCGCCGAGCTATTAGACCGAGCTGCACCCCGGGCACATGTCTACAGTAGTATGTGCAACCCCATTCATACTCGCCTGACAAGGCACTAATCCCCTATCTATTCCGATCCCTTTTCAGGCTTCTTTGCGCTGACGATTACGCCCCTCACTAAATGGACAGCTGTGTCAGAATCCCTCCTTCGATTTCTGTCAACGGCTTCGAGAAACATCCGAATTGATTCAACATCCGTCACCAACTATGGCTGGCACATCACATGAAGGAAAGACTTCGGAACGGATCAAAGCATTCTCCGCCATGGTCAAAGACAGCAAAGCGACTACTGACACGGCACAGGCATTAGCTGCCCATGTCGAAAAGGAGGAGCAGGAGCAAATCAATGTGACAAGGGAACGAGAGAAATGGCGAAGGTGGTGGCAGCAGTCTCTCTGCGCTGAGTTCGAGACGTAAGCCAGACCTTCCAACACGGGAAACGCCAGATATCAAACTGAATTGGACGTGTTTCAAATTTAAGCAAGGACGATGATTCCTTGTTAAGACAATGCCAAGAGGTGACAGGTGTCTGGAAGGAGTTCTGCAAGAATTCCGTTATCAAACGCGCCCTTCACAAGACAGATATTTCGCTAGTTGACGAGTTCCATCCGCCCACAATCGACACATTACAGCGTGTGGTACAACACTTGGGCAGTGCTCGGACGGACAGATCTCAAGAAGGCTGGGGAAAATTTAAAGCCAACGCGTTGGCATTTGCTGAGAGTCTGAATGGACACAAGGCTTTGTTCAGTATCTTTCCTAGTGAAAACATCTACACTAGTCTACTCAGCGGAATCGTTTCCACCATCGTATTGGTACGTACTCTTTTACCGATATCTTCAACGATCCGAAAAGGTGTTAATCGTCCTAGGCTTGTGCGAACCATAAAAGGGTCGGAGAAGCATTCACAAGAGGCCTCAAAAGCATAGGAGACAACCTAGCGTTCCTATCTCGCAGCAAGAACACTCTCAACACTCCACTTCTTCGAAAGGCCATCTGTGATGCCTATGTCGAGGTTTTCAAATTCCTCTGTTACATGATGCGTTGGCAAACGAGCAGATGGAACAGATTGAGTTCGTCCGTGCAGAGCAGCTTTTATGATGACCACATCAAGGCACACATTGACGAGATCGAGCAATTGGCCAAGAAAGTCAACCGCGAAATCAACCGAGAGACCCTGGATGGAGTGAGAGACCTACTGGAAATAGGAAACAATCTCACCCCAAGCGAAAAGTCGAAGACCGCTGCGGATAGATCCCGAAGGCAGGATGCTTCTGATCGAACACCTATCTTCGACCGTGCTTCAAAAGCATTCTCGCAGCTTGGTTACAATGTAACTTACTGCCTCACTGCGACAGAGGAGCAACATGACCATGGTATGTATCGATTTCATTTTTTCCCCGAAGTCCGGACCAGCAACATTTCTTTAGGCAACCACAAATTCTGGCCTGGCCCCACAACCACGGACATCCCGTCCTGACGGCCTGGTCCCAAAAGTAAAATGAGATGCCATCAGCACCTACCAGTCGTCACAGCGATTGTTTTTGACTGTCCCTTTGTATCCTAATGAGATTACAAGTCCTACGCACACCCCATGGTCATCCTAACAAGAGGAGAAAAGAGCATTGTAGTCCCCCGACAAGTATTACTTGAAGCTGATGGGTATTCACAAAAGATATCCTTATGTTAGCCATCAGACGAAACGCTCACCCCGAAGTCCCAGTGCCGCAGTCGCAGGAACGACTTGTTGCAAGAAGTCTTGAGGCGCAGACTTCTACCGCTACATCAGATCTCAGCAGCGGCGAGGAAGAAAGACACAGCGAGTCATGTAAGTATGACCATGGGATGATAGACATAGTCCACGTGCTGAGATGAATGTAATCAGACAACGCCCTCAAACATTACGCCCGCGCGGAAATCGAGGGATTCACAGTCTCAATCGAGCCCTATGTTAATAATGGTGTGAAAGAGGCAATCGAATTTTCCCAAGACTCCGGGACATCACTGCCTAGCGAAGTGGTCAGCGACATCCAAGAGTGGCTCCAGGGTGACAAATCCGCCTTCCTATGGGTCGAGGGCCCAGTATCCCCCTGCGACCTTTCGCCAACCGCCATTCGTGTGCTGGCTGTCCTGGACAAGGTAGGTATACCATGCATCTCGTTCTTCGACCAGGAAAAGTATCACAACCCGCACAGGCTTGACTTCAAGGAATCTGGTGTTATATGCCTCCTGTATGCGTTGATCAACCAGAGCATACTTCAGATGGAATCTGTGATTGAGACCGCGGAGACGCTAGACGACGCATACTTCGCGAGGCTGGATGGCTCGTGGGCCAGCACGGCCCCTGCACTGGACACGCTGCGACTTTTGCTGAGCTTCGCACCTCCTAGCATGGTCATCGTCATCCACGGCCTCGATGCCGTAGATGGTAGGGCCACCCGGAAGGTCCTGACGCAGCTCATCGACATCATCCGGGAGCAGAGCTCCAGGACTGTGGTGAAATCTTTGTTCACGACCAACGGTATGTCACAATCGCTTGGGGGTGGGATTTCACGGCGGGAGCGGGTGGACGCCTCGCGCATGGTTCAGGACCGTCCTAGAAGGTCGCTACCGGGCGCTGGCTCATTGAGCGACCTGGGCATCCCCAGCTCGGGAGATGCGCCGTGTTAGTGCTGGAAGGGAGATGTCGGGTGGCGGGTGGGGGCTCGACTACCCGTGAACCGCCAATAAGACGAGAGGAAAACAACCTATAGCAAATTTTATTCTAAGACAAATATTGATGTGAGGGCTAGAAAATGCGTTCCACGATTCCTGTGTGTCGTGTAAAGTTGCAACAGGCAGCCTAATCAGTAAATATAACAAGAGAATTTCTATATCATGTTGAATGCCGCTATCTGTAACAAGCAAAGTCATGCCTCCCACCTGTGTTATTCGTCATGCACGTGAGAATTGTACCGAGTATCAAATTGAGCCTGCCACGTCATTTTGCGCCATCGCTGCTCCTGCAGACTTGCTTTCAATGAAAGCAATCTTTCTGACGTTTTTCAAACGCTGGGTCTTGAGCGTTTACCACTGTATGAAGGCGCCACGTACATTTTACATGTATGGGGATTGAAAACGAAACCACCTTTCTGACGTTTCAAAACCTGCAAGCTCTTTGTTCGAAGTGGGACTCCACGTAGGCATCACTTCATATCACATCCCTACATATCTCACAATGCATGCAAATTGCTATATATTATGGGCTTGTGTGAATCTCAAGGAGAGGCTCCCACTCGGAATTAAGAGGCACACGACTTTGACGAATACGTGAACGATAGCGGCATGCCGAAGGCCTAACAGTGAACACCCAACTCCTAAGACAGAGCAACAAGAATGCCAAAAATGAAGGCGACAATCATTATCTTCGTCGCATCAGCTTTAGCTATGAACCTGGTTGCTAAGCACTCATTCCCTCAAGATTGTATACGGTCGTGCACCAAGGCGATGATTTCACGCATCCTTGGTTCCAATAACACGGTGCCGCGAGCTTATGACCCTTCGTACACAGACGATCCTATCGCGGACATGATGTATTGCAAGCAGGGCTGCTACGAGCTATCACGTATCCAGCTTTAATGGCACAGTTTTCGATACTCTGTGAGGACTGATCTGCCTTCGTGACTCTCAGATTTTCTTAGAATGAAAGGGGTCTAACAAATACGCAGCGGGCTGAAAATATGAAACATTCTATTACCTTCCACCCTGGACCTTCACCGTGCGATGGAAAAGGCCTTGTATCAACTCTGCATTCCTCCACCCCCAATATCTCACTTCTTCACCAGACACGAATCACCACACATGTGCACACATTGAAAGTTGTTTGACCTCCGAGTCACTTTGACTATTTGTCTGGGACAGCTGGGGTCGTCTTTGTTTCTTTCCACGGGATGCCAATAACTGAGCTTTTCGTTCTCGTTGGAGCTGTCCTTCAGCACACACCTGGCAGTGATTAGAGGAGAAAATCGATCATGAACATTTCATACCAAAAAGCATAAGCGATCCGAACTCTTGTAATTAGTTTCAGCTGATCCGATAGTTAATTCAAAACGACTAAATTCGTGGGTACTGGGGAACTCTACGAGGCACAGCGTCATCGTTTTGGTCGTGATTATCATCTTAATGAGAACTTGGTACGAAGCATACCTGCGCTACGTCCATGTTTACTCGGCTAGAAAACCTGTGTTTTTTCTGGTCTTCTTCAGGAAATTGATGTAGTTTTGGCTCAGACGAACTTCACGAAGTCAAATGGCGTCCACCTACCTACGTACTCTGAAAAAGTTGTGGGCAATCCTTCAACCAAGTCTTAACACATCAAACGTGCACCACACAACTTCGACAGCGGGATTCATAGACGACGATCTTGGTGCGTAACCCCCGGCTTCTCCACACGCCATCAAACTTTAATTACGAAACATCCCGCGGGCGGTGCATTCTAACCTCGGAACGACTCTCGGAACGGCTCCCGGAACGACTCGCGGAACGACTCTCTCGTCATGAGGGGTAGGACTAGCTTAATAAATGTTCAATCCTCCACAGTCAGAACTGAATGTCGATAACATGAGCTTGTGACAGATCGATTTCAAATACAAGCCGAAGAATTCAAGTACAATGACGAACCAGGCCGCTCAGGAAAATTACCTGGCCAAGCCGTGCGGCGACTGCTGCATCACCGGGCACCTGCACGATGGCGAGCCGCGCGGGGCACACGAGACCATCGACGGGATAGACACCTACGTCGTGCACCCACCTGCAGGAAAGGCAAACGGAAACATTGTTCTCTACCATCCCGATGTCTTCGCACTTTTTACGAACGGTCAGCTTGTCATGGATTGCTTCGCCAGCGCTGGGTATCTGACCCTTGGTCTCGACTACTTCAGAGGCGATGCTATATGGAAGCACCGCAAGGACGCCAATGACACGACGACAGATCCAGGCTTCGATTTCTACGCGTGGATAAAGAAGCACCAGGAATTTGCGGATGAGGCCGTCCCAAGATGGGTGGACGCAGTCAAGACCAAGTACGGGAAGACCGGAACAAAATATGCAAGTGTTGGGTAAGTACCCAGTCTGAGATTCTTCTTTCAGGCTGTTTAACGCAGCTAACTGTTCAGATACTGCTTCGGTGCGCCGTATGTGTGCGACCAGCTCGTCGAAGGCGGTATCGCCAGCGTTGGAGCCTTCGCCCACCCGGCCTTCTTGACAGACAGTCACTTTGCGAAGCTCAAGAGTGAGACAACTTGCCCCCAACCCACGTGAAACCTCATTGACACTTTTAAACAAGGACCATTGTTCCTCTCCTGTGCGGACACCGACGTTACTTTCGGCGCTGAGTCTCGGCGAAAGGCGGTGGACATTCTCATCGCCGATAAGAAGCAGTATCATCTGCAGGTCTTCACCGGAGTTGAGCACGGATTCGCTTTGCGTAGCAAGCAGGATGATCCTTATGAGAGTAAGTGGTCTCACAATCAACCCAGGGTGGCAATCTGTTGGGGAACACTTGAGCAGTTTTATTATATGGCTGACGATGTTGCAGAATGGGTTAGGGAACAAAGCTTACGGGGCATCGTGGAATGGTTTGACTACTGGCTAGCTCGTGACTCGTGAATGAAGATATAGGCGGGACTGGGGATTTACTCCCGAGGTCGTTTCGGTCCCCGCTTAGTCAGATGGCGCAGTACCTTGGTAAGGTGCCAGAATTGCGTAACGACCAAAACCCGCAATATATTTATAGGTCTTCTTTATTATATAAAGCTATTAAAAACCTAGTTTAACTATAACTACTATAAAAACTTATATAATATATAAAAAGAATAGTTTTAAAATAAAAACTATATTTTTAAAATTAATATTTAAAGTTTTAATATATAAATTATAATTTAATATAATAAATAAATTATAAAATTCTTTTTAATAAAATTTATATATTTTAATAACTTAAAATACTATTATTTTACGTAACTCCTTACCTCCTCCTTATATCCTACCTACCTCCTTACTTCTCTACATTTATACCTTCAACCTCCTTACTTACCCACCTACAGGGCTGCCTACCTCCCTACCTCACAACCTTAATAGAGGTGTTATAAGTACAACAAGGATTACCCGAGTCACAACAAGACACAACACATCAACATGACCAGTAAGACAGTCCTCGCAACCTATAGCAAAAGAAGGCTCAAATTGTCTACAAAGAATTGTTAATTCAAAACTAGAGTTGCCTAAGGAATAGTATGGGGGAGGCAGCAAAGCTACAATCCTGCATCGCGAGAGGTATGGAGGCCACTTAGGCTAATAAGATACTATAATAGCGCTTTCAAGGAACTTTTATAATTAGTCTAAAATATATAACAATATAGTATATTATAATAATCTAATATATTACACTTCTTCTAGATATATTTTCCTTATAATTTAATAAGGAGAGTACTTTACTATAAACCTACTTACTTTACTCCTTTCCTTCCTTATAATTAATAATAATAAAGATCTTTAAACCTTTTAAAGTAGAGCTTACTAGCTAGAAGGTAGAGAGTAAAGGGTATAAAGTAAAGAAGGGGAGAGAAATATTATACAATAAAAGAGTATTATAAAATAAGACTTTAATAATTAATCTTTATATTAAAATAATTAAAAGTATTAAGGACTTTTAAGTATAAATATCTTTATTAATAAATTAAATAAAATGGTACTTTTAAAGGAATAAGTATAAGATATTAAATTACTATAATATAATTTATTACTGTAAGTTTCTAACCAACTATTTGGGGCCTGATTTACTATAAGAAATGCCCTGCCAGCGCCATTGCAGTAAGCAGAGTGCACGGACCCACTGGTTGGTCCTACGGGCGTTCAGCCCATGGCCCTGACAACCAGCATGGTCTACATGTGCCGGTACGCCATCTCCGAGATGCACAAGGCCGGGCGCGGCATCATAGTAAACATGTCGTCGGTGAGCGGGATGCTAGGCAGTAACCCAAGCCTGCTCTACGCCACGACCAAGGTTGCGATCGTCCAGATTGCGAGGGCTATGGCGATGCATTATGTGATCGGGGGATAATCCGTCCCAACTGCGTTGCCCCTAGGATGGTTTATACGCCATTGGTGAGGAGCCGTGGTGTTGGGATGCCGGGGGAGACGAGACAGGGGAGGATTGAGCAGAATCTGCTGGGTACGGTGCGGACGGCGTGAAGTGTTGGTTATGGTGATATCTGCATGTCAGATATGTGCAGATTCTTGTTGGCTGGTTATGATGAGTCTAGCCACCGTGATTATGTGCAAAGAAGCTAGAGGGATCACAGGACTCATTATGACGGTAGATGGCGGTGCAAGTAAAGTCTTGATATTATAGTAAGAGCTGTATACTGATCTTTCGGCCTAAAACAGCCAACTGCAAGGCGTCCTGATCGGCCGGTATTAGCAGAGGACACGCTGGCCACGAAGACTTCTGATGAGAATCTCCAAAACGTCGTGATTGTGAAAGCAGAAAATCATATAACTGAAAGCCGCAAGATTGATGACTGGCACTAAAGACCCCATCCATACATGTATGGAACCGGCGCATCGACCGAAAGAGTAATTGGATTCAGCGCCTTCCACTCTTGCTTATCCTTCCAAGGATTCTCGATCCCCAGGTCCAGATCCCGTGAGATACGAAAGAGGTCGTCAGGCCGCGCCAAAACATGGCTAAGCATGACATCGTTCACATGGCATTCCTCGTCTCTATCGTCTAAGGCCTGCGCATCGGCAAAGGACACAAGCTCCGCGAGCAGGACTACACGGCGCGACATCTGCGCTCGCACATAACTCCCAGCCAGCTCCTTCCTCTTTGCCTTGAGCTGGGCATGCTTCCATCTGCCGTGCAGCTGGTAGTGGTTCCACCCTGAGCAAAGCCTGACCTTGAGTTTGTAAAGCTCCCAGGCGACCTTGGCGGGGCCCCTAACCCCACGCATCTCTCGCCATCGTCGGTTATAGGTGCGCATCTGCTCGTCCTCGGTCCGCCTGATTTCCGTCATGATGTCCGCTTCGTATGCGCTATAGCGGATCTGCAGTGGGCGAACTAGCTCGATGTCGCGGGTGAGCAGCCAGTGTTTCTCCTGCTGGTTTAGGTGCTTCTTGAAGTTGCTGTATAGAGGTTCTCTCTTAGGCTGGTGCTCATTTTGCATTCCGACGCTCGAGTCGCATGTCGATGGAGTCCATGAATCCCCTGAGGACTCTTGTAACCGAATGTAAGCCATGGCTTGTATGGATATGTTCGGGCGATGGCGATTGTGAAATTGTCTGGAAGGTGGTTTAAAATAGGCAGAGTGTTGCGTAAGCCTTCGAATTGGTAATGTGGACTGAAGACAGTCCACGTCGTGCGAAGAACTTAGTTTGTCGAGAAGAACAAATGAGGATGCGAGGAAGGTCTTCGGGGTTGTTAGAGAAGATGAATTTTCAGTAGAAAGAGAACATTTGCCCTGTTAAGCAGCACTCAAATATGTTTTGGGTTGTGACATTTTGGGCAATTTCTAAGCTGTGCAAGTCCGACCTCTTAGTATTCCTTAGCTTCCACCCCGGCAACAAATTTGTTTCAGTTGGTATCCAATTAGGTCCAAGCTTAAATGCAACTAGGTGCAGGACGGCTTTGGCCAACGTGGCGGCTGCGAATCTGGCCTAATGGTCTTTGTGGGAAGGGTAGTTGGCTGCGTCCAGAAATGTTTCCACCAAGGTCGATTTTGCCGTTCTAGTTGTTGTTCTTCTTCTTGCTCAAGTTTCGCCAGTCGCAGTGTAGCGCTCACTGAACGGTCGCAAAGATCAGTAAGTTCGTACGCAACCTGGGTCAGTGGTTGCTGAGCAGTACGGTGCCACATGAATGGACGCCGTGGAAGACCAGTGCGAGGGTTATATTCCATTTCGTATAGGTATAACGTAATACCGAAGATCTTTTCCATCGTGTCGTTTCAATCGAAGTCCCCATATAATTTGTTTGAAGGTGGTGGTGTTGCCCTGCATGAAATGAGTGTTTAAGATTACCTTTTTAACGCACGCCACGCAATATGGTAGAAATTTTGAAGCGTTCTCGTAGTTTCCATGGCTACACCTGTCATGTGGGCTGGCAGCTCGCCGGCGTGGCTCGCCGGCGTGGCTCATCTATCGCCTAGCTGTGACCGAGGCGCTCTAGTGCCTCTAGTATGTGGTTTCGCTTCTATTCCGTATACGTCCGAGGACATACATGGCGCCTTCATATGGTGGTAAGCACTCTAGACCTAGCGCTTGGAAAGAATATGATGTCGATAACAGTAGTTATAATACGATAGATGCTTGTGGCCTCAGCCTTGCGACGCACAGGTGCCTCTAGTTTACCAGGACTATGTGATGGGAGACTATTAGTGGGGCCTAGTATGACCATCATGTCTAACAAGTCCGAAGCGTCTATGCCCTCGTTACATTCAGGATAATGCACGATATTATCATGCCTTTGAATCTACCTAAGCAGGGAAGTCGTTTGTTCGCAAAGCTTGATATTCCTCTGTTGATAAACACTTGAGCACGGCACGTGGACCGCAACGCATTCCAGGAGAAAGACGGGGGCGCGTAAAGTGTGTGCAAGAATATCAGAATCTACGCCCAATACTCGCGAATTTGGGCGGATCTCCCGAGCCAAGGGACAACTTGCTGCACCACTGGCGAATATGTGACCACGGAGACGAGATGGTATTAGAAGTATTGCCTTGGGGGGTAATCATCATGAAAACTGTCGTCACCTGGAGAATTGGACTGAACTGGGTGTTATGGATGATGAGAATCGGCAGCAGATTGTTTACCACGACGGCTGGGGACGCGAGATGGAGAAAGCTCAGGCTGTTGATGAATGTGGCCATGTATCGGTTTCTATATGCTGAAGGTCACCACATGCGACCATCCCAACCATCCATAGCGGAACCAGCGCCCATCATGTCGAGAGAGAAGCCACTTGTACCATCAATAAACCCCAAATTTGTGAAGTCATCCGTGCTCATGTCGCCTGGGACGTTAAGCATGTTTATCAGGTAGTCTGCAGACCCTGAAAAAGATGAGCTACTGCCGGCTTGTACGTCGGAAGGATCCAGACCTGAGCCAAATGTCGACGAGGAGAAGGCAGTATGATCAAGCGGTCCTTGTTGCGGAAGTCCCCCGCTGTCACCATGTGGTGATTCATTCGCCGCGACACCTCTACCCGAGTGACTCTGCCGCCCCTGAACCTCTCGAACATATCTCGCCTTCGCCATGAGTCTCCGGATAGGCTTCCACACTGTACCCTTCGGCTCATTGAAAGTCAGTATCCCAGACTCATACACGCCCATGACGGCGTTCCATGCGCGGTCACACTCGGTCGACGCAGGGCGGCAGCAGATCTCAGCCAGGACGTAGCCGATGGCGTGCCACTGGACATAGGTCTTGGAGTACCAGGTCCACTTGACGAGCTGCGGATGCGTGAGGATGCTGGTGGACAGCTCTACGACCTCTATGGAGGATGTGAAGAGCTTGTCTCTGATCCCTGGATCGATCGATGCATTAATTTTGGGCTGGTCTGGGCTGGACGGGGTGGTGACATTGCTGCTGCCGCCACCCCCCTGAGTGGTCCCTGGTGTTGGACTGCTCCGGGTATTTGGGTCGTTACTGTTGGGTCCCGGCTGCGGGCGGTACACGAGGAGCCAGAATCGCGCGAATATGAGCTTGATGACCATGGCCGACATCAGTGGGGCAGGCTCCGAGGAGTTACAGTGACGCAGATACTTCCGAGTGACTCTCTCAACGAAGCTGTCAACTATCGCCTTTCGCTCATCGACCGTGATCTCAGCAGAGTTGTTGCCCGCTTCACCCCTCCACGGGCCCCTCTGTAAGCCGGGGCCAATCAGTCTGGTGCTAGAAGCTGTGTTGATGGCCTCGCATCTGACCATGCAGAATGTCATGTCGGTCCAGCCATCTACCTCTTCAGGGGGCTCCGTCATATCGGGATGAAGGTCGCTATCATTGATGTTTAGTGGTAGCTTTGTGTCCGAGAAGAACTGGTGAAGGTTCGCCTCGTGCTCCTGGTACTTGGACGAGTGCCCGTCCAGCACGCAGATGTACCACCACAGGCGGCGGCGCAGCTCGGTTTCGAATGGCTTCAGCCTGAAGACGGTGCCGTCGCGGTGGAGCCCCATGCTCTGGGCCACGTAGAAGACCAGGGCTGTAAGTGACCAGGTGGTACGCGAGTCATCTTGGTTCCGGAGGGCTGAGAGAAAGAGGACGGCTGCTTGGAGGAGGACCATACTGTGCGTGTTGAGGAGGTCGGCGCGTGCGAGGGCTTGCTCCACACCGAAGCGGTATTTTTCAGTTGCTTCCTCTCGTGTTAGGCCCATGATTGAGAGGCACTGGTCATCCGAGAGACTGATACAGCTTGAGTAGTATATCGCAAACAGGAGAGCTTCCGTGTTCTTATCTAATAAGTCGAGAGAAGCGATCCACTCCCAATATGAGCTGGACAGTGTCGGCATGTGGAACAGACGGAGGACTGGCGAAACATTCTCCGTAAATACAGCGAACAAGTTGACAGCCTGTGGAAGCGTTGGGTGAAATGGGCGCAAGGAATATGCAAGTGCACGAAAGCCGAAAAGGGTTGCGTTGGAGCCTGATAGCCCACGAGCTGACTCTGGGGGTATGGCGTCTAGGTCGGCAACATCATCACCACTATCATCGTCTTCGGCTTCCTGCACCATGTCGCGGATGCCATCGATCTGCGTCACGCATCAGTCTGGTGGCCATGTTAGGACTTCCTCTCGGCCATACCTCGTTTGCCAGATTTGCCCAAAGAACGTTGCCAACATAGTAGCTCATCGAGTCATTGACAACCAGCCTGCCAAACTGGACATCAAGCGATGAGCTACCCTGTGCTTGAACTTCAGACAACCTGCTAGACGGTGTGGACGATGATTGTTTGGCGTCCCCCTCTGGGTTAGCAGACCGTTGTGAGGGGTCCCCATCCTTGTCCTCATGATGACCATCCACTGCGGCGTCATTATCGGCATTTTCGCCCCCCTCAGACGCCAGTCGCTTGATGATTTGCTCGAGCCGGCTCAGCTTGTCCATTAGCTGCGCATTCTCGGCCCGGCGTGACCTCTTTGGGGCCCTTCCCGGCCCGGCTGGATATGAGCATGTCTGGCCTGCCCGAGCACAGTGCGAGCAAGGGGTCTGACGGTCACATTTCACCTTGCGATGGCGGCAGAGCTCGCAGCTGCGGATGTGACGGAACGGTGCTGCAAGTGCAGCAGCAGGGGACGTCTGAGAGGTGTCCGCCATAGCGAGGGTCAACTGGTCTTGGAGCGGACGTCGGATATCGGAACCATGGGTGTCTCTTCTGTTCCGATACTAGGTATACAACACGCGTATACCGTGTGATTCAGGTGTGTGCCCGGCAGAGACAGGGTTGGCGACGATGTGAGTAGGCTCTGGGTGGTTGGAAGAGTCGCTCGGCTGGCGCGAAGAAGTCGGAGCTTGGGCCCCACAAGCGCGACTCCTTCGCTCGGGTAGGCTTATGCGAGGCCCGACGCCGATGAGCCGCCTCGGGCTACTTAGTAAGTCTTGTATCACGTCGTCCAGCAGCAAGGAGTGTACTGAATGGCTACAAACTTAGTCATCCGTAGGCACCCACATCACTAGGTATTTGTGCTTCCGAGCCCTTCTGCGGTAACCCAAATATTACCAACACACAACTCCTCACTCTATTACTCTCTACACATACGTGGAGAAAGCCAACTGCTGGTACTAGTTTTCCACCCTACCTAGGTATATAAAGAGAGCGCATTTATATGGAGCTCGTCATATGTATGCTTATAGTCACGGCATGATGCTTATGAACTGCTAGAGATAGCTAATGGGCAGGTAGATTAGTTTTTATGGTCCTTTGGCTTGGCGGACAGAGCGAGTGGCTCATATCAGTATCACACTCTAATTGCATGTATGCCCGCACGTTTAGTAGGAATAGAAGATTGTAAATACCTATTTAATCTTTGAGCCTCAATCTTAATAAAGTCTTTGATAAGTATTAATGATTTTTATAAGCTGCTACATCTTTCAAATTGTAAATTTTCGCGTGACGTAGTTGGCGTGTTGTCGCTTGGTCTTGTCTGGTTGCTAAACTGTGCCTGTAAACCAGTGCCCAAAAAAAAGACCAACTTGGGTGCCTGCCGGGATCTACACCATTGTGGAATAGGTATGTGCTTGAGCTGTTCTAATTACGGAGTACAAGGATGTAGATAACTCATGTCTGTTGGTGCTAGTGGGATTGTGGATGGATGGTACGCTGACTTAAGCGTCACATAGTAGGATCCATGGATAGGATTCACTCGGCTGACCTATAGGGTACAAGTGGGCGGGGTACATGTATCCACGCGTGGACTAATGTTGATGGACTTCTGAAATTTTCCGCGTGATGCTACTGTCTACGTCTTGATTGCACGTCCACACCTGTTGAAGGGTCCAAACATATCAGCTTGAGCTCGCGTCTTTCCTTTCGCTGAATGCTTTGTGATTCTGGTCTTGGCTGGCGTTGCCAGGACTCTCGCGACTATGGAAGACCCACAGTATGGTTCTCACCTTTGCCAACGGTGTGCCAAGTTCGACAGTCGGCTTGTCGTCACCTCCACGGAGAGAAGCCCATGGCGTCCATGGCTAGTTGCCGATGTTATCGACTCTGCTGCAGAAACCGGGTGTACATTTTGCTGCATGCTGGTCAAAATCCTGAGGCTGGTCGGCCGGAACGAGCAAGGCCACAATGACAAATTCTTTGACAAAGCGCTCTCCAAAGTGCAGAAAATGACGGCAAAGTCCCAGACTGCCGCACGCTTCCTCGCCCCCAGGGCTGAGAGGAAGAGTCGGGAGCGCGATGGCTGGATCACCTTCTCTGTCACGGAGGAGGAGTGCCGTAGCAATAACATCACATGCGTGTGGATCGGTGTGACGGGGTCGAAGCGTGGCAACCCCGAACGGGCAGTCCCGTTCAATTTCACGCCTGGCCCTGGCATACAAGAGTCTCCTTCGATGTCCGGCTCTGAATTGCCTCCTCTGTTTCCATTTAGGGGCGAGCTCTTTCAAAGCACGTCACAGTCACTCGATGATCTCGCGGCCATCATCCAAGACTGGCGCCAACACTGTCACGATACACACGAATGCTGGAGGCCCCTCTATAGGCGCCGCAAACGCAACGTCCGTTACGACCATATGATGCGCGGAGAGTACGTCCGCACTGACCTAGAGGACGTGAATGATAATGAGTTAAGCACCCACTTGGAGCTGGAGCAGGGCCAACTGGATTGGGTATTGCTCCCAAGCCGGTGCCTTCAGATCACCGAGACCATAGACGACGGTCAATGCTGGTTCTGTTTGCGCGATACAGAGGGCGAGATGGGGAGATATGTCATCCTGAGCCACCGCTGGGTGCAGGACACGGAAAGGGTGAAGACCCTCCGAAGTAATTATCGCGATCGCTTACGCACGGATAAGAACAATTTCCCAACCATGTACCCTCACGAAGTCACGAAGGTGTTCCAGGAGGCGGTAAGCAGCTTTCGGATATTTTCTTAAATTCCTGGAAAGGAAACCCCACATGAATTTCTAGCTGAATCTAAGCTCTGCAGGCGCAGCTAGCCTCGCGGCTGGGCATCCAATATATCTGGATCGACTCCTTGTGCATAATACAGGACGATGATGACGACTGGAAACGGGAGGCTACCAATATGGCCAGGTACTACCAAGACGCATGGCTCACGATTGCAGCGCACTCATCGGAGGGCTTATATTTTCCTGCTGTCCCGGAAGTGTTGCCCTCCACAATACATCTTCCGTACACCGATGATGCTGGACAACACGCCGCTGGCCTTTCGATACAGCCCATGGATGGTTCGCACCTTCGCGACATCTACAGGAAAGCCATTACCGAAAGTGAGCTCCTCTCACGCGGCTGGGTGGTTCAGGAGTGGCTGCTCAGCTCCAGGATTGTCGCCTTCTCTGAGACCGGCGGCGTGTTCCTTGTCTGCTCTGAAGATCCCCCGCGGTCCGCCCTCTCCACCGTTGCAGTAGAGAAGGATTGGCACTGGGCTGCCGACATGTCCTATAAGAGTGCGCTCGACCTCAGCCTCGCCATACTCTCCGACATCCGCAAAAGCTGGTAAGCTGGTCCGATTTGATCCAATCAGTTTGGGAGAGAGATCAGTTCTCCATTTTACGTGTCGATGATGTCTCTTCCTGAAAACTGTTTTCAATTGTGTTGCAGCATTCGAGGCTGAGTTCTGCAACGGACCGTGGTTATGTACTAGTACTTTATATATCAGATGGCCATGCTTGCATTCGTTGTTGGATGGGGAAGCTGTAAAAGCTTTGATTGCTGACAATTGTTCTTACAGGATTCGTGTGGTGGAGTCGTACTCTGGCATGAACCTGACCAATGTGGCAAGCGACCGCCTTATCGCCCTGGCGGGTGTCGCATCCGCGTTTGGGTCTGCGTTTAGATCGGCATTGGACTCAACTGGACCCATGGAATACTACTGCGGACTGTGGTGGGACAACTTGGCACGAGGCCTATGTTGGGAGCCTGTAGACCAGAGCAACCGAGTTTTTGGACGAGTACTTGGATTCCCATCCTGGACATGGGCATCGCTTGGCCGGATGGAGGCGGACGGGAAGGGGACTGGTACCGGCAGGATTGAGCCAGCGGCGGTGAGATGGCACACCCAATGGCCTCGGAACGCGCAGGAATGCTTCGAGATGCGATGGGTGCTCCGTGTCAGCGACGCTGTCGACGAGACCACTGGCCAACTTCGACTTGAGAATCCGGTACCCATCAGTGCGCTGTGGACGAGTGAACCTTCCGCGACATGGAATGATTTCGGCATTATCAATCGCTTCATAGCACTCGGTATCAAGGGCCAGCTGTTCAACGGCTTCGTTCTCGAGAATATCTGGCCTGGGGGGGACGACACCCCTCACCGTGCTGCACAGCTCACCGCAAATTATCTGATCGGTGCCGACACAGACGACCTGGCTACATCAAAGCGGCCGTCCAACGCCAACCTTTATGTGGATGAGAAATGGCACCGAGTAACAAAGCCCGGCTACGATAATGATGCAGCCATTGGATGGGCGTCTTTTGATGATCCCAGCCTGCGGGTGGAAAATACTGATTCAGGCCCTTGCGTCGCTGACAGGAGACGGAGGCCTATTTACGGGATTCCGTTGAGTCGCGCGAATGGGATCCCAGTTTGGAAGAATGGATCCATCGTAAAGGAAGATATAAATGCAGTGCTGTTCGTGATCGAGTTGGAGGTTCGCATTGACGATGAGCACCCCCGGTGTTTTGAACGGGTGGGTGTGGGTCGGATAATAGGTGGAAGCGCCGTAGTTGCTGGCGGAGCTTTCGCGGCCCTCTTCCGACGCGAAGATGATCGTTTTTGGTTAGTCTAGGTAGCATAGATCTATTTAAATACGCGTGGTGGTAGGCAGCAGACCTTGCCTTTATCCTAGCTGATCCAGCACATCATGGCAAGTCTTTCCCCGACTTTGTGAAAGCCCTTGCCATATACCTAGGTAGACGCTTCCTATTTGTTCTTTATGCAGAGACCCAACGCAGTGCCTAGGAGTACATCATCGCTTTTTCGCCTTGTTTATTGGCACGGAATCCATGTTAAAGACGCGAACCAGTACTGAATTCTAGGTATGCTGGCACCGCCCACCATACCAGGCGTTGTCGGAACACAACTGGTGGCTGCCTCCCCTTCGTTGCCAGGGACCAGTCGAAGTCATACTGCCGGCTTCATGAACGCCAGGCAACAAGAAAAAAAGCACATGGGAAATTCTGCAAACTGTTTGCAACAGGGTGGCTGTCAGTCATGCTTGGGCTGCAAGTGGTATGTGACGGAACCCTCCCGATGTCCCCTCTCTTTGACTCCAATGTCCAAGAGTGTTGCCATTGTGTCACTATGCTACGCTCGTACATAAGGAGCAGATTCTCTGGGATTCTTGGAGCGGCTGGCTGCTATTCCGACGTGTAGTATTCAGGCTGATAACTGCAGTTATCCGGACATTGGACCTTGGATGTTGATATCCGGTATTGTATTACTGCGTCTGACACGTCAGCAGCGGTTTGGGGAATATGTCATTACACAGTAGTCAATCAGGTTCGCCACCTGATATCAGCCGCGAATCAAAAGGCAGAAAAGCTCTGCCAATTGTTTCATTGGCGAGGTGTTATGTCGGTTGGTACTAGCATCGTTTGTTGGTGACAGGGGCCTCAGAGTACCCATGTTCTGTTCTGGATGAAGAAGATACCCCCAGGCTGCAACTGTTGGGCCTTGCCTGATATGCATGCAGCATGTTGGCACCCAAAACAATACATGCAATTGTCGATCATATCCCAAGGAATCCACTCTACCTCGTCAGAAGGGCGTTGATCATTTTTCCAACGTCTCCCATATTTTCCCCTCGTTTTGCTTTGTGGCTTCTGTCTATACGACTTTCATCTCTCCTGGGGTTGTCATGGATCGCCAGATTCGTGTCGCAATATCCGGGGGTGGCCTGGCCGGCGCCTCTCTTGTTCACGCCTTGATCCAATATGCCCACCTAGATGTTCATGTCTTCGAGTCAGCAGCCGAGTTCAAAGAAGTCGGCGCGGCCGTGGGCATTGCCCGCAACGCCCTGGCGGCTCTTGACCTTATCGGCCCGTCGGCGACGGAGAGCCTCAAACGCGCAGGCGCCGTTCCCCAGCTAGGTGTGCGCTTCAAGCTGGGTGAAGGCCCGGACAAGGGTGCGCTGATCGATGAGGCGGATTCCAACGCCGAGAAGCGGCAGCTGACTAGCATTGTTCATCGGGCGGCGTTCTTGCGGGAGCTACTTGCAGACATCCCAAAGGAACGTCTACATGTCTCAAAGAAGCTTGCTACCGTGAGCAGAACCTCTGGGGAAGATACACCTTTGACTCTCTATTTCGTCGACGGGTCGACTCACGAATGCGACATCCTAGTTGGAGCGGATGGCGTGCACAGTGTCGTTCGAAACATCGTTCTCGGGGATGACGACGCAGCCATTCACGCAAGGAACACGGGAGCCTGGGTCATCATGACTTTGCAGCCTTACGACAAAGCTCAAGCAAGTCTTGGAAAAGACCTTGTCAATGTTGAGGACGCTCGGGAGTATATGTGGCTTGGAGATGGGCATATTATCATGCACAATGTGTTGGAGAGTGGCAAGCTTGTGCAGTTTGTCGTAGGCTCGATCGATCAGGGTGCCGAGGGATCGGAGCAATGGCAATGCAAAGTCAACGCCGAGAAGCTGAGCAAGTTCTTTGACGCTGGCGTTCCGGGTCTCAACGGAGCCATACGGGAGGTAGGTTGGGGTCGGCATTTCTTTCCATTTCAGGCTGGACACAACAATAGCTAACTGAATCCCATCTAGCTTCTGTGTGATTCCGAACAATCAGCTATCTACCTCTGGGAGCATCCCCCAGCTTCTACCTACGTGGCTGGTCCAATCTGCGTCATCGGTGATGCTGCTCATACCACGACACCATGGCAGGTAGGTTCCCTGAATTCTTTGTATCACGTAAGGTAGAGAGCTCATCCGCATTACCGGGCAGGGCTCTGGGGCCGGCATGTCGATCGAAGACAGCCTCATCCTTTCGACCCTTCTAGGTCGTGCAACAACGACAGCGGAGGCTCAAGTAGCTCTGAAGGTATATGACCAGGTTAGACGCCCACGAACGCAGCGTATTGTTGAGTCCAGCCGGGGCACCGGGCAGATACTCAATGGACAAGGGGCGAAAGGCTTAGATTTGGAATGGCTTAAGGAAAGCCTCCTCCCAAGGTGGGACTTTATCATCAACTTTGACAATAAGAAGCACCGGGATGAAGCACTCAAGCTGATGGAAGATGAGCTGAAGGCTATTTGAAAAAGTTCCAGGTGGAATTTGCCAATCATGTGGGATAGAAATACTATGTACTCTTGTAGATCAAGGAGCAAGACCGCCATCTTCCAGTGAGGTGAATCAGAATCCCCATTGCAGTAGGCTCGAGGCACTGTGTGGCCCACTTGTGATATTCTCACTGAACAGTTGCTTTTCAGTAGACTTCGATGCCCCGTTGAATCATTGCAAACCGAGCAAGGGAGAAATGCCTCTTGCCCTTGTCCATATGGTATGAGCTTAAGGCTATGTACTCCCTTAAAGTATCATGGCAGGCATGATGAAGTCTGAGCTTGTTCTCTCTCATGTACCCTTGCGAACACAGGGTATATGCTTCACTGATTGGGGGGCCCGCGGTTGTGATAAACGAGTTGAGAAATGCCATGATTGCATAAAGATGTTGACATTATCTCGATTGGTTGATCGTATTTGAATGAGAGAACGGATGTTTTGGACCATGCGATAAGAGTCCCTCTACAGATGCAATACTTGATAAATACATTTTCCCGGACTGGCCCTTGAATTCTATTTTATAAAGCGACAATGCAAGGTTTGAAGAGCAAAACTCCCGTATCAGCTGAAGACTGATGTTGGACTCGCCCAAAATCGGCCTGTCACGCTACTTGGAATTCGGCCTCTCACCAGTTGACCACAAGCCCTCCTGGCATATGACATGTCCCATAACTCCAAAATTAGATCTCTTCTGGTATGCTCTCGTATTTGATGCTGGTTATTATCTCAATACGAGGATTCCGTCCTACGGCCCTTGCGCCACCCCAGCACCTACGCCCGATCGTCGTCTCCCCGCCCTCTTCAACCGCCTGGATTTGGGCCTGGCCCAGACCCTGTCGAGCCCGGGCTCTCAACCGCACACCCTCAACACGACCGCCAGCTAGGTCCACACCCCGCCGCCGCCCCTACTGCCACCGTCCCCCAGTAGGGTGGCTTCGAACGCGAATCTTCCTTTGCGGAGGACTACAGACCCTGGGAGTCCCAGGTCGTCCACGGCCAACCTACCGTTCCGACAAGACAAATTCTCGTTCCCATCGGACATTTTCTTGGGAACGTCCATCACTACTCACGTGGCAAGCCAAATCAATCTGCAAGTACTCATCGAGAGGAATTAGTTAAGTACTTAGTGATGGGCGGCGCAGGAGGGGCGCTGCTGCTGCTGCTGCTGCTGCTGCTGGTGGTGGTGGTCTTGTGAGGGCGGCTGCTGCTGGTGCTTCCTGGTGTGCGCGCGGGCTTGAGGCTGCTGGGAAGAGGCGGGTTGGAGGCATTTGGTTGTTTGTTGCTCTCTGTGGGTGATTGTTGGTGGCGGAGAGAGTGTGTGTGCGTGGCCAGGGCGAGAAGAAGTCGAAATATGCGATTCCGATGTGGCGACCGAGGTTCGGCAAGGTCGACAAGGGCAAAGCTGTCGACCGCTTGGATGATCTCAAATCCGCAGTCCACGATGTGACTACCGCGCTCAACAACCACACTGGCGCGCTCAAAGACCACGATACCACGCTCACAATCCTCACCGACAAGCTCAAAGCCATCACCGAAGAGTTAGGAACCGACGCTAAGTCTCCTGATTTGATTATCAAGGCTGTCAACGAGAACGGAGCTCAAGTATCGTAGAAAGTAAATGAGCAAACGGTCGCTAAAAGCCCAAACACCGGCCGACACGGCCTTTGTCAACCAAAGCCGACCAGTTGTTTGTCCCACCTCAAAGCGAAAAAGGAAAAGAAGAAAAGAAGAAAAGAAGCACAAAGGAATGTGGACACCCATCACTCCCTGCCCAGGTGCCTAGGAGATACAAGTCCACCCACAGTTGCATGATCTAAACATGGCACGTGATTAGCTACCTTTGACGTCAACCCACAGACCTCAACCAATCCCAGCTTGGAAATGCACGTGAAGACATCCTCCTCGTGCTTGGGAGACCCCCTACATGCTTCAAACACTTTCATTTCATTTTCAAACTACACAGGGACATTTCAAATGGCCTGACTTTCCAAATCTGGAGTTCCCCTTCCAGGAGTATCAATCGGTGTCGTGATTGAGCCTGTCCATACCTGTAGACATCTCCCACAGCCGTCCATTGTAGCTCAAGATGCTGTTCAACACTTCTCACATAAAGCCTGTCTGTGCTGCAGAAGAATGGAAGCTTCCGGCTGCCGGGACAGGCTTCTGCCTAGAGTCTCAGTGACTGGTCAGGCGACTCACTCCTGGAGCACCAATTGGCCTATGTCGATCCGAACCATGGCGGAGCTCCTGGGCAGCCACAAAGCAAGCTGTCTGCCTTGTCCATGTACCAACGACCCGTTGTTGGCCATCTGCTGCTTCAGATCGCGACTCTAAAGTGGTTGTTGAGTTGCTTGCAGTCCATTCTCATGAATTGGATTTACCTCAACCAATCGTAGTACCCGCGGTGCCATTGTTTGGTTCGTGAAGTCCATTCGGCACAGTGCATATCGCGATCCACCACCACCAAAGCCACACCGGATAGGCCCAAAACACCACTCCCAGGCATCGTGAGATGATCGGATCGCGGATTTTGAACCATTCATTGACTGGCAGCGTCTGCACCGAGGAAGCACAGACCACTCCCAAAATATTACTTAAACCCAGGCCCCCTTCCCAAGTTCTGACTTCCTTTCCTTTTTCTCTTCCCATCATCCAACAACTTGGCCTCCAACTTCCCTTCCTTTCTAAACTTCATCCTTCATCAGCACCAACCTCAAGATCCCCTTGACCTGGTCTCATCAAGATCAAGTCTCATAACCAGTTGACGGGACTTGACCGTTCACCCTTGACGGCCCTTCCCACGATCGGCCTCAACAACTCCGGCAAACGGCCAACCAAGAGCTGGCTGCTCGACTGACAGCCCCAAGAATTCCAAACAACATCTTTGGTAAGAATTCCTAGCAATTGGAAGCAAACGGCGATGAATTCTGACACTCACCCAAGGGGATGACTTGGGTCCCGCTGAGGACCACCTCCTGCAGCACAGCCCTGCCTGCCACTTGCGGGCGCGAACAAGAAAGAAGAAAAAGTCGAGCAGAGTACTGTTTACCTGATCTCTCAACCGATTTCTCGACTGGTGAAACTGTGAGCAACCCAGTACCAATTGAAAAAACTTGATGGGAACTGACATGAGCTAGGTTTCGAAAACAGTCACCACCGGCAATGCCCTGTCTCAGATTTGCGAGCAATCAACTCTTGCTACGGGAGAACGGTTGACGGACGAAAAGGACCGGTACAACCGTACCGTCGTCATCTCGCCTCTCCCAGAGGACATCACGATCGCGGACGTGCTGCCCCGCATCCTTGGCGGAATCGACTCTGCCTATCCTATGTCAGCACTCTTGGAGAGGACCGCATTGCGGTTGTCATGTTCAAGCTCCCAGCAGACGCTATCACATACGTTGACTTCTGCGCCGAGACATGCAACCGTACCATCATCATCTCACCTCTCCTGGACGACATCACGATTGCCGACGTTCTTCCTCGGATCCGGGGCGGTATTGACTCTGCCTATGTGAGCACGTTCGAAGACAACCGCATTGCGGTGGTGACCTTCAAGCTCCCAGCGGAGGCCACAACCTACGTGAAATTCTGCGCAGAGACATTTATTTCGGGTCTCTGGGAAACCCGAAGCTACCAAACCAGTGCCTCTCGCCGGGGTTCGGCGAATGCCCCAGATGTCCCGCTGCCTCACAAAGAACGAGTGTAAGCCCCACGATCTTGTCGGGGTTGGGGGCGCCCAAGGATTCAGAGCAGTTCAATCGCCATCTCGCAAACGACGAGAAGGCAAACGGAAAAACCCACCCTCGGGTCAAGGGTCCCGACAAACGGCCCGATCACACGTTTCCGCCAACAAGAATGCCGATGAAGAGTTGAGAGGGGCGTTGGAAAGGAGCCCAACAACCATCGGTCACCACACCGACAACAGGGGTGGAAAGGACCCCGAGATCCGCTCCATCTCTGGTGGGTGGTCGTGGCCAAAGACCCCATGCCACCGTCACCCCAAAGCTGACAGACGCCGCGCCCGAGCGACTGGTTCGAGAACATCGGAATCGGGGACATGGGCATCCACAATGTCCACTAGAAGGTGGGACATGCCCGTGGCCAGCCGCCATCAAGTATGCCTGATGTCCAGAACATTGTGCTTTCCAATCTGCGGCCGGCCACCCCCGAGCACAAGCAGCAGAGCAGCAGGGCCGCCGCAGGGCGTGGTCCACCTCTCCCAACAACTGAGGAGGCTCTCCGGGCGCCTCCGACAATGGCAGCCCGCCCCAAGAGCTCACTTCTGCCCCCGGGACCAGGAGGAAGACATTGATCTCTACCAATGTCCTGACCAGCGTCTGCCATGATGAGGTGCTCGACGCCCTTATCGAAGCTTTGACGGGCGCAGAGGAGACGGGAGCCACAAGAAGGCACGGCAGGGGGGTGGATGGAGAGGTTTTATGCGCGGAAACGGCACAAATTGCATTCGGATTGTGCCATGTGGTGGTGCCGGTCCATGCCACGCTTCTTTCCATCAGAGAAGTCATTGCACTCCTCAATTGCGGGCCCCTCTTCACCCGCTCCGACCTGTCCCACATCTCATCCTGGGCCTTTGTTGAGGGTCCATCACGATATCATTCTCGCCCTGGAACAAGGCTGATTTCACCAAGATCAGAGGATCTTGCCACACCATGCCCCTCCCTGGCACTTCTGGCCCTAGCAATTGGCTGGCAAAGTACGTTGCCATGGCCAAGGCCGAGAGCGACAAGCTCGAGGCGGCCAAGAAGAAGGCACAGCACGTCTGCCGCCGACTTCGAGGTCGGTCGTCGAGAGCCGCAAGTACAACGACCAGGGGATCAAATCGGGACCATGCGATCTCGCTTCCGGCCCGGCGTTCCTTTCCGAAGCAATTGGCGGTGTCTGGTTCGGACCGAGAGACCTTTGAATCCCTCCTGCTTCTTCTCGGTGCTGTGTCTACGGTCAACAATTTCGAGACACGACCCACCGGCATCTCCCTGCCCCCGAGCCAGTCGGGTGGTCGTGCGCCCCAGATGTCGCCCGCAGTTGAGATCAAAAAGCTTGCGTCCTGCGTTCATATCTTTGGGTGTGCTTCGGGCCCAGAGGGGCCTCGTCTACACCCTCACAGCTCGCCTCTTGTTGTCGCCAAGCTCCCGATGCAGTCGGGCGTCCTCGTCGGCCAACAGCCTTACCCCCTGGTGCAGGCAGCAACCTTCGGGGAGAAGGTTGACGCGATTGTCGAAGCTCTAAGCTTCAACAAGCTGCTCTGCAAGAGCGTGATGGAGTCTGTGGAGCTCCAGGCCCGCGTTGCCGCCAATCCCGCTTCGGAGCTGGTAAAGAAGAACGGCAACATGAGGACCAACAAGAGGAAGGGAGACCTCCTCAGCGAGGTGGCCCAGAAGAACGGCACCGCCACGAAGGCCACGACAAAGGGCAAGAGGGCTGCCGACCACGACAAGAACGACCAGGAGAATCCTCTTGCCGTGGGCTTGACCTCCAGAATGAACCGCGCTCATTGCCCGCCAGCTTCACTCTCCACTTCACCGAAGAAGTCCGCTGTCGAGTTGACCGTTGTACCGGGCGTCGAATCCACACAGGCGGCCTGCGCCCCAGCGCCAGATTCAGCAGACTGGCTCTCGCCCCGGTCGGGACGGGAGGGACGAGAGCCCTGTTGGATAGCAGAGCTTCTACGATAATTTCGAGTCCCCGGATCCAAATGCGGATGGCTTCGGTCCCCCGTCTGAAGGAGCAGACGAGACCTGCATGAGTTACCAGCTCTCCTCGGACGGTGAGGACGGAGCCGATACCAGCGCTGGGAACTCGCCCAACAAGCAGGCGCGGGATCTTCCCGACTACGAGGATTCCGAGGATGAGGCTCCCGTCCCCAAGAGGCGCTGTAAACTCTCCAAGCAAGCGGGCGCGCGATCTTTCCGACCGTGAGGAGTCACATGATGAGGCCATCGTCCTCGAGAAGCGAAAGGTCGACGGCAAGGCTTCGCCTCTCCGCCAAGTTCCACTAGAGATGAACTGAACACCACAGTATGGGCATGGTCTCATATATAAAATATGTGTACAAGGAAGATGGCGTCCCCATGAATGACCAGGATCAGACCCGTTTGCATGGACCCAATATGCATCAGATCCGGACATAGGTCCGTTTCTCAGGCCAGCGTATTCGGTCAAATTAGCCTCGCCTTCTCCAGCTCCAGATTCCGAGGGGGTCCAACCAACGCCTTGATCAACGTTGGGACAGACTGGCAGCCCTCAGGCGGTTCCTGAAGACGGGGCCGACCTTGGAAGCAGAAAGTTGAGAGTGTTCTCGCGGGAGATGTCCCCTTCATCCTCCTAACCAATGGAGGAGGTCTGTCTGAGCTTGACCACGGAGGGCTGCTTGGTTGTCTCCGATTTCTGTTCCTTTATCCTCTTTGTTATCAACGGAGGAGGACTCTCTGAACTTGACCACGCAGAGCTGCTTGGTGGTCGCCTGGCGGTGTCTATCGACGGGAAGTCTTGACGCATTTGCCAAGCGATGATCAGCCCACGTTATGCAAGGCAAAAAGACAACAATATTGGCACATGATATCCTGTGTCTATAGTAGCCCTAGAGACTATCTCCTACGGCATCATTACTTTTCAATCTGCCGTTTCGTGACCAGAGGGTCACCCCCAAATCAACATGGATGTGGGGCCCGACCCACCCTTCACCACCTCGCGCCGGACGACCTGAGGACCCACGATGACTTCGATTGGGGATCAAACCCGCCGCACGCCTTTCACGTTTCGCAGGAGTCCACTCTGAATGGAACAGCGTGATCGAAGCAGTCCTTTTCCGAGTGATCAAGATCAATAACGGGGAGGTGCACAACATTCAACCTCGAATTCATTGTTGGGCCCAGGGCGGCGAGAACGCATGTCACGTCGGAGGTGGTCGCGCTCACTACTGCTCTCCTCTTTGAGCATCGACGGCAAGCCGGAACAGCTATTCTCCAGGTCCTCCTTCATCGTGGAAGCCCCGGATGGCGCGGACCACCCATACCATCATGGCAACGACGGCAACAGGGTGTGGGCTGGAGACCCGGACCAAGCCCCCCGCTCGAACCAGCCGGCGAGCTCGCGCGTTACCATCCTGACCACCTGCCGGCGCGGATCAATGGGACCAGAGGGACCCGCTCCGTCCGTCATGCGCGTCGTGGACACCGGAGTGGCACCCCCTACCACTCCCCCATGACCATGCGGATCCCACCGCCGATGCTCTCTCGCAATGTGCAAGGTATGGAGCACCGTCAGGCAGAGGACGCCCTTCATCGCCCTCCCTGACATGCTGTCTGGTCTGTCTCCATGAGGGCCAAGACCTTGAGGCATGCGGGCCGGGAGCGTACAAAGGATGACAAACGGTGCTGGCGTGGCGCTCCGTCATGCCATCCGGAACGCGGAGATAAACAGTCCATCCAAACTACTCTGACCCTCACGTATGGATTCCTTACGGTTTTGGTTCCCATGAGCACGCACTTGTCGATGTTGCCGGTCCTAAGCGGCGCCACCAATGACGGACACGTCCAGTGTCGTAGCAGCCGGCCGACCTGAGTCTGCGCCGCCAAGGTTGTGGGCTACAACGTCCCCCTTCAGGTGATAATTTTGGAATGGCTATTCGACGCCATTCCCCGACGGAGAGACTGTGTCCAGGTACCAGTCTCGAGAACATCTGCTTCTGACGATGCGATCCACTGGTTCGAATTGCGTACTTGCGACCTGCTGTCTTCCAAAAAGATGGCATCGATCTTGCGGCTTCGGACCATGCATCATGGTGGAACGTCGTGGAGCCGCACAGAGCTCCAACCAGGAGACTGGGCCGGGCCGGGGTACTGAATCAATGCGAGTCCGGGTGAGTTTCTCAACCTCACTCGACTTCCGGCCCTTACATCCGTCGCCGCAGTCATAACCCTCTTTGCATACCCCCATGGCCAAGGAAATGGCCGTCTGACCCCTTCCCCAATGGAAGTTCTCCCTCGCTCGCTGCAGTCGCTCCAAATCATCGTCGACCCCTGGACCGGTCGCATCCCCCTTCAGATTGGCAGCCATAGTTGATGCTACTCCTGGAGGCGGTATACTTCGAGCTTCGAACACAACACCCAAGGGATCAAGGGGCCCAGGCCGCGAAGAAGAAGGCCCAGGATGAGGCGAACAAGCAGAAGAGAGAGCAGGAGGAGGCGGCGGTTGCAAAGTACGACCCGTTCTCCGGAAGTGCCGATGGACCTGCGGAGGCCACCCAGGCTGCCGATGAGGCAGAGCGCCTGTCCGCGTTCGCTTCAACCTTCTGGTCCTGGGAAATCCCCCGGACCGTCTTCAAGACCGCCCACAAGTGACCCGGCCAACCACTCAGCGCCGAGGCTGACAGCTCAACGTGAGGAAGGTACTCGAAGTACCAACAAATTTCGAGAGGCTTGTACGGCAGACCGAGATTGACCAGGATAAGAAAACCTAACATATGCGTCCAAAATTCGCGTAAGGCCCGGTCCTCGACACTTTTCTCCAATGTTGGCCACCTGACACGCGCTGTCAAGGACCAAGACAAATGGTCTTGCCGCAGAGAATGCCGCAGTGCTCAACAGCCCATGTCTTGACCGACTGATGGAGTGGTTGGACGGCGGCCTTGGAAGCCGCAGCCGTCAAAGAGAGGATCCTGGGGGCACTGGTCTTCACGCCGAAGCCCCGTCCAGTCAAGAAATTGCTCCAGGCGAATTCAAGAATTTCACCACTTGTTTTCGGAGCCGCGGTGGTCGGTAAATTCGTCGTCGTCCTCGTCGTCCTCGTCGTCATCCCGCAAACCCAAATTGCTCATGTCCGATGAGCATGCTCGGGCGGATAAGCGACGCCCCTGAGCTGAGACATTTGCCGGCTGCTCGGACGCAGTTATGACTGGTCCGTCTTCCTCGAACCCGACCTTTCGTGGCGGCCCAATGCCACAGGACCTCAGGGAAATTGCCCTGAAGTTCTACAATAAGCGGTTTTGGGTTGTAAAATGGAAGGAATCTATCTGTACAAAAATGAAACATATTATGGACTGACGCGCGCGACGCCGGCTCAGCCTCACGGTCAGCGAGACAAGAAGACCCCAACCAAGCCTAGGGTGGGCCCCGAGTTCCCGTCGCTCTTTCAGAATCGGTGTTCCCCTCCCAGCCAGAACCGCAGGCTTCCGCGTACAGAGGTACGCCACTGCAGGTGGGACTTGTCCTGGGAGGAAGGGTGCCGGGACGCATCAACCGCGAGATGCAAGAGGACATCAGAGAGGGCCCAGGAGATGATGAACCGGTGGAAGACCTCGGGATGTTCAAAATGATGTCTTCCATTGCATCGGATCTGTTGTGCGACACCGCCTGCTCCACCAGCAGATGGTGAAGCGCCAACAATGCCCACGGTTCTCGCGCGGCCCCCGTCATTGCGACGACGTCTGGTATCGTGGCTCGCCATGGTGGCGCCCTGCCGTCCCATCCGAGTCTCGGGACGCAACCGTTGCCCGTATGCATGACCTCCAATCGCGAAAGGGAATGTACTATGGCGGCCTCGTTCACAGCTTTGCCGATCACGGGCGTTTCAAGCAGGCCCTCAGAGACCCACGATGCCCTTCGCCGGCGCTTGCGGTGACGTGTGTGGCGTTTGCGACACCACTAGTACAGCAGAGCAAGAGATCTCGTTCCCTCGCATGTGGCACAAACAATCACCATGGTTCCAAACAACGGCCTCTCATCCCGCCCTCGCATCATCTGCCCAGGTTGATCCGTGGAGGTTACCGTTCATGAGACGCCGGGCACTACCGAAGCCTTCATCTTGGCCACACGGGTGGACATGAAGAAACTCGGCCTGGACTGCCGGAATGAATCGTGGCCCATCTACATTGAGGGCCTGCCCGAGGTCCCATGTGGGTGTGTTTCTGGGACGTTGATCAGCCCCGTACGCCTCTGGAGGGCCCCACTTTGTCTGAAGATGTCAGGGGTCTCAACTTGAGTGCCCGGCAGTGGATTCTGGAGTCTGATGCCAGGATCACTATCGGTCATGGTTCACTTGAGGCGTTTGTCCCCCTCATCAAGAACGTGCTTGGAGAAGCTCATAGTGTCTTCCAGACTTGGTGACCTTCCCCCGCCGCAGAGAGAACCCCATTCGTCTCTCGATCATCTAACAAGAGCTGCGCCTCCGCGCCAGGTGGCCTGTTACCGCCATTGTGCTTTGCGACATCACCACAGCAGCTATCGCTTATTTCACTGCAGCAATAATCGCGACAATGCTACTCACCAAATTAAACAAGGATATTTTCAATGGCGCCCTGTATGCCCGTGATTGACGCCTCGTCGAAGGCGGAATAGCCCGCACTCTCGCCGTGGGACCTGGGATCGAGCCACCAGTCCTGTCTTTTGAACTTGCGACGCCACAACAGCACATCGTTTCCTTCATTTCTCGGTATAATCCTGAAAATGCTCCTGGTACCTCCTCCTCAACCGTACGCGTCGAACATGCAGACGACATGGAATTCCCTCCTTCGGGAGCCACACCGACCTCGACCTGATTGTCGTCGGTGGCCCCAAGTGAATGCAGAAGTCCACATTGGGTTCCCTCAGCAGGACCAACCCCCTCAGTAACAAGGACCCACGCGGACACACTAGACCTTACGATGTGAGCCTGGGCCGCGGCATCGGTTCCGGTCTCTTGGTTCCCCGAGGGTCTTCTTCCCAGCAGACGACCTTGTTCCATCGCTTGTGGCACCAACAAGGCCTGGTGGCAGGTTGTTTGTGGTCGAAAGCGCGTCCAGGAGTTGCGTGCCAGCCTGGCTTCGACAGCACCAACTGCGGAACGAGACATTCAATTCGCTGCCTTGGATAGCGGTGCTCCGCTCGACCAGCACCCCGGAAAGCGCTCTCACGAGCATATCGCAGCGCGCACAACAGTGACGTCCGCCCATACGTCCTCTTAGCCACTAAAACAAGAGAAGAGTCTCTTCTTTATTCGAAGAGCCACCCCCTGCAGATACATAGTCTAGGGGCTTGTCCGGGGAGGCACCAGCGTCCCTTAAGACACTGGTCCCCCAAGGATTTCGGCCTATGACTGTGTCGGAAAGGTGGCTGCCTCCCGCAGCTATGCTGTCCTCGCACGGAGCAAAGAGGTCGACCGCAGCGCGAAATGGTACAAATGATATCCGGGCATGAGCTCCCAGACCTATGACTGTAAGCCTATCAAGACTTACTCGATGTGTATATACGCTCAAGCTGACAAATACTTAGACAATTCCAGTTCCCGTCCCGTGACAGACATTTGCATCAGGCTCGAGTGCCTTTCTGATGAATTTCACCTGTCGCGTCAACATCGACACATCAGCAATGGTGCAGTAGCCTCCAGCATTCCGTCCGATCCGCCGCCTAGACAGCGAACCGATGTTCATGATGTTCTCGGGGAGTCCGCGCAAGCGGACCCTGGAGATGCTCCAGGGCCTCGCCAGATCACTTCGATGACGAGAACAGCCGTGGAGGCCAGAGGGCTCCTTTAGTGGACGCTGTACAGACTCCTCCCTGCGTTCACGCCTATCTCCTCAGGAGCCACAGCCCAATGGCCCGGTGCCAGACGACCCCTGGAGCCCGAGGAAGAGAAATGGCGCATCGAGAAATAACCTCGTCAGCGAGGCTGAGGCGATACCCAGGGGATGTCTGCCGACATCAAGCGCGTGGTCAACAACTCATGCATACCGAATTGTCGCATCCCAAATTTTGGGGGAAGGATGGGCGAGCTCACAATCCATGTGGCCTCGGACCTCGACACCCGCAGGTTGGGTTGATGCCGGGGGAATCGCAGATAGCAACATTCCTGCTGAGACTTGCGACACGGATACGCAGCAGCAGCGACGGGGTAGCTCTTCCTGGTCCTCCCAAGGCTTGTACAATTCACTCCCGGTTCGTTTAGTGACATCAACTTCTTACGTCAGGCAACTGGGCGCCGAGGCAAGCCTCATGAAAGACGGGAGGTCGGGGCCGAAGGAGGATGGACGTTGTTGTTCTTGGAAGGATGACAGAAAGCTCGAGATTTAAGGTGCTCCGATACCACCGGAGATGAGATCGCGGACCTCTTGCCTGCGACTTCTCTCGCGACCAAGAGGGTCTACGCAACTCTGAAGTACCTCCAGGCCCGCAGAGAGCGCACCAAACCGACTCCTCGGCAGGTGCTCTTGCTGAAGAAGATTCTGAGGTACTCGGCCGCCCTCACATCTCAGATTGATGAGTCTTGCCCTCTGGTTCCCGCGCAATGGGAAAAGGTTAGAGGTGTATCGTACCGGCTTAGAGAAGCTGAATTCAACCTTCCGCAACAACACTACTGCAGAATCTGTCGTCCAGGAGCCATCTCAAGAGCTTCCTCGACCAGCCTCACCTTCTAGCAGTGACGGCCCGGGTAGCAATCGCACCATCACCCAGCGAGACGTTGCGCTTCCTTCTTCCCCTTCAGCGTCCTCTGATCACACCATCACTCGTGGTGATCTTGCTGGACCTGCCTTGCCACACCTGAGCAGATCCGACCACATTGATGGACTCGGCCTTGCGGCCGCGTCGGCAACAAACGTTGCATGGCGAAAGGGATCAGCACATCTATTTCACCACGCACACCACCCTCGAGCACACACAGGAGCATGTGTTCTTCTGGATCAACCCTTCAGCCGCCTGACCATCTGAGAGCTCGACAAGTCCCGCGTCAGCCCACCCACGCCAGTCGCGGAAAATATCGCCGCCATATATCTCCTTATTTCGGCTTAGAGAAGCCGATACGCTGTTTTCCAACTTGTCACGTACCACTCTTTACTCCCCGGGCATCGAAATAAAATCTCTGGACGCCTGATAACCCCTCCAACTGCGAAGAGTTCAAGTTCCTCGGCCTCGCGGGCAGCGACGAACAGGTCGATAACTGCACCTCATCGAGATGGAGCCTGGGGCATCCTTCCCTCTTTAAGCGCTGTGCGGGGAGAATACAGTCAGTACGGGGGCTTCAGACGCAGGATGGATGCATGGGTGAGGACGTTTGATCGTGAACTGCGTTCGTCCAAAGGGCTTGGAGGGAGACTGATGGCCAGGTCCCAACGCAGTGGCCTCCATCACACCCTCTCTTCTTCCAACGTCCAAGAAAGGTCCAGCCACCCTACCAGCCAAGGAGCCCACCGCCACGGCAAGATGTCACGAAGCTATGTCCAGCCAAACCAGATGCGCCAGCTGCGCGCGCGCATGGTCTGTTCGATCGTGATGGTTCGAACCGTACGTCCACCTCGACTCCCAGAGGACAACTCGTCTGCTCTATTCAGCAACAGCTTCGCTCTGGCGCCCGGAGATGGTCCCACCGCCGAACACCGCTTCAGTGCCATTGGTTGCCCTTCCAACGCCATACAAGCTGCTGCCCCCCCCCCCTGCGAGCACGAGCTCATCCCCCTGACGGAACACACGCATCATGGACAAGTCAGGGTCACCGAGGCTTTCATTCTCGCCACCAGAATCGATATGAAGAAGCTGGGATGGCTTGGTGTTCTCGGCATGTGACTCTCCACCCCTCCTCTCTCGTGCGCGGTGCCTCTCTCCATAATGCCCACCTATCGGACCAGAGGGTCCTAAGTGTTTGGTCAGTGTCTGGTGGTTTCTTTTTTCCCCATACATATAAAATATATGTGGCGTCTTCATACAGTGGTAAACGCTCAAGACCCAGCGTTTAAAAATTGGTCGGTGTCTACGATCAATACAAGGAAGACAAAAGTTTGGCGGATGCCGGGCTGGCTTCCATAACTTGGTCTTGAGACTATTCTTCGAACTTCCGTCTGGATAGTCAAACGGACGGCATGCCTACCCTTTTCAACGCCGCCGAGGCAGAGGAGATCCTTTCTCCTCTCGCCAACAATATCTTCAGCCTGGCACCTGGAGATCGTCGAACCCCCAACCCGCGGTTTGGACCCATTGGTGGCCCTGCCATCAGTGCTTCCGCTCTCCCTGCCCCCGGCCAGGTCCCTGATGATGCCGTCTCGGCCCTGCGACGACCGCCAGGTCCGGAAGGAGATGCACATGCCCGCCGTTGAAAATGACAAGTATGGCGTCAACTTCGCCTCTGGACCGCCTTCGCGGTAGGCATGTTTGCGCTGTGGTGGAAAAAAGACGAACAAAATGGTACAAATCTCTGAGTTCGCGTCGCTTTCATGCTGTGGCTGCCCCGAGAGATCCTGGACAAAGTTCCCAGGATGGTTGGAGAGACCACAAGTCCTTCCGCGTCACCTGCACCAAATTTGAAGATATCCCCAAAGTTTTCGACCCTGGTCAGGGTTTACTGGAAGACGGGGTTTACACGGCCGTTGCGTAGGACGGATTTTCGTTGGGTTCCTTTTGCGCCCTTCGCACTGTTCTTCGGCGTCCAGGACACGCAGGAATGAAGGCCATCGAGAAAACTGCTCAGCACGACCTCATCGGAACCTAACATCTGTTCAGTCACCAAGACCAGCTTATCCTATCCAGCTGGCATCACCTTTGCGATCTCAAGGCAGAGAAGACGTGGATTAGACTCCGGAGGCACCAAGACCAGCTTACCCCATCCAGCTGGCATCACCTCTGCGATTCCAAGGCAGAGAAAATGTTGATTAATTAGACTCCCGAGTTATCATCCACTTGAATGGACTTGCGGCTCCAGATCCACCACAACGAGCCGGGGACCTCCCTTGTCAACATTCGATCCCAGGCCAGGCAATTGCTAAAGTCACACAGGCATTGGTTTTTTGGTTTTTCTTTTACCAACCTGCTTGGGTGGACGCTGAGCCAGACATCTACGAACCACCCAATGTGCTCCGCAGATCTGTAGAGGCGCGAATTTGGACGAACTCCTTCCAGCTGAAAGGCCGAAACCGCGAAAATTGTTGGCTTTGTTAAGAGGTGGTAAAGACCAGTGCTGTAGAATGCCCCATCCCAAGTCTTCTTCCTGGTGGCAGCCGCAGTCGCTTTTCTTGACTCCATGAGCATCTTTTGAGAAGTTCCAGTCTTCAGAAAGCGACATGTACCCGTACAATAGCTTGGTGGTTGCCCAAGGTGACAAAGAAGAAACGCCCGGTCCCAGTTCCTCACCGCCAAGCAGCGTGCTGGTCGAGTGCTTCTACCACTTTAAGCACGTCGAGGCCACCACCGGCGGCCAGAACCTTCTTGCCATGGTCGGCAAGGCCTGCGGCCTCCTAGAGGGCGCCAGCTTTCTCGTGGTGCAGCAATGTGTCCGCAGACCCTTGGCCGATGCCCGTCACGAGTCCAGCGCTCGGTCCTGGCAGACATGGAATCGCTTTTTGAGCCTTGGACGAACAGCATCCACGTCGCGAAACCGACGAGGCTGAGATTGAGAGGTGGGTGAGTCTGGTGCTAACTCTACCAAGTAGATATTCAGACAATGCTAACATCAGAATTGGGCAAAATGCCAAGACTGCCAACAAGATCACCGTCTTAGATATCTGAATTTGATCATCATCCTCGGAGACCGTTTTGTCACAGTCCCATACATACGTGAGGCGACCGTCCATGTTTCTGGGACAGCTGCGCTGTAAAGACTGTGGGGTGATTGTTGAAGGCTGCCAACATGTTTCCGACGAGGAAGTACCGCCTCAGACGGCGGCTGCTGTACCTTCTCAAAAAGCGATTCATGTACGCCATCCAGTAGAAGATCAACCACCACCTCTTCTTAACGGCAAAGAACATACAATTCTTCAACCGTACGTTCAAGTCATCGTCGGCCATTATCAGGCCGCAGCTGCTTGCAAAGACCGACGTACGCAGCACTGAATAACAACATCGACAGGCCCTTTGCCTGGGCTAACCAGCACCTGGCTAGGCGCAAGTGGCGGTGCCTTCTTCCGCGACTTCCAGATCATGGCAGCGACCTCTGACCCAACCACGAGGCTTATCGCCTGCAGGATGTTCACGGGGTCCTTCATGTCAAGTCGCACCCTGTCGCCACCCCTGTTTTGTCACAGTCGCTGGTGAGAGTATCCAGGGCCTGAACTTGGCTAAAGACACACTGCGAGATTCACCTGTGGCTACTGGGCTGAAGGTGCAGAACAGAGTCATCACCCGACCCAGGCTTTGCTTACATGAAACCAATCATCCATGGCAGCTTATTGCATCGGATTGTGGCCCTGGACCCGTTCAGAGGACACGACATAATACCGATCGACTGGGCGACGAACAAGTGAGGCTCGGCGGCCTGGTAACGTTCCCAAGAGTTCTTGCAGGAATTCCAGGCAGGTCGGCCGTCGAATCCTACCAAATAGACAGATTCAACTGCCGACCCCGGTGGGGGTATGTCTGAGGCTACCACGCGTTCCTGCCCGTGAACGAGACGGCAACGAATGGGACAACGGGCAACCTTGGAAGTCCTATTTCCCTGTCCATTGAGGCTCTCCAGCCTTTCCAACCCAAGTCCCACACACCCTTCAAACGAAAAGTCAAGATATTCGCCACACAATGAAAGGCCTTCATGTTCCAGCGCTGAACCGTCCCGACCTGCCAGGTAAGCGATCTATTGTCATGTTTGCTCAACTTCGGGAACGCGAGCTGACGAATTGTTCACTTCTCTATGAGGACAGGCCGGCAGGGTTCCCAAAAACATTATTGCTGCGCAACAGAAGTTCGCCTCTCGTCGTTTTCGCCATTTCTTCTATGTACTTCATGTCATAGTTGAGAGAATACAACGCACTAGCTTGGCTCTTTTCCATGTGCCAGGTGGCATCTATCCGGCGGCGACGACGACGACGACGACGATAACAACTTAGCAGCCTTCTCTACAAGTCATATCGCCCAACAGCCACCCTCTTGGCTTTGCTACCATTTTCTCGCCTGTCTTTAATTCGACGAACAAGCCCACGGGATGGAAAAGTACTTTGACGCACACCAGCATGACTAGAGATAGCCGCCCCAGCAGCCGCGACTACGTGTATCAGTACATTGCGGAGCCCAACTTCAACTTCACTTGGTGGAGCTGTTTTCTGGGGGAGTGCACAGAGGTGCACTTCAGAATGTCTCTCTGCAGCAGTCGGTAGAGTCCCACTCCAGTCTGCCACAACGAGCTGCTGTGGCGCAGGGTCTGCTTCGTCACACCCTCGACGCCCAACTCTTCTTATTGATATCGGGAAGTTTATACAATGATGTCAGCCATGAAGCCAACCACAATTCCGAGTACTCTCTTCAACCAGCAGTTGAGAAATCTTTGAATTGTCTGCATTACATGGAATTGTTGAGGACGTCCATTGCAGGCGGCCCGCTGTCGACGTACTGAGACAGAAGTCTATGGGCCGACCAGTGGGTTCCCGAAGGACAAACCGCTTTCTCGACATCAAGGACGTCAACCGCTCGTCCAAAGGGACGAGATTGGACGCCAGACCGAGGACCAGACTCCCAAGACTTTTCAAGGTCCAGGATCGGCAGCGTTCTCTCCACGCGGGTTGCACTACCTTGTGCACGGCAAAGAGATGGAGGAATCGAAGCCAACAACAGCGCAACCCCACTGATCGATTCTCCATTTTATTCATCGCTGTCCTCCTGGTGGCGTTCCATTTAGAGGTCTTTGACAAATGCTTGCGAAGGGACGCCGTGAAGATTCTGGCGTGTGTCAAGCCGAAGCCCAAGAACGGGGGTGCCCGGCACACCCTCGAGTGGTCCTTCGCGTCATACCACTGCCAGGGTGGACTTGACTTGCCTACATTCAATTCATGACAAAAGGCGGGGTCGATACATCCTCAAGCTACCATGGCGATTTTAAGCTGCCATTTATGGTTGGGTGGCCAACTGTCATGCGAAAGTTCCAGGCCGTTGGGATCTGTTCAAATGGCGATCGTTGAAGACGAAATACCCTAGGGTAGACTCGTCCCCGGCTCCACGTGCCAAGCCCGCCGTGGCGCTGCTTCTGGCCTTGGGGAAGTCCCAATGTCTCTTCGCCTACAGCGTGCCTCGTACCCGTGTACATCTGTCCCGACTCGTGGGTGTGGCTGGTCAACTCGGTGAGGAGCCGCTCGGTCTGAACGTGCGCGACGACCAGATCAAAAAGGCGACTTTTGGTCCAGAGGGACCAACCTCTCTCCGTGCTACCGCTGACAGCACTCTCCCGAAGAGCTACCTAATGTGTTCTTCCGGCGCCTCAGGGTCAGAAAGGCGCGGGATTCCATCATGTCACCAATATCGAGAGCCTCCTGCCGTCGGCGTCAAGCAAACAGCCAGCGCTGAGATCAAGGCAGCCTGGTAACTCGTGCGTGATGATTCGGCCGCCTCCTGCTGGGACGTATTGGTCTGAAGGTCTCAGTCTTCTTTTATGATCTCTCTGCTGCCCCCGTCCTACCTCGGAGTCTCCTTGCGCTATGAATGTTTGACAACCACACCTCCACCCGACTCCAGAGGGAGGCGCTGCACAATATGTAGTGGTCTGCTCTCATCCACGGCCGGGGTATCCCATACCATTCATCTGGAGGAAGAATCCGTCCCTCTGATCCAAGCTCTACCAGCTACACCATTTGCTGAACCAACTGCGTCTCAGCCATGATGCTGCAAAGCTGGCATTGAGGATTTCATCTGAGGAAGAGGAGCTGGCCGTACAGCTTCTCATGCCCCTTAGTTTGTTGACCGCAACCGCCGAGAAAGAATTTTCTGTTGTCCAAGGCTCCCTCGCCACTGTACGTCAATTGACACAGTCGCTTTGCACACCATCCCATAGGCTCGCGTCAATTGCCATTTTCTACCTATAGACGAGGGACTCCTTGATGACAGTTCTGCTGGCCATGAGCCCTGTTCCTGGTGACCACCAAGGTGATCGTGTCGACGAGGACAACGATCGTGCCTAGATTGCGCCCTTCCCTGGCGATAACAACAACAACAAGGACAGCAGCGATGAGGAGAGCTTCAAGTCGTTCGGTGGTCTTGGCGACGAGGATTCTGCTGAGTATGACAAGGGCGTTGCCTTGTCGGCTCCGACGCCTGGCCAGCCTGGCCAGCCCCGTGAGGATTAGCACGCGACCGCCAGCACTCTCGACCCTGCCCCGCGCCGCGCGAGTACGTCTTCGTCTTCGAGCTCTGCCCCCGACAGCCCCGCATCCAACGGGGAGCCTGGTGGACACATCACCCCGGATGCCCAGCCCATCCCGTCCCACGAGGCAGCAATGCTGTCATCCAGCTCTGACTACGCGATGGCTCCCCCGCCCCATCACGTTCGTAATCCCTACTGGGACCCAGAGAAGGACAATGGCTAGCCTCAGTGTGTGCCCTACGGTCACCCCAATCTGAGCTCGTTTGGTCCCAAGAAGGACGAGCTTCACCATGGGTCGTCTGGGAATTCTGGTCAAGGTCACAGCCAATGTACCCAATTTCGATTCATCTGTGGATCAGAAGCTGCCCAACCAGATGCTACAGCTTGAGTAGTCTGGACTTGGCCGAGGCGTGGTCAGAGGGCCCATCACAGCGGTTTCTAAGGATACACTTTGGTTGCGAATCGACTGGACTAGGGAGTTCACACCGTCCTGACCGCTATCATGAAGCTGCCGATCAGCCTTTGGGGCGAAGCCTGCCCCGGAGGAACACGACACGCAGTGACGCGGGAAGCCATAATAGGACGGGGCCTGAGCATCGGGGTCATTTACGGGTCAATCGCTTAAAGTCACACTGGCGTCGATAACGTCTCCCGTGCCATACCGCTTGGAGAAGCAGCAGACCGCGCGTATCCTCTCATCTAAAGCTAGGGACATACAGCCAGGGACATACAGCAGCCATGGAACCGCTTTGAAATAACTCCAGTTGTAATACAAATTCGACACCAGCAAGGCAGTTCTCGCCGCCTGCCAATTCTGGTGGCTCCCTGGTCCGCTGGTCGTCTCAGATTCAAGAGAGCTGCCATTCGACTACCTTGGCAACGATTTTTCTGGGCCTATGTGCCGTCTAGAAGATGGCGATGTCAGTTCCATGCCAATAGCGGCGTAATGTATGAGGCTGGAAGCAGCTCCTGGATGTTGCCGACCGATACCCCATCATTGTCGGTGGCTGCCCGGCGCGGGTCAGACCGAACAAGATCAAGATTGCCGGTAGCCACACTGGGTTCCGGCAGAAGCTAAAGGATCGCCTGTCCCTGCTCTACCAAGGCACTCAGCATACAAGAGTAAGTTGCGGCACTATAAAGTAAGTTCTCTCTATGTTATAACTAGTTAAGGAGATATGCCTAACTTTAAAAACAGGTGCCTCGCCATGTTCAATCTCGACAATGTCGAGTCCGGAGCGACCCGCAATCACAGCAGCTACATAATCTTACATTGATCAACATACAGCGGCCAGGGTGGCAGCACCCCCCAGCTCATCTTTCCGGGCCCAGAGGGGCCTGTTGGGATGCCGCCTGCCCTGATGTATGGTGATGGCAGGGCCAAAGTCCCGGAGGGAACTCGAAATCTCCGCCGTCGCTTGCCTGGTGGTACTGGAGTTCGAGCAGCGTGGTCTTGTTCCCTGGGATACGAGACAAGAGAAAGGTCGAATTCGGGAAACCACAGAGGTGCTGACCCTACGAGCAATCATGGCTCGGGGGGGTTCCCAACCACCGCCTTGACTGCTGCCTCCTGCGCAATTCCTGCCACGGCGAAACGTACCAACGTCCACAACACCGTGGGAACCACCGAGGCGTTCATGTTGGCCACAGAGGTGGACATGAAGAAACTCGTCCTGGACTGCCAAGGAGCACGGCCCCCTCGCGCACGCCGTCGACGCGTTCTACTCAGCCGTTAGTGACGACTGGCTAGACGCCGACGAGGAGTTGTTCCGGGGTGTGTTGCCTCCGGTGATTGAGCCCGTTAAGAAGTCGACGGGGTCAGCGCCCCGTACTCAGAACGAGGCCTGCCCCAACGTGCAGAAGTCTAAGTCGGCCGAGATTGCCACTTTGCTCCAGCCTCCAGCTGAAAACCAACCTCGAACTCGAGAGACGTCGACCTCAGTTCGACACCATCGACGTTTGGGGGCTTCCAGTGGTCTCTCACAAGGTTGCGGCAAACCCCAACGTGGCCAAGTACGTGTCCACGGGTCCATGGCCGAGCAGGAGTACGACGCCATCCAGCCCGGAGAGAAGAAGACCACGGAGGAGGTCAAGAATCGCAAGGGTGAGGAGGAAGCGTCAGAGTACGCCAAGTACAACCATTTCTCCGGAGGAGCGGATGGACCTGCAGATGACAAGGCCAAGCAGGCTGCATGAGAATATGGTTCCAAGTCGGTCCTGCCACCGAGAACATGAGTCCCACCCCTCATCGGCACCCCTTGCCATCCTCGCGCAGGGGCAATACAGGCCTCAACACTTTTTAACAGGCTTGGAAGGACAGGGAGCAGGCCCTGAACTTCAACAACAGCAACGTCGGCAACGCGACCCCGGCTCCCGTTCGCCACCACACACAGGTGTCCGGCCCCTCCTCACCCCAGCACGTCCCCATGGTGACGAGGCGCACGAGTGCCCTGCTGGAGACCAGAGCCTTTATGATACGTTCGACTACCCGGATCTACAGCACCTACCTTAGCAAGCAATAATACGACAATCCTAGGACATGGCAATCCATTAAAGAAAGGGAATCTCCCACTTGCATTTGCTGCAATAACTCATTTTATTCTTCTCTACATCCTGGTCCCCATCGTGTTCAATTTCAACTAAGATGTCGGTCGATGGGACCATACCAGTTCCTGTACCCGGGGGTCAGACCTTCGGTTGCCCCCTACGCCGGCAGGCGTAGGGGGTGCCAAAACCCCCGCACGGCCAAAACCCCCACACACTTAAGAAAAATAAAACACTATACTTAACTTAGTCTAACTTACTTAATAAAAATAGTATAAAGTAAAAAAAAATAGTTATATAAACCTTATTTTTTAAGGAATTTAAATAAAATAGGTATAAAATTCTAGAGTTAAAGTTTAACTAAATTTTATTACTTTTTAATATTTATATAATTATAAATATATATTTTAAATAATTTTATATTAATATAAAAATATATTATTATAATCCTTATAATATAAAGAGTATTTATAAAATAATATTTAAAACCTAGGGTTAGGTTTTATAACTTATATAAAGTATATAAAGTAAAGAAAATAAATAAAATATATAAAGTAAAGAAAATAAAAAATAAATAAAGTAATAATTTTATTTATTAATTTTATTTATTAATTCTATTTATTAATTTATTTATTAATTCTATTTAAAAATTTATATAATAATTTTATATAATAATTTTATTTAATAATTTTATTTAATAATTTAAATATTAATATTTTACTTTATTATTTTAATTTAAAATTATAATTAACTTTAAATTATTAAATTTTTATTTATTTATTAATTTTATTTATTAATTTTATTTATTAATTTTATTTATTAATTTTATTTATTAATTCTATTTATTAATTTTATTTATTAATTTTATTTATTAATTTTATTTATTTATTTATTTATTTATTTATTTATTTATTTATTTATTTATTTATTTTATTAATTTACTTATTAATTTATTATATTAAATTTAAAGTATTTATTAAATAAATATAATAAAATTATATTTTATAAATTATATTATAAATTTAATTATAAATAATATTTTTAATTAATTAAATAAAACTAATTATATATATATATATATATATATATTAAAATAAAATTACTTTTATATTTATATTAATTATTTTATATTAATTTTATTAATTAAAATTATAAAATATAATAAATTAATTAATAAATATATTTAAAATTAATATATTTATTTATTAAAGTTATTTTATAAGTTATATAATAAAATTAAATTTAAATAAAGTTTATTTTTAATTACTTTAATTTTTAAAAATATTTATTTTAATTTAATAGTAAATAATAAGTAAGAAAAATATATAAAATAATATAATATATTCTTTTAAAATTTACTATAAAACCTTAACCTTAGATTTTTAATTATATTTTATAAATACTTTATAATATAAAGATTATAATAATATATTTTTATATTAATATAAAATTATTTAAAATATATATTTATAATTATATAAATATTAAAAAGTAATAAAATTTAGTTAAACTTTAACTCTAGAATTTTATACCTATTTTATTTAAATTCCTTAAAAAATAAGGTTTATATAACTATTTTTTTTACTTTATACTATTTTTATTAAGTAAGTTAGACTAAGTTAAGTATAGTGTTTTATTTTTCTTAAGTGTGTGGGGGTTTTGGCCGTGCGGGGGTTTTGGCACCCACTGCGCCAGCAGTGGGTTCCTCGGAGCGAGAGCGAACCCACGGGTATACGTATTAAGAGAAAAACCAATTAGCCCCTGCCAACTTTCGATACACTGCGAGGGAAATATATCGCAGCACGAACCGAGTATTCTAAATGATTAGGTATATCTGCCTTGGTCCGTCACACAGCTGTCCAGTCCAAGTCCACATAGACCCAGACTCACCTTAAGATCAACATAAGGCGGCTTCTGACCAGGCACTATTGGTATGCCTAAAAATGACCGGCTGTATCCTCTATTCTATATCATGCGTTAGTGGGTATTAGAGATGGTTATTATAGCTATTATTCCCTTTAGAAACCCCTTATTTATAAAACTGACTTGAGATATACTTAATATAATTAGTAGTTTTATAGTATAGATAATTATTTAGCTTTTTAGTAATTTCTTTACGGTTAAATGGACTTATAAAAGAGAGGGTTGTTAAGAGAAGAAGTAGTTATAAAGAGAAGAAATAGATTTATAGAAGGATTTATAGAAGGGAGAATAGTTATAAAGAAGTCTTTATACCTTTTCTTATATAAAGAGTAGAGGAGTACTTCTTTCCCTTTTTTTCTTTCTTCTTTCCTTTCTTTAACTTTAATTAAGTCTTTTACCTTCCTCCTTTAAGTTAAGTTAGTTAGAATTAATTATATCTAGAGATTTAAAACTAGAGTATTTAGAAGATTTAGAGAAGTAGGGTTAATGAAGTTAAGAAGCTAAAAAAAGACCTAATAGAAAGGGAAAGGAAGGGATTTTTTTTAGCTAGCTAGCTTACTTAAGTAGGAGACTAATTATAGGGGAATAAAAAGAGAGTTATTTAGAAGGAAGGAGCCTCTCTAATAAGTTTATTTTTACTTTTATAACCCTTTTTACTTTATAATTATTTTAAGCCTTTAAAATAACCTTAAAATTTAGAGAGGATTATTTAGGCTTAATAATATATATTATTGTGATTGTTAAATTGAGATGAATATTATAGTGATAGCCTTAAAGAAAGAGAAGTAGTGTAATAGTTAAGAGGTAGTAAGAGGTATATAGGTAGTCACAGTGACTATCTCCAATACCCACCAACACACGGTATGGTTGGTCTAAAGCAAAGTCTGGGGCTATAGTAATACTGGAGGGGATAATTTGATCTGATGTTAGGTACAATAGCATTTCTTTGGACGTATCTAGCCTCGGACGCCGCAAGAGGCCATTCGTAGGCGCTATCATTCCCTTACATATGTACCCCGGCTCGGTCTGGACGTTTTGGTCTTCTTCCTTTAGTGAACAACGTCAACGCGGGGAAATGCCAATTGGCCAGGAGGTCAGCACCACAGCCGCGGTGTGTCTGGTGATTTTCCAGACCCCGCGAAATTCTGTCTGCGTTCCACTGCCGCCATTTCCATCCCAGCCGCTGCAGAGATCCGTCGTCCTCTAACGTCCTCCTAACCCGGTGGTCTTCCGCCAACACAGTATTGCCCTGGAACAGCACTGTCTTTGTGTATGCCAGAAGAGGTTTGCCTTCCTGCCTGATGACACCTCGCCCATGCTGGGAAATCTGATACCTTAAGAAATACAGTAGCCTCAACGAAGCAGCGAATGACATAATCGTCCTTCTCCGGCCCGGTCCGTCAAAGCAGAGCGTTGACCAATGACAGTCGCAATGCGTACGGAAGGATACCCTACAGATCGAACACTTTGGCGGGGATGGATTTTGGTGAGCGGCGACGAGGAGCCTGTAGTTGCGCACGTCTTGTGTCTCGTGTTTGTCCTTGAACTTCTCGTAGTATCTTTTCATCACCCGATCCAGCTCAAGCAAAAGTCTCGGGGAGGCTAGCCCGGTACTTTCCTCGGCCAGAAGAGCTCGTCGGCCGGCGTAGAGGGCCAGTCGGCCCAGAGTATCCAGGGACTCTTGGGTGGTGTCGTAGCGGAACCTCTTCACTGCGTGTACCGCTGAGGCCATCAATGCAGTTGACGGGTCGAAATCAGATACTTTTGCTGCTCCCCATTCCTCGACAAACTCGCGCCACATGTCTGGCTTGAGTAAGAAGTCTGTGGCTGACCGGTGGACGAAACGCACGACCTTGAGATTTTCTCCACTGTCGTACCTGTCTGGCCCGACAGAAGCTGTTCTGGGCTTGAAGAATCTATTTCCCAGCGTCTTGGCCTGGAACGGGATCACCTCCACGAACCCCATGCATCGGCTCTGGAGACGGCGGACCAGAGTTTTGAGAGCGATCCTCTTCTCAGATCTGGTCAGAGGCTTTCTAGGAGCCCGCAATACCGCATCCTCGTCCAACTCTAATGCGTAGTGAAGGCCTAGAGGGCTCAATTCCCACTCGTCTTTACACCCTGACAAGGCGAGCTGGAGGAGACGTGACGTCTGAGTCCTGTATGCGGCCGGTGTTCTTCTTAGCATAACGCCATAAAGTTCTTCAAGGTCCTTTGGTAGCCCACGCAGACGTATTTGCAAATCTGGTATACTGTCGCTATTAATCAGCCCTTCTAAAAGGTCTTGAATGACCAGTCGAACCCAGAGGAAGACACCGGCTGACGCTTCAATAACCTCCTCGATCAAAGCGTCTGATTCCTCCTTGGAAGATACCAATAGATCTTGCATATTAGGGTGAGATCTCATCTTATCCGTGACGTAGAACCGTATGTCGGCGTGAGTAAGGTCATGAAGACGAAGTTTCGGACATTGGGCGAACGCGTCCTCGAAGACTGGCCACGGCCTACTGGACAGAACTGACTTGACATTCCTGGACTTGCAGATCGCCTTCATGGACTCGACTAGCTGGCTCATATCGACCGTCCCTGCATCGTACTCGTCCAAACCATCGATCGAGAGGAAGAAGCACGTATCTGGTGATCCTTTGATGATGTTCTCCAATGCAGTTTCTAGCTCGGGTAGGGTTGGCTGAAATAGCTCTGCATTTTCAGTCGACGACATGAGAAAGTCGTACCGTTCGGGGAAGCCAAGTTTGATGGTTGCCATAGAATCTTCCAGATCTTGGATTGTAGGATCATCCCTGGCGCTGACGACCCCATTCTTTTTGGAAGGCTTCCTCCGTTCGTTCGCGGAATGTTGATCGGCTTTGATCAATGCTAGGACTATTGACCTCAACAGTCCAGCAAGAGACTTCTGCATGGTCGTTCCCAAGTAGTAGAAGTAGAAAGAGGCCTTGACTAGCGGGCGTCCAGCAGCCCACGTTTGCAGGGCAGCATCTAGACTCGGGTTGAGATTGGCAAACTTCATCAGGGTGCTCTTGCCAGAACCTGCCTTGCCGGTCACCCAGTAGGTTCCGGAGTCCTTAGACAAAAAGTTGTTGAAGTCATCCCAGGGTAATCTTTCTCGTCTAGGCGAGCCTTCGCTCTTGAAGATCCAGTTCAGCGTGCGGTTGTATGCGGGAAGTATGGTCTGCTCTCTGTCCTCCATCGTTTCGTACCAGAGCGAGCTATGAAAGACACGCTTTACTCGATGGAGCTTGCGCATCATAGCCCGTGAAGCTGAGGCGCGGGGGCTGTAATAATCTCCATCTGGGTCTGATGGGTGATTCTGGCCATTTAGTCTGGCCATGATCTCTTGATGATTTCTTGTCTGTTGTTGCATGATCGCGTTCATACCGTGCTGACTTTGAAGAAAGTTCATAGCGATGTCTTTTGTCTGTTTGTCGAGGGCCCTGAACCTGTCGCGGCTCAAGTCTGCCTCGGCGTCGATCCTCTCGCGGAGACTGACCGTGATCCCGAGGTTTAGCTGACCACGCATTGCCTCTAGGCTCTTTTCCTTCCTCTCTATCTCACTCTTGCTCAGAATCGTCTGCCACGTCTTCCTTATCGTTCCCCATTTCGATGACTCCGTGGACCCGATGGTGTCGAGCAGGCTGGATAGGTGGGACCCCAGCTTCTCGCATTCAAGGGCAAGTTGGATCAGCTCCCTGTCAGCTTTTTTCACACGGGTGTCGTCCACATCGTTCTGTGAGCTTCTAAGCGAGACGGTCAGACGTCTTGCTGTGCCCCGCATGCCGGTGGCAAGCACCGCGAGCTCAGTGTGGTGTTCAGTCGCCCCACTGGCATGGATCTGTCTCGCGGTCTTTAACACCTCGCCAGAAAAGCTGATGACGGCGAAGATGTTCGCCGCTAGACTCAGGGCCGAGATTGGGTCCATATCGGTTGGTGTTACCCTTTGGAGATCGAAGCAAGCAAGCAATGTGTCAGAAACCTTCTGCTGTATTTCGCGCCGGATTCTTTTTGCAACAGATAAAACTCCCGCCCCGCAGGAATGAATGACTAAACGTACCTTTCAGGTTGCACGACAGCGATCTAACTGCACGGGTAAAGAAAGGATATGAATCCCGCGACTCAATTTGATAGCTGGTGGCAGGGCTGTGCACGGCAGCCTAATTCTGCTGACCATGCAAAAGTGCAGTTACGTGCATTCTAAGCTACCAACAAGTGGCCTGACACCCGACGCTTATGCGGGATAGTGGGCTACTTCCATATCAGGATACTATTGTTGCAGTTTCTTGCATGTGTCCGCCTAGGAGCTAATTGGAGATGTTGGGGTGATAATGTTCGATTGGATGCTGTAAACGCGTCACAACGCATGCATATTGTCTCGGTGCCGCGGCCCCTCCCGCGTGCGGCGTCACTGCTCGTAGCTTCTGTTGTGACCGGGGACTCTTGGGCGTCAAGGTAATTTTTGATGCGATCAGTACTAGTAGCACTAAGCCCGTACTTGCTCAGCTTCTCCTTCTGGTTAAGCGGCGAGCACAACTTAAGGAGTTCCGACTGAAACGTGCAGCCTCGGGTCCGGTCTTCGCGTAGCAGCATATTGAGGAAATGCGTCAGCGTCTCCGCACGAAACGCACCACCAAGCCATTCGCATAGAATTGGCCGTATCTTTAGGGAGCGTAATAAAAAGGCTAGGATTACATAGAGAAATCAGGAATGGATGTCCCCTTCACTTACCGGCAAGGGCACCAAAAACCACTGTGGCAATTACTCCGTTAGTATTAACGAGAAGCTTGTTCATGATTAAGTTAATGACCCATATTGCCCGGGCCGGGTTGCTGCTCTGGCCCACGGTGCTATTTGCGCAATCAACTAACCTAATGCAGCCCTAGAAGTGCCAGCAGTCCCAGGTCTTGCTTTTGCTACCTTATTTGGCACTCTACTTGCGCAACGCCCTCGACAGTTGACCTAGTAAATGTTTTGTGTTCTTATTATCACATTAAGATAGAATCGCTTGAATTCCGGACGAGTCTTTGACGGAATCTCTATGAGACCGGATATTCACATCCGCGAAAACAGAGGGTATACCTATACTAGATAATATAGAGATTAGAATACTTAGGTTAGTATTAAACTAGTTATCTTATATACTTATTCTATAGAATATTATCCTAAAGAAGGTTATCCTAGAAGAGGTTATCCTATAGGAGGTTACCTTATAGGAGGTTGTCCTATAGGAGGTTATCCTGTAGGAGGTTGTCCTAGAGGAGGTTATCCTATAGGAGTTTATCCCTTAGGGCTTGGGTGCACCCCCCATTTTTCCGGGTGCAAATATCTGGTCTCATCTCCATTATGCAAAGGGCTTGTCCTTTTTGTATTAGAACGACAATATCGTTGATAACATTCGTGACCGTATTTGGTCCTCATTTTTTGGCTTTTCTTGTTGGGTTCGAGCCCTCACAGAACTCCAGAGCTGATGACATGGCTAGATACGGTGGACATATCATTGTGGCTTTCGAATTCCGATCTTGTGATGATGCCTGGTTGGTGGTCGAGCTGTGCAGCCGTGGCTGCAGTTGACACCACGAGAATAATTTGCGGTCCCATCTCGGAATATGCTTGACTGTTGTTTTGGAAGACTTCATGCTCATGATCCTTTGTATGAAGATCGATCTTTGTAATTCTGCAGATCTACTTTGAGAGAAGGGTGATCTGAGGGGCAAGGACTATGTGCGATGGTCCTGCGGTCAGGAATCAGCCACTCATTGTTTGGACGAGCTTTTGTGTGCACAATGTGTCTCCCAGTGATAACCTCTTCCTCGAGTTGTACCCGACGGTGGGCCGTACAAAAACTAGGTTTCTATGTACATTGAGGTACTCGGCTTCACCAATGATTCTCCCTGTACCAACGGTAACGGTTAGTTGTTATTATAGGTACCCAAAGGGTCAAAGTTTGTGCGAAGTAAATTAATTCACAGTCCACTTACTACTAGTCTCCTGTTCGTATTTAGTCACGTCTTGTCGTTACTCTAATTATTCTTGTGGTACTTATAGTACCAGTATCGTGATCGTGAGTTACGACTACCTCTGTGAAGCCAAGTTTTATACCTTTAGTCTTGATAAACGATGTTGGAATCCAGTATGTAGCGTACTTGGCGCCGACCTCCGCGGGCTTGAATTCGTCATTCTGGCGGGCTTCTTCCTGCCCCGTTGTTGTGGTTTATGTGCCTCAGCTCCAAGGCTCCGTTCCGTTTCTGTAGGCGTGGGTGCGGCTGCTGCGGCTGCTGCTGGTCCTCCTGCTGCTGGTCCTCGTCCTGCTCCTCGTCCGGCTCCTCGTCCTCCTGCACACCTGTCTCGGGCCATATGCCGGGCTCGGTCGAGCCGGTTATTTCGATGCGGCAGGAGAAATCGGTACAGGAGCGATGTTCGTTGGTAGGGGGGGTTTAGTGGATAACGAGATTTGTATATTGTATTCTGTTTGAAAATGCTACTTAATAGTGGTAGCGGAGACGAGATGGATGGTGGACAGTTCAAAACATCAATCGGCCGAGCATTGTGGATTAGACGCGACAGACATCATTGATGTTTGTTGACAGAAGGTGGGTACCTAGGTACCTACCTAGATAGGTAGATACTGCTTCCTACCCTCCTTGGTGATACATCATGTACCTAGGTAGCCGTATGCGTGCCGAAGAAGGTGGTAGGGAGTTTCTTCCGTTTGTAAACGTTCAGAAGATGAAACGGTACAAAGTCTGGCAGGTTCCAAAACAAACCAAGCAGATGCAGGGGCCAGGCAAGCATTGTGGTGGTTTGCCCGCACGCACTTGCTGCAGTCACCCTTGCCCTGCCTGCCTTTGTTTGTCGTCAAGTGCTGAACCTACAAAACGCACTCTTCAAATCTTGGGGGTCTCAGCCTGTATCTGCGCCCAATCAACACCAGAGGTCATGGCAGCCGAAGCCAGTGCCGTCGCCATGACCAAGTCGACCACCGCTCAGAGCGTCTCTGCTTTGGATGACCAGGTGCGCTTTTCACTCCCAATCATCACGCTACAACCTCGAAATCCAGGCAGCTGACACAGTCCAAGGCCACACCAGCGGCATGCCTGTCCTTTCTCGACCTCCCCGCCGAGATCCGTAACACGATATACCGGTTCTCCCTCATCGAGTCATCCCCAGACCAACGCATCCGCGGTCTCGTGCAGCCGCCCCTCGCACGCACAAACCGACAGGTCCGCTCCGAGTCTCTCCCAATCTACTACGGAAACAACCGATTCCAAGTCGAAATCCCACCCAAGGGGCTGATGCTCGAGCCCGATCACTGGGCCGACTTCATCAGGATGTTCCGCGTCTTCAAGGCCGGGAGGGTCGAGGGCCGCCCGGGCACAGGAAGCCTGCAGTTCTTGAGGGACATCTCCTTCACCCAGGACTGCGGCACGACCAGGCAGAGCTTCGACACCCTGCAGGTCATCTTCTCGGTGCCTGACGGGCGACACACGCTGAAGCAGGCCAGCTGTACGGTATGGGACAAGTGCTCTGCCTTCCGGACGACGAAGGGGCATCTCATGAAAAAGCGGGACCATGTCTACAAACGCGTCGCAAAGGCTCTGCAGGATCGCGCAGCCATGTCTGAGACGTGTGTGGGTCGCCTCATCAGCACCGTCCTCATGGTAGCGAACGAGTGTCCAGGCGTTATCCGGGAGGTTCATTTCCATGCGGATTGGAGCATGGACGAGGAGGAATTCGGGCTTGATTATTGGTAAATTGCAAGCGTGAGGGCCCACGCCTCACTACCTAGGTAGGGCCAAGACCTGGGGTTTGAATGGGGATGTAACAAATAACCTTTGCTCGCCTGGCTCGTCTTAGCATCTATCCCACCGGAAGCTCCCGAGGGCCAAACGAGTAACGTTTCTGCGGATACGCTGTCAGCTCAAGACTCTCCATATCTCGTGACATGTGTGACAAGTGGCTTTGTGACGATGCGATATAGGACGCGAATGTGAATCAGCCGGCGCCCGGCTGGACCTGACTGGCGCGACGATGGCCTCACTAGCATCTTAGCTTTCATGCGCGTTGCAAGCTCGTCACTTTCCGTGACCTTATGCGAAAATACTCGCGCCAATCAAAGCCTTAACATTTTATTCCAAATTCAACATTCCAATATTTCTCCGCACAACCGACCGCGCCAGCGACATCCACACCCAGCGCACACGTCACAACCCGAACATCATGGACACCAACGCAGCCTGCGATCATTCCCGAGAGGAGGAATCCGATTCTAAAGATTTTGTCGAGAGACGGTCTAGCCCGGAGCGTGACCAGCTGTCTGAGTTCGGCACGAAGGTAAATCAGGAACTTCCCCGCACTTCGTGATGTTGCTGCTAACAATCCTGGTTGGATAGTGTCAGCGAGATCGTGAACACGAGGGCGACGTGCCGGACGTCACCGCGGAACCTACGAGCAAGGTATGGCTGCTATTTCCATTCCCGGCGTATTGATCTGCCAATTCATGTGGCCTCAAATGTAGATGGAACACTAATCCGTGTGTACCTAGGTAGAACGCCTCCCCTCTCCTTCTACTGCCGGGGGAGCTTCGAAACGAAATTTACGGATTCCTCTTCTGGTTCACCTATTTCACCTTTGAGCAACCACCTATAACCCGAGTCAACAGAGAGATACGCCACGAGGCTTTGGGAATTTACTATCACAGCCACATCGTGAATTGGGTACACGTTGCCAAACGCCCCCGCGACAATGACGATCAGACATGGTACCACGGAGGAACTCCATATCTCCGTTCAGACAGACTGGGCAACTTTGTCCCCAGGCCAGGCAGCGGTATCCAAACCAACAGCCTGCGCTATCTCCAGAGCATGTATCTCCGCGTGGATGTGAGCAGCGGGACCTGGCCCGCTGCGGTCGGGTTGACAATAAAGATGTCCGCCACAGAGCCACCCCGTACACGCTGCGGATGCCATCAAAAGATGAACACCGAAGGGCTTAGCTGGGACGATGAGGTGCAGGTCGGCAAGGCTTTCTTGGAGGCGGCAACTTCGTGTGACAACATCACGGCCGCCGCCAAACTCGTCGGGGACGACAGGGTGCGCCGCGGAGTCGAGGGAACAGAGAGCGAGGTAGCTCGCGTAATGTGTTTGCTCGCTCGCCTTAATCCAAAGTTAACAAAATCAGTCGTCATCACTGTATTACTGACGGGGAGGTATATTTAAGTTTGATACCCTAGGGTATCTTGAAGTAGTTAACATTTGAAACCTGTCAGTCGGAAGGGGGCTTCCAAACTTGAGGTACCAATATAATGAAGCCCGAGATTAGTTGAAATACGATTCATCTAGCTCTCGATCTAATCCTCATACATATAAAGACCTGTATCACGTCATTATGTAATAAATGGTTTCGCTTCTATTTCGTATACATCCAAGGACATACATGGTGCCTTCATACGGTAGTAAACACTCAAGACCCAGCATTTTTTTTTTTAAAAAAAAAAAAAAAAGGAAAGGAAAAGATGATGTCGATAATTAAAATTAAAATACAATTGGTGGAGAGATCGTAGATAAGTTAGAAGAGGGAATAAGTCAGACAAATACAGGCAGGGAACATAGTCCCTTTTATCTACCCGCTTGTATATACACAGATATAGTCCTTATTTCATCATTGTTCTCGGCTCCTGAAAAGGCAAGTTCTTTAGGCTTTAGTTTCTTTTAGCTCCGACGGCATAGGCCGATTATTCCATTCCCAGATGAGCATTGACGACAAGTTGGAACCGTGCCTCTAGCCCTAGTCTGCTAATTGCTCGTGTAAGCCATGGGGAGAAGGCATTTATATTGTTGGGCGGCTACCTAGGTAGTCATCCAGGCAGCCCTGCGCAGGCAAGCACCCATGGTGGCAGAAGACTTACATAGAAGCCCTGTGGTATTGAAAAGCCAGGGAAACGTCTTAAAGACTTACATTTGAGCGTCCTCAGGTGTATAGGTAATCTTTCAATATCTGGTCGACCTAAACAACAAAGGCCATTACAGCCCAAGATCAACACACTTGTTCACTCTGGCCCAACCCCGTTCTTCTCGGCGCAGCCCTTGTCGCTGTCCCTCGACTCGACATCAGCCACGCCTTCAACGATCGAGTACTTGCCCTGCGTAGGCTTGCTCTGATCAAACGCGCTTGGCAGGATGAACATGTCTTCATCATGGTGGTCCACTCCCTCGCCTAGACCTCTTGGCGGGAAGACGAAGCTCAAGATAGGATAGACTACCACGGCCACCACGAATCCGATGATGAAACCAAGCCTTGAGAGCTTCATGGCGTTGTTTGGCTCCCCGTTGATATCTGCGCAGCTCATGATGTAACCGGGGAGCGCGGGTGCGATTGATACGGCGAATGTCACGAAGGCGCGCCAGTTGAATCTGTTCGGTAGTCAGTGATATTCTCCGAGAACATCCGAGAAGTTCACTGACCCGTTCCAGTACCAGTATATGCTCTCCTCATTGCCGATATATAGATCTCTCATCTTGATCAGGCGTTTTCTAACGATCCAAAAGTCTGCTACTAGAATGCCGGATAGTGGTCCGTAGAACGTTCCAAACCCTGATATAACCTGTATGGATAAGACTTTAGTCAAAGTGATCCTGGGAAGTGATCACAACCAACTGACCTGAATGAACGTGGCCGCAGTAGTTGTTATCTGCCAAGGATTTGTAACAACTCCCAAGGCAGCAATGATGTAGCTGCACCGTCGGATCGTAAGCCATTTCGGGCTATAACTTGCCATATCCCTGCGAGACAGGACATCTCATCAGTACGTAAACAATACAGTCGACTTGCATCCACAAGAGAATCAGGGCCCGAAGGCAGGCCCAGGAACAGGCTTACATAGCAGCAGCGACACTATTCAAGATCATGTTGACGGTGACCTGCGACAACGCCAGAGCTGCAGAAGCAAAGAAGACAGCAGCTCGGGATCGTGCAGAGTTGTTGTAGTGCGACTGGATCCCTCGTAGTAGGAGGAACGGCTGCCAGTACGCTTCTCCGAGTATATTGCTTGAGGCTGAAGTCACCAAGATCCCGAGGGCGAATGCGGCGTAGATGAATATGGGACAGGCGATTCCTTGTGCGATCATGGATCGGCGGTTGTCCTTAGCGAAGCGACACCATGCGGATCCGCCCATGGTCACAACCGCTGTGTTTCCCAGGACTGCGGTGGCGCCGTATATGACAGCCCATCCTTCACAATGTCAGCTGATGCTCTTATGAAACATTTCTGTTGGGGAGGGGGTGGCATCTTACCTATGGAGCCTGCCAGCGCCGGAGGAGGATTATAATCACTCGCAAAGTATTCACCACCACCTCCAGCTCCATGAGTCGACCAAATGACAAGGCCCAGGATGACGATGGTGAAACCAACAAAGGAGACCTGGAATGGACGATGGAGCTTCTCTGGAGGCAGCCACATAACCCCCAGAAAGACGATATGGTAGATGATGAAACCGATAAAGTCTTTCAGCTCCATCGTGCCATTGGCTAGGGGATACTCCCAATTCGCCCAGCGAATGGACCATGTCCCGATCATCGTCGATATAGCCTGGGCTCCCCACCAGGCCTCGATGCCGTCCCAGACAACCGCCGGCATCACCCGGAAGAAGATCGCAAACCAGCTGCCGCGCATGCCCCAGGCCATCCGACAAACCACCGTGAAGGTGATGTGGTGAGACCCGCCGGGCCACTGCAGTGTTGGAGGGGCACTGTCAACAGGGAGGTCGTATGGTATGTGAAGGGCCGTTTGAAGAGAGGCCCAGCCTGAACGGGCGACTTACACCGCACAGGATGCACATAGCAACCAGGACCAAGGGGCTGAGGATTCCCGCCGCAAGTGCCTGCTTGGCACTCAAGCCGTACGCAATGAGGGCGGAGCCTGTGTTGTAGTTATAGATTGCAAAGCCTGGATACATGAGGTGCAAGTATTAGAGAGGTGTGGCCACATTCGACTGGTACTGTGGATCGGAGAGCTTGCCTCCAGTTGCCCAGTACACCATGTACTTCCATCCGTTCCAGGTTCTCCTCGAGCTGTCCATTGGAATGAGGTCGGCGTTGACCCAGGTGGTGACAGCGTAGGTGCTGCCCTTTGGAGGTGCTACCTCCAGCCTCCTGATGAGCCGCCTCGTGGCGGATCCTCCCGAGGCGATGTCCATATTCTCGGATGTATCGTTGTCTATCGATGGGATTTCTGAAGCGGCACGTGTGTGACGAGGGACAAATGGGCAAGTGTCAAATGCGCTGCTGCAGCGTCAGCTGCAGCTACCCGATTATTATACTGACCATCAGCGGGCCATTACCACCTAACGTTGCATGCTTATCTGCGTCCCAAGGAACCGGGTTGCCTGCTGAAGCCCGGACGTCTGGGCTACCGGGGCTTCGTATCGTGGTCAGACTTCCAAAGTTCGACCTACAATCTTGGGGCGGGCTTTCCCTATCAAAGCTCGCACGATGATCGGCTTCCATTGGGCCGCAGATAAGGAACAAGTTTACCTTGGATATTAGGTCCCGGCACTATCATTGGCAGACACGTGTGGTTCGCAGCTCCGGAAGGCGGGGTTTCCACGGGCAAGGTGCACGGGCGCGGTGGTGGAGATGAGGGTAACCCTGCAAGGCTCTCGATAGCTGATGAGGTCGAAAATATGTGGCAAGGTTTGGGCTACTGCGGGGTGTGGGGACGGTATACCTTTATAGGAAGGGGTAGCCGAAGGTCGGACCCCTGAACACACACGATGTATATTTGAAGCATCCCGGCGTAGATCGGGGCGCAGATATTCCTCACATCGAACAGTCTGTTGAGCTTGACATCTGTTAACTCCGAGTCTTCTCGGTTGGACAGATCCTACTCGTTGCGGTAGTCAAAGCAGCCAGCAGAGCCTAACCCAGGTCGTTCGTTGCATCAATGAACGTTCTGGCAACTGTGTCCAAGAAATTCAACTAGACTTTTCCCCATACTATGTTGACGGAGGAGCCAAGATCAGAGGAGTTCGATTGTCCTCCGTGTATTCCTTGCACACAGACAGTCTCTATCATGACGGAAATTAATAGATATGCGATCACCAGAACGCTGTATCATCCCACCGGCCACTACGCATGACCAATAACAACTAAATTCCAACCGCTGGCCGTTATCTCAAGTCGCACGTGTATACCTTGGGCTCTTTTTTCGACTGCCGTAAGTCCCTCACTTGAAGCCTGTGACTGCCTCTCAGCATTCAACCCATCAAGGCGGACGAACATGAGGGGTACAGGGCAGTTTATATTCTTATGTGCTCACCTCTTGACGCTTTGTATGAATTATTGTCTACAAAGAAACCTAATGGTTTAAAACTTTGCTATCAATGATAACTGAAACTGCTTAGATAGCACGTCTGATACGCATCTCCGGCGTATGGTGCCCTGGCTGCGCTAGAACTGCGAGATTATAGCTAAGCCATGTGCTGTTGTCTTCTGATTCTTAGCCTTGGCCCTCTAGAAAAAGTTGTTCGGGCTTTCTGTCGAATTATGAGGTACCTGCTCTGAGATGCCGGTGCATATACTGCACCAACCGGCGGATCCGTAACCATCAGGGAACGTACAAATGCCAGAGAGGCAGGCTGGATGTAAGTCTCGGGGAACAGGGTCGAAAATTCCGGAATTAATAGCCGATTATGAATTGATTTTGAGATATGATGCCAAGACGTCAAGATGACTCCCAAGACCCACACCAGCCCAGTTGGGGGTAGTTCCAAGGTTAGGACCATAGTCACACTGTTCTGACTTTCGAACAAGGATGAACGGAGGTGAACAGCCTGTTGCCTGCATTATTTGTAATTGATCAGTGCAAGTACAATCCTTACTCTCAGCCATGTCTCCAAGAAAGGAAATACACTTGCTCTATTGGTCAACACCCGAGAGAGTCTTGACAGGCAAGACAAAGTAGTTTGGTCAGTCCCTTGCATGCTGCGTCAACGATGAATGTCAAGGAATGGACTTGATCTCGTCAGCGAGACCAGAGTCCCAGGCTAATAACTTGGCCTGCATAGCCATTTCCATTTTTCCCTGGTCCCAGGGGAAATGCGCAACATAATTTACCGGTATCTTTTCTGGCCTTCATCCGGGCCCACCTTCCTCTGCCTGGAGGCCCCTCCCTTGGAGACTCAGTTTGATATTACCCGAGTCAACGAACAGATTCGAGTCAAGGCGCTTTCCATCTACAATGGCGAGACTCCTTGTATTTTTGAGGTTGACGATTACTGATCACGGGCCTTGAGGCAAATCTCATCCAAAATTGAGAACGAACTCAGACATACAAGGTAGATGGTACACCTGCATATCGGATAAAGAAGTGACGGGCTACGTGTACTTCTTCCAGACCATGGAGGCGGTTGCCTCAACCCAGCTTCGGGCTCCTGGCTTCCAGAACCCGTTGCCATTCGTGCGCGATATCGCAGTGTACGTACCTATGGGAACTCGAGGCCCCCATCAACGTGCAAGGGTCGACCTCGAGAATTATGGCTGGGGAAATTGGGAGTTTTTCTTTCCCAAGGCAGAGCTGAACATGAATTAGGCGAACTTGGAAATGGTTGGGGCATTTATCCAAGCGTGGACGGAACATATCCATAGGATGCATGGACTATTGCCAAATCAGGAAGATCATTTAGTCCATGTCCTGAGGCTTTTAGCAATGAGTCCTAGGCTAGAATAGAAGAAGTTGATTTTCCCAAGTTAGCTCGAGTCGTCGCCCATAATTGCGAAATTTGTGAATGATCGCCCAAGTACCCCTGCTCACGGCACCATCCGGTATTGAAAACCACCGTCTACAGTTTTCACCCATACAGGCCAGTCAGACTGAGTTGCTTTCACATCCCATTTTAGATACTCGAAGAATCATTCCTGTTCACGTGAACAGGCCACCCGTGAGGAACGACAGTGAAATAAGCTGCAGCAGGAATGTCAGTTTTGCTTGCAACATACGTATTCGAGATCGGTACAAACCTTTGTACTCCCATTCCTCCTTTGGATCCACCTGCTTGAAATTATAGTCTCTCACTAGGGTTGCCTTGGAATTGCCATTTAGTATCACTGATCTTCCTGCAACGAACGAGGTAGGTCAAACTCACAGCCATCTTGGACATTTGGATTCGTGCGATGTGTTGACCTGGACACGAGGCCCATCCAGCTCCCCACGGACAGAACAGTTTCTCTAGGCTCGCTGCGTTGGGTCCGAGCCAGCGATCCGGGTTGAACTCGGCAGCATCCGGCCCCCAGAGGCTTTTAGAAGTGTGAAGCACGTATGGGTTGCACGAGAGTACGGTGCCTTCGGGAAAGACGGTGTCATCGAATTGTACGCCCTCTTTAGGGGCGACACGTGGCAAGCCCACTATGGACATGTAAGCCATGAAGCCAAGTTGGGGCCGCGAAGTTCGTAGAACAAAATCAAAGACTCACTCGGTACGGGGGCGAATATTCTGAGAGCCTCCTTGATATTTGCTTGCAAGAATGGGAGCTTTACTGCGTCATCGTAAGTGATTATATGGTCCATGCATCGACCCTCCTTCTGTGCAGCCTCAATCTCCTCTCTAATGCGTTGCCATGCGGTAGAGTGGCGGATGAGATGGTACACAAAGCTCCTGTAACCATAAAGTTAGCCATCGACGAAGGTTCAATAAGGTGGTTACTGGGACGTACTGCATGGCACAAGACACAGTGTCCGACCCAGCGCCGAGATTCGATATGGCAGAAGCAACAATCATACCATCGTTCCAAATCTTGGACGGGCCGTTGTTCTCCAAAGCGCGGAACCAATGAGCAGCAATGTCAAATCGCGCATCTGGGTTCTTCTTCCGCTCCGCCAGAGCGCTCTTGGCCAAGTCTCCCATATAGCCAAGCGGCAAGACACCGAGCCAGGTCGTCAGCGGGTTGCAGAAGATGTAACTGACGTAGCGGATGTAGCCAAAGAGAACGAAGAACAACTCCATGGCTTCGTTAACCGCGATTGCTCCTCCTATGTCTTCGCCCTTTTCGGTGAACCCAAAAGACTTGGAGAATGTGACCTCGCCTGTGATATCATAGGCGGCATATGAGAAGTGTTCGCCCAGTTTCAGGGAAGTCTTCTCCTCCGCTGCCTTGTCTAGCCAAGCGAACATCTTGACGAGTACCTCGTCCATGAAAGACTCCGAGCGAATGACATATTTGGCGTCGTACCCTTGTCTGAAATGCGTGTTAAGTCTGAGCTTTTCTTTTGGGTCCCTGAATCCGAGTGGCGCCGGTGTCCTGTAGTCGGGCAACACGAAAATCTTGTACCATGTACCCTGCGAACGTCAGTGTGGGGTCCTATTATTCTCGAGACTTCCACTCTTATGTAGCAAACCTTGTGTAGTGGTGTGATCAACAACGACTTCACGGCATTTTCGTGACATATGCTAACTTCATCGTGTGCAATTCGTACAAAAGGTCCATACTTCTCATGCGCCTTCGCAAGCATCACCTGTTGGTCGCCCCTTATGATGTAGCGCATGTGCCAGAGACGGGAGAAGGAAGCGAGGAAGGGCCCAGGAATGTGACTGATTGGAGAGAAATAACGTCGCCGGATGAATGTTATGAAGCCGAAAGTTAGAACTAACATCAAAATTTGGACCGTGATGAACTGGCGACTCCATGTCGAAGGTCCGTGTAACGCATCTGCCCCGCTTGAGTTGTTATGGTAAACCTGGGCCATTGTGAATAGGACCGGTGATCCGTATGGTTTACACTGAAATAGAAAGGGGCATAACTGTCAGTCACTACGCTGTCTGGAACGGAAAAGGCCGCGCTGTGTGATTTTTATATCTTGAAGCCACGTGCACAACTGTTATCACAGTGGATCAATAACTATGCCTTGCCGGCAACCATTTCTGCATTGACCAGCAAAAAGATTCCACAATGGTATGTGACAGGGTCTTTTATTGAATTTGAGGTATCCACCATGACTCCATCTGGCCCAATCAAGCATTTACGTCCCCGCGCTTATCCCACAATCACGACGTTACACGGGGGACAGTATAGGCGATGATCCACAATGTGGGGAGGTGGACGAGACGGGTGAAGTCTTCTTGGTGTTGATCCACGTGGGAAGAGCTGGTCATGACTCTGGGTAAAAACGACCCTGGTACGTTGTGACAGGTCATATAAGCGCAATTACTTCCCATGTTTTCACAAGTGGTCATGGTACCTAGGTACAACTAGGATCGTTTCTGATTACAAACCGGGTATCTGTTGAGCCAATAAATAATCCGTCTATGATTATGTTACAAGAAGAAAGTATTGCGAACCTCCGCGATCACATATCCGCGCCCGGCCGCACTCTTTTTCGTCGCACCATAGCCAAAAGTGCAAACCGTCAGCAGGCAGTCTTATACTTGACGATGTCCTTTAAAGATCTTGTCCCTGATGTAGGGCCTGGACCATCCGGAGCTCGCCTCCTGGATCAGCCGAAATATACGCATCCCGCGCAGCTTTCAAGCCGCGCGACTCGAACGGACTGGCTGAGATGTCATCCCAGCCACCACCGATGGAGCTGCCGTGTAATTCGGATCGGTGACCCGTTCGACGACTTTACAAGGAGTACTTTGGTAGAACCTAGGAGAGCACCCCAAGCCAGTTGTGCCCCCTGTCACGGTAGGTAACAGCTGGAGGTGTTGAAGAGCAAGATACAATCACCTATAGTGTCGCACAGTACAACATTGCTCTCCCTTTGTGGACACTGTGTGAAATTTGCGTGCTTTTGTCATCGATTATCGCAGTATTAGCCAGAACGTGGCTCAAATTGAATATCAAGATTCTCAAGTCTTCAGTTGAATTTTCTTCAGTAAGATTTCATCACCAAGCGATTAAATGACGTCATAGTTGAACATGTTGCACAACAACATGCTTATCATCCAGCTGCACAGCCGCGCTTAAAATTGGAGTTCACTTGACCGGGGTAGTTCTCATTCAAATGATCCGTGAGCATCCGAAGTCATGTACGACGCCTTCCATTTATCTCTGAGCGTTTATTACTGTCCGAAGGGAGTGTATGCCTTCTGGATGTGTACTATTATGAGATTGCCTTTCTTCTTTTACTTTCTTCCTTATCCCTTTTCCCTCGTCCCTCGTCCCTCTATCGTCCCTCGTCCCTCTATCGTCCCTCGTCCCTCTATCGTCCCTCGTCCCTCCCTCGTCCCTCATCCCTTGTCCCTTGTCCCTTGTCCCTTGTCCCTTGTCCCTTGTCCCTTGTCCCTCGTCCCTCGTCCCAAGAACAAAACCACATACGACGCCTTCACACCGCGGTCGATTTTCGAAGACCAAGGGTTTGAGAAACATACAATGCTGATGGCAGTAGCAAAATTGCAATAGTCCTGAAGTTTCAAAACTAACTCGAGTGGTTCGCATTTAAATCCCCATACATATAAAATGTACGTGGCGCCTTCATACAGTGATAAACGCTCAAGACCCAGCGTTTCATAAAAAAAATACAGTGCCAATAACAGTGCAGAGAGAATATTACAGTACGTCTGTGGGCACATGGCCTCAGCCTCTAAACTCACTCAAGAACCCGCATTATTCCGCCACCTGGGCACTGAGCCCTTTTCATAAGTAAGCACGCACACAATGCAGGAGCAAACCCCTGATGATTCTCTACCATTCGAAATCCATGACTTCGTTGTCCGCCGATTTCTTCAACGCATTCTCATCCGGCAACGGCTCAATGACAATACCAACCGTAATTGTCTTGCCGCGTGGTGTATTAGCAATGCAATCCCGGATGATAACAGCCAGTTGCCGTTTCATGAAATCAAATTGGTCCTCACTTCCGTGCCGGACCAGGTGTTCAGCGTGCGTATTTGGAGCCGTTAGATCGAAATGCAGATACTGGAATTGAGACCAGTCCAGGTGAATAGGAAGCTCCTCTTCCAGCTTAGACAGTGTCTTGTTGCGGAAGCTGCCCTCCGGCTTCCAAGATTTGCTCTGGAGCTCGGGATAACGGCAGACCACGCAATACGTGAACTCAACCCGGGGTGGTTGCCCCACTGGAGGCGTCGCCTGGAGTAGGAGTTTGTTCTCAATGGGCCGTTCCCCAACCACACCTATGTTTTCAGGCGGGACTGAGGAGGAGACCAAGGGAATCAGAGACGCCCGTGTTGTGGGGGATTTTACTTCAATTGACGGCTGGGGAGTTGCCTTAGTCGCCGTCGGCTGTGCCAAGTCTTCTGCATGGTTTGTAGTGTTGCCGGGCTCGGTTGGCTCAGGCCCAGTCGCCGAGCCCAATTCACGCACAAAGCCGTTCACAGAGAATGCCTGATCCGTCACCTCACTCATGGTTCTCAGCCGACTCGCTCGATCCCGATCCCAAGGTGGGACAATGTCAGAGGTGACGCGGTGGTTCGTCTCTGCCGGAGCGGGGCCGGCAACGACAGGGGGGCTTGGGGAGCGCTGCGGAGACTGTATTGCTGCTTGGACTTCGTCTTCTGTCGCCTGATCCCTTACGCTGCGCAACTTGCGCTTACGGGGGGAGATCCTGCTTTTACACACGCCAGCGGGCTGTTTCCCAGCTCTTTTCTTCGACATGCGGGCGGAGGATCTGTCGTCGCCTCGGGGCGGCATTGTGGATGGATCCATGTTGGCGACGGGGGCGACTTGGTGACCATCGTCGTCAATGCCCGTCGAGATGACGGCAAATGTGGGCTGGTCCTACTTTGATGTCAGTGACGCTCCGTGGTGGTCAGGTCGAGCCGAAGTCAGATGGACCTACCTGCGGAGGCAAGACACGCGGGCCTGGGCTGTCAGGGACACGATATGGATCTTCGATAATCCTAAACCCCATCGCAGGTTGTATTTGAGCCTCACTCGAGTCGTGGTTGACGACATCAGTCTGGACAGCGAGGGGTGAGTCGGTCAGGTTGATGAATGTTGATGATCTATACATTGTGTTAGATGAAAATTTATACTGGAAGACCGGACACATGATCACCATACCTTGGAGTAGCAGGTGTTCCGGCAGCATCACGACTGGCGGAAGCGCCGACGCCGACATCATGGTCTGTCTCTATTCCCAGTTCTTGACTGGGCTCCCTGCCCTTCTTCTCCCTGGGGCCGCTCGTCCTGCCTCTGCTCCTGTATTTGCTGTTGCGGAATTGTTGGATATTCAATCGCCAGAAAAGCTGCCGCATGACTCTCTTGATTCTTGAAGGTGGTCAGCTTAATGTCGTACTCAAGTGTTAACGTGCATGTACTGACCGTCCACTGTCTGTTGAATATTGAAATTTGTTGGCGCGACTTGATGACTTGTCGTCCGGCCAGAAGAATCTTCCGTTTTTGTGCTGCTCGAGATAGGATCGAACCATCTCGCCCAGTGCAACTTGATGCTCTCTTGATTTCCAGTCATGGATGGAGCTGCCGTCCCATCCTTGACTGCTCACGAAAGTCTTCCGAAAGAGACGCGTGCTATCGTAGAATGCTTGACACCTCGCCAGTGTGGGGTCACCGTAATCGAGTTCTTGTCGTAGAGCGGTAATAGGGGGGATCGATGAAGAGTTGAGAGGAGACGTCATGATGATTGTTCGACACACTCTGGCAGCGATAGACTGCCAGATTGGATTGAAGCTAGGAGGATGGGAGCCGGAAAGGATGACGACTAGATGGGGATGGCAAAAAGAATATCGAGTAGGGATAAAGAGAGAGAGAGACAGAGCACGGCAAGAAAGAAAAGCGAACTTCAGAGGAACAGAAATCGCAGAGAAAACAAGAATAGGAAATGAGGGGAGAAGGACATGAATGGGGAGTTGGCTAGACCCGGAAAGGGACGAGGGGTCAAGACAACCTTGGAAGACGACAACCACATCAAGCCAGGAGCGAGGAAAAGGAACACGTTCACACCGTGGAGGGGTAGCAGACCCTCCTTGATAAGGCCTTTGCACCTCATTGACCACAATTAAACATGCGTGAAATGTCATGAAACCAACCAGGGGGTGTGGACAGGGTCAAACTTATTTCATTGGTCGTAAAAATGCTGTTGGTTCTCCCGGCTTCCAATCTGGTCCGACCGGTGAAAAAATTCTAGGCAGCACACTCAGCTCTCGTCTGGGTGCGTAGTATGGTAGGGTTACTACGGCCGCTCTATACGGCCAGGGGAGACTGAAAATTGTTGATATTTATTGCTTTTCCGAATCATGTTACAAAATGTGCACTTTTCTCTGCGAAGTGGAAAAAGTCACGGCGCAAAAAGGCATGGGGAAAAAATGGGGTTTAGCGGGCTTCAAAAAAGTATTTAAAGGGGCCGTGTCTCTCGAGTCCGCTCGATTCCTTTTCCTCCATCATCCAAAGTTCTTCCAGAATCAACCTGTCTCGTGACAGAGAGGAAAGACCGTACCTTCACTCATCATGTCAAGCATGGAACCATTCCGTGAAGGCTCCATTTCTGCACTCCAAATTATCATTGCGCTTTTAGTTGGAGGCATGCTGTGTGTGCTTGCACCGGGCTTTTGCTTTCAAATTTCTCGACATTGGTACTCTTGCCTCAGTTCATTCAGTACGTTAATATTCATCGCCATTCACTGCGCACACGCTGAGTCTTGAACCCAGGAGCTAACCATCGAAATAAACAGGTATTCGGGGACTGTTCGCGACACGGGTCGAACAAACCCAAATGGTTGGACCTTCCGGACACCCAGTAGATGGATGTGTATTTTTCCATGACGCGGACGGGGGGTCCTTTGCGTTCCCTAGAGGGTATAAGCTAAAGCAGAATGAACTTGAGAACCATGACTTTCTCCAATATGTGCAGACACTGATCGAATCTCCTAGAAATCGACAGTAGTTGAACCTGCCATAACCCAGATTGTCAAAACATATGGTTGAAGGAATAACATCGAACCGCGAATGGCCGCTGTTTGGGGTCTCAATAGATCTTGCCAGTGCAGAATCTGACGGATCGGAGGATCACGGTCAGATGCTACTGAGGCGACTTGAATGAGCGATGTCTTCCTGAAGTTATGGAAGACGTGTGATTGCGATATGGCATTTCTTTCGAATTTTCCCCGGTACCAGCGTTATGTAAAAGAATTGAGCGAATTGGAGTTGGACAACTATCCTCGGTCTACTGGCATTTCTCAATGCTGCAAACAGCCGCGTGAGATTTGTGCATGAGAGATTACGTTAGATTTGGGCTCCTAACGTTATAGGATGTCATCCTACGAGAAAACCTCCTACGGGGTATCCGCCTACGACATAATCTCCCGGAGGACAGCGGCCTGCATGTCCTTAAAATTGGAAGTATCTCTGCTTCCCCATGGTTTTGACACGCAAGGGCATGTCGAGTTCGTTAAAAATTCCGGTGATCTATTGTGTCCCTATGTCACATTCCCACGAGGTCTGCTTTTCTGCTCTGAGGCGCGATCTTAGTGGCTTCGGGTCTTCAACAAGTAATTTCTGAATTGGGGCAATGCAGGGGATCGCAATTGGATCGGGATGATGGGAGATATCGTTACAGTGCTTATGCCAAGACTCATCCTCAACGTCAACCGTTGATCAACACGCGTCGTTCCACCTGCATTTGCTGAATCCGCAATAGTCTATAGGCTAGTGGAGATTTCTCATATTTGGAATCAATACCAGCCACCGGCGGGTAATTATATTTGAGGGTAGCACAAGGTTAGAATCCTCCACCAGGACAAGCCTGGTTTTTGAAACGGCGCCCAACATGTCGACAGAAGTACACAACAGCCCACAAGCTGAAATCTGACATGTGGATGTTGGTTTCGGATTGATTGGGTACACAGGCGGGTCTTTGCAAGCGCGTGCATGTATAAAAGAAGGCGGCTTACGGACCTACCTAGGCACTCAAATAGACCAGAATCTTTCCATCATTCCACGTCTTCCTCTCCTACCTCTGGTTGCTGTGCGACATAAGCCTCACTCAAGACGACGACATTGCGCAGCATGGCCGAAACAATCTCGCCTGATTACTTAGTGATCGGGGCAGGTGCCATGGGGCTCGCTTTCGTCGATACCCTGATCACGGACACAAAGGCCACTGTGGCTGTGGTTGACCGTTACGGTCGCCCGGGCGGCCAATGGACGCTCGTTTACCCTTTTGTACGCCTGCACCAGCCGTCTGAGTTCTACGGCGTAAACTCTCGAGAACTTGGCGAGGGCAAGATCGACGAGGTTGGGCCGAACAAGGGCATGGCCGAGATGGCCACCGGCGACGAGGTTCTTGCCTACTTCAGCAAGGTCATGCACTCCACTCTGCTCCCGTCCGGCCGTGTCACGTATTATCCGAAGCACGAGTGGGTCGGCGATGGGAAATTCAAGTCGCTTATCACCAACAAGACTATCAGTGTTGGTTCTAACACCAAGATTGTGGATGCGACCTATATGAAGGTGGAGGTCCCTGCCATGAAGCCGCCTCCCTATGAGGTCGCGAGGGACGTCAGCCACATCAAAATCAACGATCTATCGAAGCTCTCACGACCCTACGGTGGATACACTGTGGTCGGCTCTGGAAAGACCGGCATTGATGCCTGCCTGTGGCTTATGGCCAACGGGGTCGACCCAAAGGACATCACATGGATCATGCCCAGCGATGCATGGTTATTTGATCGGAGCCGTTTGCAGATTCACCCCGAAATCGTCCACCAAACCGCAGCTAAGTGGTCCGAAGTCGAGGACGCGATTCTAGAGTCCTCATCGGTGGATGACATGTTCAAGCGCGTCGAGGCTGCCGGAGAGCTGTTGCGAATCGATGAGAAACGGTGGCCCACCGTGTGGAAGTGCTGTACTGTCTCCACCGCCGAGCTCGAACAGATTAGAAGGATTGAAAACATTGTACGGAAAGGACGGGTCGCGCGCATTGACACGGACAAGGTCACGCTGACAAAGGGCACTTACGAGCCCGTGTCAGACGCGATCTACATCGACTGCACTTCGAATGCTGCGAAGAAGGTGGAGCAGGTGCCAGTTTTCAACGGCAACCACATCACTCTTCAGCCAGTCCGCCGTTGTCAGCAACTGTTCAGCGCCGCTTTCATCGCCCACGTCGAAGCCACTTATGGAGATGAAGAGGACAAGAACAAGCTTTGCCGCCCTATTCAGGCCCCCAACGAGCCCCTAGACTACCTCATTAGCGTCTACCAGATGAATCGAAACCACGCGCGATGGGCTGCGGAGGAAAGGACAGGCACCTGGCTTCAGGGAGCACGTCTCGACATGGTTCGCGGAATTGTGCAAGCAATCCCTGAGGACGTCAGAGCAGCTACGATGGCTGAGAAGATGAAGAAGACTGAACTTGTCACTGAGAAACTTCGGGAATTACTCCGAACCATTCCTGCGGAAGACCTCAAGAGAGTAGAGCCTCAGCTGGTGGGGTGGTAAAGTCTTCAAGGAAAACACGACAAATTGGTCCGAGATCAGCCCCCATACATGCCAAGTCTCGTTCCTTTTGTGTACCTAGGTAGTCTTAGTCTTTGCTCGCTTCTGGGCTTGTCCACCTACGTAGGTATCAATATTGATCCACCCCTAAGAATTGAATTCTCACATCTTCCGCATGCAGTGGAAAACGTAACCCTTTCAATTGCATCCCGTGACTACTTGACAATGATAAACGCAAGGCCGAGACATTGAAACCCAACAATCTATGACCGACTGCGCCATGATCCATGTCGGAAGAATCGCATCTTAGCTAAACTGCTCCACCTTACATACCTGCTGAGCGGTTGGAGCCGGGCACGTATCTCCGCCATCATGGACATAGAACTGTGCTTCAAAGGTACCAACCCTGAGCCCCATCCTGCCATCGGCAGTGCAGGTCGGTATGCCGCAGACATCGCTAGCCTTGGGGTTGTCGGCGATGAGCTCGGCGCTGCCTCCCTTCTCCTTGCATTCCTGGCGGACATCATCAAAGGCCCTGTCGAAGAAATGCTCAACCTGGCCAGCCAACAACCAGCCGGGTACCTCAAAAGATGCGCCTATGATCATGTCGCACGTGTCATCGTTGCAGAGCGCATTCTGCAGCGCGAACCTGACACCCGAGAGTGTCACGCTACCCAGGTCGCTCATGAACCGCCCGAACCTCTTTCTTCCCTCGTCGTAGTTGGCGAGGCCGCCACCGTTGATCCCACACCTTATCTTTTGTAACTTGGTGGCGATGCCTCGCTTCCCTAGGCCGGTTTCGTTGTCAAATGACAGGGAGCTGTTGATGTTGCCGGGTACAGCGAAGGCGTGGTCCGCCCCTATGTCGACGATTGTCGCAGGTGCCATTCGCAGCTTGAGTGTGGGGGGCCGTGGTGGAAAGGGCACAGGGTTACCGAGGATCTAGACGACACACACGTAGGCATTAGAAACTGTACCATGAGACAAGTCAGCTGGTAGAATGGACATACCCCTGGGACGAAGCAGATGAAGCTGACGAACGCCATCTTAATGCCATTGCTTGGATGCATATTGGCTGTCAGTCGTGGAGTCGCGTTGTTGGGCTACTGTGGGGGAAACTTCCAAGGCAAGAACTGAAAACAGGAAGATTGGTGTTTTTGATTTTAATGACACACTCCTGCTGAGGACGGTGGTAAAATTCCAAGGGTTGTTAGAAAGGCCTGCGTGAATGAAGACTTAATTTCAATTTTTACTCTCGAAAAGGTCCCGGGCCGAACATATTTATCGCCGGGGGTTTGCAGCCTCATCGAGGTTGTAGACCGATCGATTGTTAGGTGATCGCAGATATCACGAACTCGCTATTTTTACTTTCAGCTGAGGAGGCTGAACAATGCCTCGATGACTGCGCGATGGAAGCGGGCCGATTTGTTGCCATGCTTGCTAAAAGGTGCACATGAGTGTTGCCTGGAAGACGTGCAAGGGACATGCTTCCAATACACGGGCTTGGCCTCTCGCCAATCGATAACATTCGCCATAAGTTTCTTCAAACTATCGACTAGTGTCAGATCGTGTAAATGCCAAGATCAAATCGCCCGGTTGATGCGGATCCCAGTAGCCCCGGATGTAAAACTTCCAGCGAGGCTGAGCCGTGGCCCGAATTGCACAACGCAAGGAATCATTCTTCTACGAACAGGCAGCTAGAATCAGAGGTGTGGCGATGCTAGCCCAGCTGATCCACAACATTCGTGTGGTCTCTTGGATTCTATTTCTGGAAGTCTATCGTGCATCACGCCTCGAGTGCAAATAGTTCAAGAGATGGCCTTAGAGATTCCAACTCGGGGTGTCAATGTTGATCTATAAAACACTGCCTGCCAGCTCTTCTTGTCCATATCTAGCTTATTACATCAACAAGCAATATTCCCCAACGCCAGACCTTCATCATCAACAGTCTCGTCCACCTCCACTTTCACAGTCCAATACAAGATTCCTCGTTGCGTCGCCAACCCCATCTCTCAAATCATCACAATGAAGTTCTCAAACATTGCTGCTGTGGCCTTTATCTGTGCCCCTACCCTGGCCACGGCGAGGTGTTTCGGAGGCAGCAACACACGCCCAGACCACGGCCTCGAAGTCATCGAGTTCTTTTACGCCGCTGGCTGTGAGCTGCAGATGAGTCAACTCGAGGGCGGCAAGGAGTTCAAGAAGACCGGCAAATCAAGCGACGGCAAATGTCTCAACGTCCTGGTCAAGAACCACGGCGATACAAGGACCGTCTCTAGCAACCAGGCCGTCGATGCGTGGACCCGAGAGTGGGTCGGGTGTGAGCATGGCGGCGAGAGTAGTTATGACGACAAGCTTGAATATGTGTTAGTGCCCTCCTAGTTTCCTCAAACTGAATGACCTATCTCATGCAATGGCGGCATGGTTTCGAGCATAAAGAAACGTACTGACTCTGTGCGATGCAGATGGCACCTAGACTGCTAGACTGAGTTGCATGGTGACTTTAGGAGCAATCTTTTGTGAGGCATGGGGAATGTTGAGGCTTGTTGACGACGCGGTTCTTGACAGATAAGATACTAATGTCCAAGTATATATTGACGCCTTTGCAAATCATCAACGTCCCATCTTCACCCCTATATAGAGGTCCCAAAACCTTCTCGTTTGTTCTGGCACAAGTTCGCCTCTGAGACTTTGCTTTACCACTAGCCCAGAATACCGTTATTATTCACCGTAATCATCACAGCACGACCAGCATCGGAGTTTCCTGTTCTTATGGTCTCTTTTAATCATTTCACCTTCTCACGCAAGCGAGTGACGGTTATGTTCTTTCTGAGGTATCTCTGTGCTTCATGATTAAATAGAAATATTCAACCTGATATTGCTCAATACCCACGTAGGCACAATGGCAACGAAAATCAGAGAACCTTGGAGCACTAGATATAACTGGGACACGACTCTTGGAGGCTTCGAGCACGCAGGGATCAAAGTAGACGTTAGGAGTGCCCTTCGAACACCCACAGCTCGATATCCTCCGCCCCGCTCCCAGAAAGATTAACCATGCGCTTCCCTTCGTTGCCGGTGGTCTCGGCAGCCTCCAGCACCCCCGGGTCGACCAGCCAGAATCCCACGGCCGTATGCGGCTCCCGCCGAGAGATCCACTCCTCCGGGGTCACCGCCGGCGGGCCGGGGAGGAATCTCTGCAGGGCGGTCCTGAAGAACCCGTGCGAGAGCTCGCCCATGTCCAGCGCCGGGTCCATCAGGGTCTGCCATGTGGCACGCTCGTCGCGCAAGTACGCACGGAGGCTGCTGCTGCCACCCAAAGTCCGGCCCGCCCAGCCCTCGGCGTCCAGCCCAACCAGGGCGCGCACTCGGGTCGCGGCGGCGGCTGGCACGCCCCACGCGCGCTGGAGGCCGGCCCAGACGTCGAGCGAGGGGCGGAGCTGCTCGCCGACCCAGACCTGGCGCAGGTCCGCGGCGCCCTCGGGGCAGGCGAGGCGCGGGTCGCCGCCCGGGACGGGCTCCACGGGGCCAGGGAACCCCCACGAGGCGGCGGGGAGGACGGGGACGCTGGCGTTGTACCAGGTCAGCGCCCTCGTGTTGTTGAAGGGCCCGCTCGTGACGCGCGGCTCTAGGTGGCTGGCGGTGGTGAGGCGCAGGTAGAGGCCGCGCAGGTGGGAGACGGCCAGGCGGGCGGAGGCGAGGATGGAGGGTGGCAGCGGGGCGGGCGAGTCTTCGCGCCGGCCGTCGAGGTGGTCGCTGCCGAGGTGCTTGAGGTCCACGCAGATGTGGCGGGCGCCGAAGCGCAGCTGCTCGGGGGAGGAGTCGTGCTGGAGCAGGTGGTGCAGGAAGAAGGGGAGGAGGTTGAGGGTGGCGATATCCCGCGGGTTCGGCGTGTGGAGGGAGAGGATGTCGAGCTCGGGGTTCAGGAGGGCCACGATCGGGGTGGTTGTGTAGTCGCGCGTGCCGTTCCCCCTCGGTATTCGCGCAAGTGCTGGTAGCCGGATGCGATATGCCGAGCTGTGGGCATCGCGAGCTTCTCGACATACCAGCCGTAGGGCCGGCATCTCCGGCGGCGGGGCGCTGAGGAACGTCACGCGGACCAGCGGCGCCATGGGGCCCGCAGACGGCCATGTCTCAGCCTCAGACGGTCCGCCGGCGAACATAGAAGAGGTCCATTCATCATCGTCGCCGAACTCTGATTCCCGGTGCACAACCCCTGGCTCTGACCCGGACCCACTCAGGCTGTGTTGAGCTCCTTCACCCTCCTCCAGGAGCACGCGGAGGAAGCGGCGGCGGGGGACAAGGTGCCACGTCCAGATCTGAAGCCGAAGCTCACGAGGCAGCTGTGTGAATAGGGGGAATTCCAGATCCGCGCCAGGACTCGGAGCAGACTGGGACTGCCGGCTGAGGTAGCGGCTGTTGAAGATATCAAGCGGGAGGTCCGACTCTGCCATGGTTTGCTCCTCCAAATCAGGGTCGGCGTGGTAGACAAAATAAGGGCGTCGTGAATGGCTTCACCTCAGGTGCTGTCAGCGTCCGAAACCGCGTGGGGGATGCGCACGCTGGACGCTTTGGACGTGCCGCGTATTTGACGGTATGCAGCGACGCACGGCAACAAGCCGAGTCGGACCGTGTTAGTAGGATGAAAGAAGGGAGTCGTTGGCACTCAAGTTCGCAGCCTCGCTGTGGCAGTGTGAGGGGGGACATGATGATATGTGAGTGCTCACAACCAAGGATTTGACAGGATGGTGGTGGGATTTACCGCCAGGAGCAACCAACAGGCGGCCCGAGGGCACTGTCAGCCCACCACAGTAAGCCGGAAGTGGGTACGTGTGTACTGTAAAAATAGCATAACAGTAACCTTACTTGAAACTCCAGAATCATCCACTCCATGTCAGCAGTGGGGCCGATTGTTGCCAACCAACGAGGCGAGATGGAGATGGCTTGTGTGAAGCCTTCGACTCCAGCATGTTGTGTCGACAACCTTTGAGCCGGGCACCATTGACTCATCAGTAGCCTATAAGTGGTGCTACTGTTTCTTAAGTCCCATACATGTAAAACGTATCCGGCGCCTTCACATAGTGGTACCAAAACGCTCAAGACCCAGCGTTTTTCAAAAATAAAACAGGGCCAAGTCGCTTACAACGGCCCGGTCTGCAGGATCATATTCAATGGTTCGTCGGGTCACGAGCCGAACCTCGACCCCAGAGACCGGTTCACGGCCCCTATTTGCACCTCCGCCGCGCAGATGGATGCAAGTGGGCGATATTTCATCCTGCCAACGCGGTTTGGTCACAAGAATCCAGTACATTTATTGATTGATCAGAACATACGGGCCCAATAACAGCGACCCGGGGCTCCTGACCTGGATCCCGACTCCCACCACGGCCAGCAGCCGGAGAGGCTGTCTGACGGCTGCTGGATCCTCTCCTCCAATACTTGTTTGTCTTTTGTTCTCTTGGTCATCCTGAAGCCGGAACAGGGACACCGGCCACCCCACGCCTGCTTATCTGAGATGGTCGCACGGCAAGCCTCCGAACAGGAGTCGGCGGCCCGATCGTACGAGTGTGGCCGAAGTTGGCTCCTGTCTGTTGTCAAAGGCAGACGAAAGTGAAGAGGCACAGGTCGACAGAGGCACAGGTTGACACAGGCCGCCAGGATGGATTCAGCAGCCCCCAGGACATCCACTCGGTACCACAGCCAAGAGTGGTATCAAGAGTCAACGAATCTGACCAGTCCGTTAGACCAGACGAGGCGGACAGCATCGCGTTCGATCTCAAAGGCGAAGTGAAGTTGCTGGGCCAGTGAGCCAAGCCCGCAGGCGTATAAAGACGGCAGACATCCCGCGCATTCAGAGAGTAGATTGTACGACATCAAACATATTCACTTCAGCATCTCAAAGTGATCAGGCTATCACGACATTCCTTTTACTACAGTCTCTCCTTCAATACTATCGTGGGCTGGATCTCACCACACACACACAAACACACACACAAAGACCTCTCGTTTATTAAATTATCCTTCATATCCCTGGTGGATATAGTCTCAACATGAAGCTCCTCTCCTTCCTCCTGACCCTCTTCCTCGTCTGGACGGCGGCTGCCGCCGTCATTCAAGACCGAGCGTCCAAGGGGTCCACAGCCGCCGCGAAGCCAGCCGCCGCGAAGCCAGCCGCCGCAAAGCCAGCCAGCGGAAAGCCAGCCACAGATAAGACGAAGACCGACAAGACAAAGACGGCCGCTAAGGGTAAGCCGAACGAGCACCAGGCCCTGCTGATCGAGGCGTCCAAGAAGGGCGCGCCAAAGTACCAGTTCCCCCCGCCCCCGGCCAAGGGCAAGAAGGTCTCGAGGCGATCCGCCGGCGCCGATGACACCACCACCACGCACGCCGTGCAGAGGCGCGCGATCAACGAGGCCGGCCTGAACGAGGTCAAGACGGGCACGGCGGCCGACGAGGTCATCACCAGGGGCCTCGGGACGTGCGTGGGCGTCATCGTCACCTACGGCCGCGTCAGCCCGGGCAAGGTGGACAAGATCGTGGGGCACTTTGGCGCGTTCGGCGGGCAGCCGGCCATCACCAAGATGGGCAAGGCCATCATGGACGCGGCGGTCGAGGGCGGCCTCTGGGACCCGGACGTCGACGAGGGCCACCGGCCCCAGATCCACGTGCTGTGGCCCGACGTCGCCGGCGAGATCGCGGACATGGGCCTCGCGCCGGAGGACATCCCCGGGATGACGGCCACGCTCAACGGCGTCCTCTCCAGCGTCAATGGGGAGCTGCAGAAGATGTCGACGCTGCTCCGCGGCAGGATCTCCGAGAAGACGCGCCAGGGCGCTACCAAAACGGGTGGCACTATCAGGGCGACTACCAACGGACAGGTGACCGCCGACGGGGTGCCCTTCTAGACGTTGACAGCACGTCGGGGGTTTGAGTCGCCGGTGTGATCCAGCTGAAGGCTTGCTGACGGACTGGGGGCGGTTTGTGTACATGTGTAGCAGGACTCACATATCGACCGAGGGACTAGGGGAGGGGTACCCAGCATAGAAAATCCTGTAGGACGGGTGAGGCATTGATGCACTACCGCGAGCGAGGCGTTTGTTGCATAGGTTTTGGAGTTCCTGGTATAGACAGCATGCATATACCTATAGAAATCCATAGACTTTCCAAATACACACGTCGATTATAGGGCACCCTAGAATCACCGCTTGATAGAGAAGTGATACTTGCTTCACTTCATGTCCAAATAACGCTATCTTTCAACTAGGTAGTCTTAAACAAGCATTAATATAATTTAAGGTGAGGGTAAGTTAATATAAATATAATTATCCTATACCCCTCTTTAATATAAAGTTTAAAGATTTATAATTATAATTTTCTAATTAATTTTTATTTAACTATTTTATTATATTATAATTTAATCTAACTTTATTTAAACTTTTTTTAAGTTTTATAAAAGCTTTTATTTCTATAAGTATAAACTTTAGATTATAGTAATACTTAGGAGTGGCTCATACCAGTAAGCAGTAAGCACTAAAGCAGCTCCTTCTTTCCTTCTTTAGGACATTGCAGCTCCTTAGCTTGCTGTATTAACACTATCTTCTTCTAAACTTCTACAATGGGTGCGGATTGTCACGGGAGGGACATAGGAGAGGCAAAGCTCTCAACTCTTGCTTGAAATTGTAGAATTTCAAGTAATACCTAGTCTGGCTAAAAAAAAGAAGGAAGGAGGAAAGGAAGCCTGCGACGAAATCTAAGTTCAAAGAGCCAAGGGCCTCAGAGCCCTAGCCAGTCAACCACCTCAGCCCCCCAGCCCGATGCGGCCATTACACGGCTGTTCCCGTCCAGACCGCCTTAGTTCGGTGAATTTGGTGCTGGAGTTGCGGGGTTCTAGGACTTCCTAGCGTCTACTAGTGTGCCAGGTCTATGAATTAGGAAGGTAGGCTTCAAGAAGGAGTGGTTAAATCAGCATTCCCTTCGCTCTGGGCTACTCCAAATGGAGGAGGAGTGATCCCTAGAGTGGCACGATTTGATAGGGCCTTAGGGCTTGACGGGTTCCACCTACGGAGTAATGTGCTTCGGCCTGATGAAACGGTAGATACCTCCGGGTACCTCTACCACGCCCTATGCCCCTAGTTTGCGAGGCGGTGGAGGAGAGTATGTCATGTACTAAGGGGTATAGCCCACCCTCCGCCTACGGCGGCGACTGTTCAATACCAATACCAATACCGTCCAGACCGCAACCAGCTCTCATTTCAGCTGCTAGACCAGTTCGCAATGGAGTCTGTCGAATGGGAGTCGACCACGAACGGTTCGTGTCTGCATGTCCAAAGTCTCGAATCGAGGAGCCACGGGCACGCGATGCCAAGAATGTGCCACCCATCAATATTGGTTCAGCTGTGGGCGTGGGCGCCACATCTAGAGCTGAAGACCAACGCCAATCCGCGCTCATCAGGGAATCAGCTATGCCATATATGGGATCTCATTCGTCTTCGGTGCATATGTCATCTGCTTCGTTCTCCGTATTGTCCGTGTCTCATTGTTGTCATCTCAAGGTTCTCCAAATTCTGCTCGCATTTTCCTAATAAGACCTGCTCACGCAGCACTTTCAATCCTCTCCTGATTATTGAATCTTGTCTTACGCTCAACGAATTGTGACGTTTCCCTCTTGGCTAATTCATTTACCACAACCAAATACATCATGACGACCAACATCACCGTACCAGACGATTGGAACAAGAAGGCCACGGCCACAGACTACACCTCCCCTGTCGCCGAGGACAAGCGAGCAGAAGAGGACGAAGAATCCTCCTTGTTCAGGAGAGTCTACTCAAGCGATGGCACCATTGTTTGGTACCTCATCGCCCACCGCCGCGCAACGCTCCTGCCACCAAACCATCCTGAGTGGCCCGCCTACGTGGACGACGACCCTCAGGCGCTGGAATACGATGAAGACGTCGAGACTCTGAAAAACGACCCGCCAATCGTTCCCGACGCTGCAAATCGCTACGACAAATCTAGCGTCGTGGTGACAGGCCTCCAGGAGGCCACGCAGACAACGCGTATAGTCCTCAGGAAGGAAGCTACTACCGTCAAACAAGTCTTCATCCAGGCCGAGGATCTGCTGGTTTATCGAGGGAGTCATTTCCGCTACGAAAATTGTGATCTGACCGTCTTCGCGAAGCGCATCATCGTTGTTCCGAGAGCAGGCGAGCCAACGTACACCGAGGCAACGCCAAACGAGGAGAAGTTTGTGCTGTTTGACTGTTCGGGATCCGAGGGCGCTCGTCAAAAGCAGCCAGAGACCCCGCAGCAGGCCGCGAATGCTTCATGGAGTGACTGGGGACCGCACGAAAATGCCAAAGCTGGCACAGCCGGCAAAGTGGGCAAGGCCGGAAATCCGGGCGGAAAGGGAAATTCCATCAACTTCTGTGCGGCCGACATCATGGGCGTGGTGAAGCCGGGATTCGACCTTTCGCCCATCACTGTCTGGTTTAATTGTCGTGGAGGCAAGGGTGGACTAGGTCAGCCGGGAGGGAATGGTGGTAAGGGCGGCAACGGTATCCGACACAGCATTGGAAGTGGCTCGACTCCGACCTTTGGACTTGAGGACGTCGTGAACGGAGCGGACGGAGGCGCGGGGGCAGACGGCGGTGCTGGGGGCCAAGGCGGCGCCGGAGGCGACAGCTTCGTTCGTTTCTACACCAGAGACCGGTTCCATTATGGCAATCGTTTCACCGGGCTCAACCCATACAAGGAGAACCGTCCGGGGCCTAATAACTGGTCTGGCGATAATGGCATCGGCGGCGACGGCGGCGACTACGGCTACGCGAATATCCCGGGCTACACGATACCAAGAGGCCAATGGGTTCCTCCTAGAACGGTCACTGGCAAAAGCGGAAACGGCGCTAGTCAGGCTTTGAAGAAGTTGACGATTGACAACACTCTTTCGGCGGACCATCCGGCAGGAACTGCGACAGCCGCTGCTCACACGAAAATTGGGACATTCGCCATGCTGCTCAATCCGCTCTTTCTGCATATGCTTGTTCAAAGATTGTCCTTCGAGTATGATGTGCTGTTTGGAAGCTACTTCGATACCTTGTCCGACAAGCACAAATCGATCCAGCGACTTCGCTTCGACCGCAGTCTAGCTTGGGTCAAATCGCTCTGCGAAAGCGTGTTGGAGTTTATGGACTCGGACAAGCTTGTTCAAGGCACAGAAGACCTGAAGTTCTATCTCGAACCTGATATCGCCGATATGAAGGAGCCTTACAAGACAAAGTTCCTGGCTTGCGAGAAGCACTTCCGCGAAGAGGCGACAAGAGACAGCCGCTGGACCAACTCGGGAGCATCCCGCGCCGTAATGAAGCTGGCCTGGCAAAAGTTTGCTTCGCTGAGCGCGGATCCTGATATCATGCAGCCGGCCTAGGATTCATACGGCAGATCTTTCGACTATATTCCAGATCTCAGCTTCTCATTGACTACGCTACACACGGCAGTAACGGAGCTGAACAGCGTCGAAAAGACTCGAAGCGAGGACGCGAAATATCTGAAGACACTTGACAACAAAGCCACCGACGTGAGCGCGAGGCTCCAAGCATACGGACGGACCATCGCCAGCATCGATACGCGACGTGACCAGGCCGTCAAGGACATCAACGCAGCAGTCATTGATATCAGAGCTGCGCAAATACGGGTCACAGACGCTATCAAGAACTGCAACACCGAGGTAGAAGCTCTGGCATTTGCGAAGCCTGCCATCTTCACCTGCGATGGTATAGTCAAGGTCCTTGGCGCCGTGGCTACCTGCCTCATGTTCACGCCAGAGGCAAAAGGTATCGTATTGGCAGGAAATATCCTTTCCGTGGGCTCAACTGCCTATGATTTGTTCTCGACGGTCAAGACGAGCGGCGGAACTGTCGACGGAGCCGTGCTTTCCGCAAACGTCAAACGCATTGCCGATGATGTCCATGGAGATGCCTTGATCAGTGCCGTGGGAGCAGCATCGAGCCGCACGGCAGCAGAAGATGGCGACAAGGATGTCGTCAAGACGGTCTTGACGCTCAAATCTAGCTTTGATCAGCTTCGCTCCCAGTACTTCCCAGGGGAGGATGGGGACAAAGCCAATCTCGCGTTTGACCTTCTCGTTGCTGAGGCGCAGAAGCTCAACACCGCGGTGTTGACGTACAAACGAGCTGTTTTGACAGGCGCCCAGATCGAAGTGTTCAATACGCAGCTTAAAATTGCGTCGGCGGATTTGCTGGGCATGACGCCCTCGGTCCCGGGCGTCAAGCTTCAGATCTTCGTCCAGCTCTACGATCAGGCGTATAATTGGCAGAAGGCTCGTGTGGTGAAGAGCTACCTCGATGCCATTAGGGTCATTGGCGCGCTGAAACTGGAGGCTCCAACGATTTCAAAGTCGATCATCGATCTTGGGACGTGGGATAATTTCACTGGCAAATTGTTCAACGAGGTCATTCTGCCGCAGCTTTGGGCCGAGAACGATAATATGCGGCGATTCAACGATACGTATACGTTGACGGCTTCGCCATATGTTCACACTATCAACAAGACTTCTCATCCTGATGTTTTTGGCCTCAAGCTCGATAGCGGCAAGCTTGTTCCAATCACAAACAAGGACGGCAAGGCGAAAGGACTCCAACCTTTCAACCTCTTCATTGACTCGACGAACTGCGAGGATATCCTTGGCATACCTATTGATGACATTGCTGATGTCCGCTTGAAGCAAGCGACCGTTGTTCTGAAAGGCGCTCGACTACCAAAGGATAAGGAGCAAGCGAATGACAGCAACCAGATCTTGCTCCATGTCGACTTTCCGGCTGGATTCTGGGTCACGAAAGGCATCAAACAGAAAGTCATCGATCCAGACACCCAACAAGAAACCGAAGAAGAGGTCGAGTATTTTTTCAAGAAGGCGCCGATCGAGAGGAACGTCACGTACACCTACGATTTCAGCGATGCGACGAAAACAAAAGTCACGTCTCACGCTTCGGCGCAATTCGTGACACTAGACGAAGACAAGAAGATTGAACGGCCGCTTTTGAGTCCGTTGACTGAGTGGTCTGTGTCGTGGAACACGGCGTACGATGTCTCGAACGTGGAGGAGATCGAGTTCACGTCTGAGATTATCTTCCGGTCTCGACTCGATCACGAGCCTCATGTTACCACCGCTAGGGCCTACTCTGCACGAACTATCAACAAGAGGGCAGTCATGGCAGCGTCGTCAACGCATCATCGTCGCCGCCATGACATTCCCAGTATACCAATTCACCTTTTCGCGGCGGATGATCCGGTCCCAGCGCCAGCGATGGGCACGCTGGCGACGATATATGATCCGTTCTCAGGCTACGACGAGACCATCTTTGGGGATAAGTCGTCTTACAACTTCGCCTTAAGCATTGATAATATGCGGACATATCGCCGAAGCGATGCCTTTGGTCGCGCTACAACGGGCCTGATGAAGTGGTTGGTACCATATCATTTCACAAATGAACGAACATTGGACGGCCGTGCATTCCGATCCTTTTCATCGTTCGGAAGTGATCCAAGCTCAAGGGGAGACATGTTCAATAAGACCACCTCGTCGGATTATGCGACTGGTGTAACGACATGGCATCGAGTTGTGAGAGAGCAGTTCGGAAACCTTCCCGACAGCGAACGCGATTCGACTTTTCTATCTGATTGGACGGCAAAGGACTATCATAGCTCGATTGCAGCTGGTAGAGTCACGATGTCCGATGCCAACGCCGGGATGCTCAAAGGTACCCTTTCACAAGCTCAGCTCGAAGCACTTGCCGTCGTTCGCATCAAGTCAATCCCTGTTGGCGCGACGTTCATTACGCCGGTGCATAGTATGGAACTGATGAAACGCATCACGCCTATTGGGAAGTTCATTTATCTCTGGCAGAACCATGAGAAGATCCAACAGGATGAGAAGCTGTGGCTTGAGAAGGGGTTGCCTGTCAGCGGGTCGATGGTTCGTCTTGGGTACTCTGGGTTGGTTCGCATCGGAAACGTCAAGCATATCAAGGACGTGAATGGCTGGAACTCCTTGTCGATTCCGGCTATGACGTCGAGCTGGCACTTCTTGACCGGCGGCAATGACTGGGGCATGTTTTGGAACTCGAACAGAGTCAACGAGGTGTACTTTACGAATTACATGGAGGGAAAGTCGCCGTTACGTGCTGCAGACAAGGTCAATAATTTTGGAGGCACGGCACTCATGGCGCGCTCGATGACGAATTTCGAACTTAACCTTGAAGCTCATCGCACGGGGAAGACGGTTGCAGAAGTCTTGAAGACCAAGGACGCGGCGTTTCAAGCGGCGTATTCGCGGAGTATGAAGTGGTGGACTTATCTGGATGTCGCGGGCGTTGCTGGCGCCGCGGCGCGATCACTCACAGGCTCGAATATGAATGCGGAACGACTCAATATCCCGATGGAGGTGCCTTTTTACAAGTATATCGATCAGATGAAGCTTGAAGCCGACTTGAAGAACAAATCACCCGAAGACGTCATGAAAGATGCAGTCACGAACGCCGCAACAATTGAAAAAGTCCCCATCGATTCCGCAGGTCTTACAGTGGAAAAAGAAGGTCGACGCATCAGCGTTCTCGACGGCTCACTTCCTGGTCTAGTCTCTTCAGATGGCCTCGCAACTCTCGGAGTCCCAGAAAAAGATTTAGCGCTTGCGCGAAAGAAGACAATCCATATGATGAGCACTGCCTTTTCCGACGACGCCATTCGCGGCGCGTTCCACACCGAGATGCAAACACTCATCGATGACAAGCAGAAAGAATTCCAAGCCCTGGACGCCGAGGAATTAAAGAATAACCCAAGCATCGATGCATCGAAGTTCAAAGAACAAACCTCACCAGCCGACATGATCGAAAGGATTCAGAACGACCCTGGCTTCATTGCCCGCGCGGCTCGAATCACAAACGAAAAAATCGCCTCGCAGTTTCAGTCCCAGCTTGTAAATGAGCTTTCCTCATCCGTCAAACTCGCATCGACGCTTCCAGACCGGCAGAAATCCCGCGCCATCACTCGTCTCGCGGACCATGTCGTCGTCAACGAAGTCCAATCCCGGTTGCAAGAACCAAACGGCGTCGTAAGATCCTATCTCCGCTCCTCTCTAATTCGCAAGACAATCGACACCTCAACCTTCACAATGGCCGACGCCGTCTCCATAATCTCACGCTTGAACACTCAATCGCAACAGCAACAAGCAGATTGGAAACGAGAGCAAGGCGTCTTGAGTGCCATTAAACCTGAAGATTTGGATGCGTTGGAAAGGCAGAGATTGAAAGTCGAGGATGCGAAGAGGGAATTTGAGGAGACACAGGCGAGGAAGGAGAGTTGGGAACGGGCGAAGGAGTATGGGAATGAGGGGAAGGGGGGGAAGGAGGATAAGAAGCTGGAGGCGGAGGAGAAGACGGTGGAGAAGAAGGTGGAGAATGTGAAGCCATAGTTGGTGCCGTGGAGTGGTGGTGCTCTGCATCGATGTGAATGATATAAGGTACTGCGCCCAGGTCTACGGTATTTGTCGAGCTCAATTATACATACAATCCAAATTTGTGGATTGAGCGGTCTATCAGATTGCTGCGGTCCCTAGCGGCCCTTCCCAACCCCTGCGTCGGAGCCGAAATGGCTAAGTCTCTTGTCACGGCCGGCCGACGACGCTCATCTGCGCACAGAAGTCGTGACGTCCTCCTCTTGCTGTTTCGTTTCGGCATACATAAGCCAACATACTCATTAGCAGTTCACTTGTTTTTTAACACCAGGCCAGCCTGGCCGCCTGCACGAGACGTAATTTACCAAGTTTAAGTACATACTCTCAGGTATAAAAGTAGTTATAATATTAGCAGGATGTATATACCTGGCCTGGGCTCTAGGTTGGAGATCAGATAAATAGCAGGTGTTTGTTGCCCTCTGCACAACTGATGGAAAGGTTCCGTTCCGATCTGAAACAAGTAGTCTAGCTTAGAAAACCGCGGCGGCGAAGTCACTGGTCTATCGTACTACAAACACACCTTGCGCCCACCAGCCTACCCAACTATCAACTGCGATTAAACGACGTACGCTTTTTCAGCGTAGGACTGGTTGATGAATCGAGCGGCTCGAACGCATCGCTGTCATCTCCGTCAAAATGCTCCGTCAAAATGCCACGAAGGAAAGGACTTGCGAATCGTCCGGCCCCAAAACCTCGCCGTCTCGATCATGCGTGCGGCGTGGAAGGTGATTTCAGACAGATCTTTCTCCGGTCCCGGTCCCTGTCCCTGTCCCGGCACCGCTGTTATCACATCCTCTTGCCCTTGGGGCTGTGGTGGCGGGAACCTTGCCAGATACGAGGCCCTCTTCGTATAGCCTCCGCACACGTCGGCGCGTGCCCTGTCCAATTTCTTCTTGGCGGCTCGTCGGTCTCGGCTCTGGTCCGCGTCCGCCGATGCCCCAGTGGTCTTCTCCACCAGCCGTAGCTCCGGCACGTCGTACATCCCCGTCATGACGAAATGACCGTGGCGCGGTTCCCCGACCAGTTCCGGGTCCGCGGCCGCCCAGCAGTCCCTATCCGTCTCGTAACCATCGCATCGCGCCTCCATCGGAACAGGCCCAAACACGACGTCGACGCGCCGGAGGTTCTCGAAGCGCCCGATGCCCCGAAACATGTACATGACCCAGGGCGTGGTGGAGTCGCCCCTGTCGCTCGATCGGACAAGCGCTGCCGACACGGCGAGGTTCCGGATGGTGTGGACCCGGCTGCCGACGACGCCGCGCTCCTTGACGACGGTGGGCTGGCACAGGGTCCTACCGCCGTCGTGGTCGTCGAACCAAAAGGTGTCGATCTCGGGGATGAAGGGGCGCGTATCCTGCCCGATGCAGTAGAAGGACGCGTTCTCCTTCACCTCCTTCTCCATGACGCCCAGGGCGAGGAGACGCGACTCGCGGCACAGATGCATGACTGTGGGGTAGCGGCGCTTCTGGATCAGCCAGCGCGCGTCCTCGACCTCGAACAAGTGCCCTCGCTCGCGGGTGGGGATGAACTTGGCCGTGTCACACCGATAGACGCCTGGGGAGGGGAGGAGCGCGAGGCTCCATATCTCGGAGCGCAGTTCGGCGGGGAGGGTGCTCAATTGAGTTTTGGCGGCCATGAGTGCAGTGTCTGGTCTTGTGCGGATTGGTGGGTGAAAAGCAGCTCCCCGTCGCCTGTAGTGGTGTTGATGGTTTATTTCCAGGTTGTTTGTGTCCGTGCTGAAGTGTCGCCTTGATAAGTGACCAGCTATATACTTGAGCATATATCGATCGAGCTCTGGGTGACTAATCGGACCCACCCATTGTAACACTCTATTATCTATAAGTATGGGCTTCCTAGGCTTTAGCTATATTATATTTTTTATTTAATTATATATTTATCTATTTATTATCTTTTTAACTTTTAAATTAATTATTAGTTTATACTTTAAATATACAATTAATAATTACTTAATATATATCTTTAAACTTATTTATATATAAAGTTATTAACTTTCTTTATAAAGCTCTTTTTTTACTATATTCTTTATATATTATATAGAAATAAATAAATTTCAATAGTAAAGTAGTATACTTAAAAGGAAGATTTAATTTTTAAGTATTTAAACTTTTACTTTCTTTATATAATATTTATTTAATATATAATAAATAAACTTTATTTAATTTTTAAGAAAATTTTAATTTTTATAAAATTTATATAAAAGGCTTTCTTAAATAAGTTTATTATTATAATATTATTATTTTATTAATTATATATTTAAAATAAAGATTATAATATATTTAATTTATTTATTAAAAATAAATTTAAATAGTTATATAATAAGTATATTAATAAAGAAAATTAGTTTATTAAATTTTATATTATAGAATTCTTTTCTTATAAAAGCTATTTTAAAACTATTTTAATTTTATTATATAATTACTTTACTAACTATAAGTACTTTTCTTAAAGCTTTTATCTCCTTTAAGTTCTATAAAGTTATATATTAGGTTAAATAACTTAAATTAACTCTAATATTATAGTAGATTAACCTTTAAACTACTTATATTAATAATTTTAATGTAGTATTATTAAGTGTAATACCTTCTAACTTTATTTATATAATATAAAGCTTAGCTATTTACCTATAGATATATTATATTTTCTTTCTATTATTATTAATATTATAGTTCTTTAAATACTAAGTTTTAAGTGTTTATTACTATATAAAGGTGCTATATATATTTTATATATATGGGGATTAAAAACGAAACCATATGGGCTTCCTACACTCACTATTCATAGTTGAATAACCAGTCAATTTGCTCTATTCGATATGCCCTGCTCGGAATCGTGACAATATTGATTACCCAGCTGGAGAGTGGCTATCGGGCTATCTACCAGCCTGGCTGCCTGTTCCCGAGGTCACCATCTGCTTGTCTCGAGCTTGGGAACTCAGAGGTAGAAAGTCCGATCTGATCCTGTTACTTCCCATCTTCTCTTACTTCTTCATTTTTCCTTGCTACAGATAGTTTTTGTGGTGTAGAATTGAACAAGAAGACAATCCATTACGATTGTCTGGAATTAAAGCAGTAGGTACCTATAGTAGAGCCTCCTTGAGCGTCTTCACAGCCAAGGCATACATCTCCTCTCGCCTCTCCCCTAGCAGAGTTCCCTCTTCAGCTCCAGTATCGAATCCGCTGTGGTATCTCGAGTCAGTCATGATTTGAGCCAAGGTTGGACGGGTGCAGACGAGTGAAGCGCGACAGAGATGTAAAGTCTCAATGACGATGCTTCCCCGAGTGGACAATTCCACAGCGGTACTAAAACAATGGCGAGAACGATAAGGTGGCTTACTGTGGTACCCCGAGAATCATCTCGTTGATTACTGTCCTCTGCGGATCCTTTGACAATCTCTCTGCCAACACAATCCCTTCAGGTGCGAGCCGGTCTCCCTCACAGGTCAGGATTGCTACCGTCTGCGGATATAACTCTAGACCGGCCCTATCCGGCGACGCGCGTGGATCCGCGCGCTTGCTCTTGTCTGGGACATAGCAGTCGGTGAAGAGATTCAGAGTTGCCGGGTCCATGGGATAGATTCCGTCCGTGGGCGGCTGCTTGTCCTCGGCCGGGGTGACCAGGTCCGTTCCTGGGTACATGACCACCGCGGCGGTGATGTTGACCCCGCCGGCCTGGAGACGGTCCCGGAACGACGATGCAGCGACGAGAGCAAGGTTGCCACCCGAGCTGAAGCCTGACACGGCAACTCGGGAAACGTCGAATCGCTTGCTGTTCTCGCCAGATCCGATCCAGCGGAGGGCGTCCTCGACGTCGTTAATGGCGGCTGGGAAGGAGTGCTCAGGTGCCTTCCGATAGTCCACGTCCAAGACGTTGATTTGCAGTTCCTGGGCCACTCGTGCGGCGAAGAGCACGTTGCTCCCCAGGAGTCCAGTCAGGCAGAAGCCACTGCCATGCCAGTTGACGAGCACCGGAAGAGGTGTCTGCTCGGTAACTGAGGGTGATTCAACCGGCGGGGGCGGGGTGTAGAGGCTGGCGACGATGTGACGCCCTGCATCATGCGACGGGATGAGCAGTCGCTCTTGATGTATGCCATAGTTGGCCTCTGCAAGCTCGTTGTCGCGGCGCAGCGGCTCGCGGGCACTGTAGAGGGTGGAAATGCGAAGGGCAACGATCATGGCCTTGCGTCGCCAATAGCCGAAATATGAACTGGGCGCCATAATTGCTGCCGGTGAAAAGGACTCAGAACGCTTTCTGTGGGCTCGGTGGCGGAATGCTCAACCCCAGATGAACGCGGCCAGTGAGGAAAAAAGCGAAGGGGAGGCGACTTGCAGGATTCAGGATGATCAGACCTTGTCGTATTTGTACAACTTGAGAAATGCACTCATGTAATTGTCCCAACCAACACGTGCAGATTAATTACTAAGTAGTACATACCTTCCTAAATACGCCCACCACGTGCATCGAAAGCGCTTAATTTACAGCCAACGCGGCATGACCTAGGAATTGAAGTGGTCTCGCCTCCGCTGTATTTGCATGTGCCCACTGAATTGCGGTGAGAACTGCAACAAGTCTAAGATTCAAATTGTCCTACAGCATGTTGCCCCTGGCCTGTTTCACAGACTCCCACATCTCATCCGCTGCCTTTACCAAGTGCGCCGGAAGAGGTCCTTTTCTAATGGACCCTACGCTTTCCTGAATTTGCGATATTTTACTTGCCCCCAAGATGAGTGCATCCTTGTCATCCAGCGCCGAATGATGCACGACCCAGCGAACAGCGACGTCGTTTGGCGTCAGGCTTTCTGCTTCCGCCGCGTCCATGAACCGCTGCATAGAAGCCTGCAGGTTTTGGTCTCCAAAGATACGCTGAATAGCCTTTCCTAGGGGGTGTTTGTCATCTGCCCGCGTTCCCTCGTGCTCGTTCTTCACGAGCTTGCCGGTCAGGAAACCAGCTGCGAGGGATCTGCCCCGTGTGAGAAAAGTCAGTGGACATTGCGCTTCATTTTTCCGACGCTTGCAAGGGTTGTTCTATGGGTTTACGTACTGATATCCGACGAACTGCATCCCATGAGTGCGAAGTATGGGCAACAATTTAGTTTCCATCCCTCTGGTAGCCATGTTGTAAGTTCCCTGGTAGGTTGTCGGCTTCTGCCAGCCGTTCTGCTCACAGACGCCTAAGACCTTCTCCAAGAGCTCGGGGGAGAAATTGGAAACACCCCACTACGTCAAAGAATTCTAGTTAGAGAGCATTTCAAGTATCTCTAAAAGTAATCACGACTTACAGCGCGGCACCGCTTCGCTGCGATTTGATGAAGAAATGCCTGTATCTGGTCCTCCAACGGCGTTGCTGGGTCTGGACGGTGTGCATAGAGGATATTCACCTTGAGATATCAAGTTAGAGGAGCAAAGAAAGGCAGATGGCACAGGAATGAACGAAGATAAGTACATGTGTGGCATTGCCTAGTCTCTCCAGGCTGGCATTTACAGACTTGTCGATAGCCTCAGGGGTCAGGTCTCCGCTTCCATCGCCGCGCGTGTCAGTATAGACCTTGGTGTCAACGATGAATCCGGCTGGCAGCTCGCTCTCCCCGATTAGCTGCTCCGAGCGGCCTGGGTTTAGCGGCGGATACCGGGCTGCTGTATCGAGGCGATCGATGCCAAGCTTGGTGAGGGCTTGGAGGAGTGGCTTGACGGAGTCGGGAGCTTGAAAATCCGTCATCTCCATCCCGAAGGTGACAGTACCGAATATGAGCTGTGGCGCCATATTTGAAAAGTAGGCATGTAACGTGGGAATCCCTTGGCTGGCCCTGGCGGTTTGCAGTGATAGAGAGGAAATTTCCAAAAGGACTGCATGTATTCCCGTCTTGTTGATTTTAACTCAAATGCACCAATGTTGCAGGGCCAGTGTTGGAACTTGGCGAAATGACTGGAAGGAAATATTGCAAAAGATCTAAAACTACAAAATAATATTATGAGCCCCGGTAAATGTAACGTTTAGCTACTTTGAATTCTACGTGATGTCTGATCTCTCAGATTTGGATTCGTACTTCCGTTGCCAGGCCGTTCAGGCGGCGACCCCAATTGCTGTGCCATGAGATAACACTGTGTACCCGCTTTCCCAACAGGTCAGCACTATCGACCCTGTGCGTCACAATAGTACCACTTTGCGTAAGTCCTTATGCTAGGTACTTCAGTAGAGACTCCATCCTTGCCCGCGCTACCAGCACTCCGGGGCTGACCAGTGTCCTTGCGCCGCAGCCGAAACCCAATCACCTGGGTCGGGTCTGGCATGACGCGCTCGTCCAAAAACACGGGCTGAGGTCGGGCATGTCCCTTGCTTGGCGGGGAACGAGATGTCGAATTACTGCAGGACCCAAGCCAGGATCACCTTCATCTGAGCGGTGGCCATGAGGCGTCCCGGGCATGCGTTGCGCCCGTAACCCCAGTTGGGTTGACCGGGCTGGTACTACTGGCCATGAATGAGACGGGGCTGCGGCCGTCCTTCCCGGCGGCCTCCCGGAGCCGTAACCAGCGCCAGGGGTCGAATCCGTTCTCGCTCTGGTCTGCCGGGTAGAGTGACGGATCCCGCGCTGCCCAGTAGGCCGGTGTGGAGATGAAGGTGCCAGCGGGCACGGTGACGCCGAGATGACTGATATGTATTTGTTGAGAGACCTTGCGGTTGAAGGACACTTGAGACATAGGTATCAGCTGAACACTGTAGAGCATTCGGTACGGGGAAGCAGCGTCTTGTCAAAGTGACAGTTAGGGCATGGACTTATGGAGGAGATGGTGATTGAGCCTGTTTGATTCTTTGATGAAGCTGTCAAGCTTTCTCATTCTTCGAACAGCACCAAGGTTCAATCCGCCTTCTTCAGCTATGGCCTCTGCAATCTCCAGGCGGAGGACTAGCAATCCTGTCCATGATTCATTCTATCACAGCGAACGGTACGCGGGAGTATGATTACGGAACAGCTTGTGACAAATTCCGGGAAAAGTTTACCCAATTCTTCTACCTCGCGGCTAGCCGAGGGTGTATATCAGCCGATGAATTACTAGCCCCAGGGTCTACTTTTAGTCGCCTACTTGATGATTTCGAAGCGCGTGGTATAACAGCTTTCCCAACCTATATTGAGCTCTGCAACGAATTGGAAGACCTCGGATCTATCCAAATACCGGAGGATAAAGCTTTCAAATTCACGATGACCGCTGACCGACAGGCTTTCCTGTCAACTACTAAGGGGTACATTGGGATCGTGCCAATAACACCTCAGACTGGCGACGAGATTATGTTTTTACCAGCATCTCCAGAACCGTTCGTGTTCAGGAAGATGGATTACTGTGTCGAATACAAGTGAGTGGGCGAGGCTTATGTTCATGAGACCGGATATTCGCACCTATAAAAATGAAGGGCACACCTATACTAGGTAACTTAAAGATTAAAATACTTAGTTTAATACTAAACTAGTATCTCATAGGCTTATCCTATAGGATATTATCTTAAAGAAGGTTATCCTAGAGGAGGTTATTCTATAGGAGGTTATCTTATAGGAGGCTATCTTGTAGGAGTTTATTCCTTGGGCTTAGGTGTACCCTCTATTTTTGCGGGTGCGAATATCCGATCTCATGTTCATGGAATCATGTATGGTGAGCTGTGGAGAGAAGGTATACAGCCTGAGTGGTCACCTTTGACTCTTGTCTAGGTAGTATCTGAGGCCATTTAGTTACCATTTCGAAGATCGCTTAACATCAGCACCAACCAGTTCGTCTAGATGACTCCACTTGTAGTCGGTGAGAAGAACCAAGACCCACGGGACATCCGTACAACGTCCACACCGCAACTCACTCAATGGCTGCAAGCCAGACATTGCGGGGCGATCGAGGATTGACCCTCGCGGTAATCAATCGGCATCCCCGAACCCGCGACATAAACAACGCGATCCACTTACGCACGCGTCCTCCAATATATAGAAGCACAAGCTACAAACATTCACCCCCACTCTCTATTTCCGATACAAACCAATTTTTGCACGATACAAGATGGCCCAAACCAATACAATCGACCGCTATTTACCCAGACTCAAGCAGGACGATGCCGGGGCGCGGACACATGGCGTTAAGAGGACCAGGCAGGACGACGCCGGGGCGCGTAATCATAGCATCAAGAAGAGTAAGCAGGACAGCGCAGAAGCAGGAAGACATATGGTTAAGACGACCAAGAAGAACAGGGTAAGCTGTGCCACATGCCGTCCTTGTTATCCTTGGTCGTCTAGTAACAACCAGCTTTTACCAGCGCCATTTTCCTTTCCTCCGACTACCAGGAGAAGTCAGGAAGAAGATATACCGTCTAATGGCTGGGGAATTTTTCGATGGCTATTTCCACAAACTTAATGAACAGCCAGCCATCACGCGTGTGAGCAGGCAACTCCGCGCCGAAGCACTTCCAATCTGCTTCGAGAAGCCAATCAAGCTCGAGCTCCAGTCGTCAAAAGTCCCTGGAGACTGGGTCAAGTCCGTCAAAAAGGCCATTGCTCTGTATCGCGGTAAATCTCGCTCGCGGGCTTCTGGCACGTTGCGCCACGTCACTGGTGTGCACTTGTCCTTCGAAGCGTCACCGCAAGCGTGGAGTCAGCGTCCGGGGCTTATCATCAGCGTAGACATGCTGAGCAACCCGAAGGGAATGATGAGAAGGCAGCCTTGTGCCTTTAACGGGATGACGCCTGTGATGATTGGGAAGCCTGGTATGGACTGGACGAATGCCTCGGCCGTTCGGGCTGCGTGCGACGATGCGGCGGTCCAGCTTGAAAAGCAAGTGGCAAAAGTTCTTCCTAGCCGCGGGGCCGCGCAATATGAAGCAATACATCGCATCGCAGCCGACCAGAGGGCGGCGCTGGATGCCGTACGTGTTTTGGCATCGGCATGCCCTTGGATGACCAAGGTTGCCTGCATTGGCGACTTTTCGGAATTCGTTCCCCGATATTGAGGAGGAACCGATGAAACCGTTGCAAGGGGGGAGTGAGCAAATTCTAAGTTTTGCCGCCTTTTCTTAACAAACAATGAATCCATGTAATACGAGGTTAGAATAAGATGTGAAACGCTGAACGGGCCACGACAAATTGACAGTAGATGTCTCATTAGCGGTGGGTTATTAGGCAAACTTGCTGCAAATATTGACATAAAGTGACCTCATCTAAGAAGAGTAAATCTGTTACAAGACACCTCAGGCTGTGGACGCAAGACTCGCGCCGTTGGGCGTTTAGTACAATTCAAACAAGTACTTTCACCTCTAACTTATCTGCATAGGTATACCTTTTGTTTTTGCGGGTGTGAATCTTTGATCTCTTAAGTTTAGGTTTAGATGTGGGATAGCTGGAGGCTCAAGCTACTTTTGTTGATGATTCAAGCCGACGGCGGCGTTAGAACTGTTGCTACCTAACCTTCCAAGGTTGTCTGCGCGCCGAAAGGCTGAGGCCACATGCCTACCAACCTTGTCTTCCTGCACTTTCATAGCCATTTTAACTTTTTACGTGGGACCTTCGAACATTTATCACTCTATGAAGGGACCGCATGTGCCTCCAGGATGTATAAGGACGGGGAATGGAACCAGTTAGACGTGGTAGACACGGTATGCGCTGCAAAATATGTAACACGTTGACTGAAAATGCTGTGAACTTGCGTTTTATTAAGTACCAGTATGTGTATATTAATATGCAACAATTATTTACAATGTTTTCCGTCTACATATGCTTGCTTACGAGCATGTTCCGAACCCTGGCTGGCAACCAGTCCCACAATACGCAGACGTAGACCCGCAGTATCCGTACTGGCTGCAACAGTTACCAAACGTCGACCCCTGACACGTCTGCGCAGTCACGCCCGCACAGTTCCCGTCGACGCTGACCTTCTGGTCAGTGCCCGTCGACTCGTACAGCTTGATCGAGTTGAACAACCAGTACGCATTCTTGAAGGCGTCAGGGTGTCCCGCCGCGAACGCACGGCACGTGCTCTCCTGGCTGCTGCAGGACGAGACGGCCTTCCAGGTGCCGTCGTCGATCATGGCGCCGCAAAAGTCCGTGTTGATGATGATGGTCTGCTCCTGGAAGTTGTCGCCGATGTTGCAGCCGCCGTTGGACGTCTTGAAGTCCGAGGACGCCGTGCCCCAGCTCTCCGGGTTGGGGGACCCGCTGGTCAGGTCGGCGGGCACGGAGGCCTTGGGCCACGACCAGATGCGCAGGCGGTTGTCCTGCAGGTATGTGGCGTACACGCCGCCGCCTGCCGCGTTGAAGGCGTCACCGTATGACTGGGAGTTTCCTGTTGAGCCGCAGCCGTCCCTATCGATATTCCGTTAGCTTCTCGGTCAAAAATATCAGTCATCGTTATACATCAAACTTCTACTTACCAGTTCGTAGCGCTGTCGCTGCAGTCACCGCCAAGAGCACAGTTTGGCCTTTCCTCTGAGCCTCCAATGTTGGTGAATCGGCACGCACTGCACGTGTGCAGCGACACAATGTTCTTGTCTTGCAGCCCGGCGGCGCCGCCTCCCTCGATAATGTCGATCTCACCCATGGGGTTCTCGCCAAAGTTGTACGACCAGAAGGCGGGCCAGATGGCGCATCCATTGGCTGGCATGTGCGCAATGTCTGCTACCAGGAGAGAACCTGGGCCAAACGTTTCCTTAGACTCCAGGCGGACCGAAGCCCTGCCTTGGTCTGAGGTTGCATGCTTGGTGGTGTAGTCCACGCCAAGATAAACTTGGCCGTTAGACTGGACTTTTGTCAGACCTTTGGACGCGGCGGCTGACTGTGACTGATAATCGACGAAGCCATCTGTTGGGTCTCCGGACTCAATGCCTATGCTGTGAAAGTAGGCTGTCTAGGATATGTCAGTATGTTTAGTTTCAGGTCGCACTCATTCAGCTCAGTTGTGGTCACTCACGTCTCTAAAGTAAAATTGGTCCAGGAAGTTCGAGCCGCTGTAGGTCCGTTTCAAGTTGAAAGCGGCGGCCGCTGGAGAGACCTCCAGACTCAAAGCCAGAATAATGGCAGCGATTTGACCTTTGAAACCCATGGCGGCGAGGATTATAAACAAGCGCGTTGGTGAGTGACGAGATGGGCAGAGTGGAGTGAATCGAGTCGCCGGGAACAAGTTGGTTACGACACTTGATCTTATATATAGTTCATGTGGCCAATATAAATTTGGGAGCAGCAGTGGACTACACGAGCTTATTGCATCAATTGATCCTTTCGGGACACTCCGGCCTGAACTGGAGATCCGGGGAACGGTTAAACAGATCTAGATCGTCCAGGCAGCCTTCTATTGAATCCTTCTGGCACTCGGCCGTCCTTCGCAAAAAGAAAACTCTTTTTCCTTACCTTGAAGTCCGAGGTAGCGCCAAGCATAAATAGAATCCCCCTACTGGACCATTACGCGCAAGGTGGATACCTCCTAACTTAGCGTAACCGTTTTCAGTCCGTTCTGGGCTGCTGGGCATAAGCCAAATGGAACTCAACCATACCACATCAAGGTATAGGGAAGACTCCTACTACTCCCTTCCCGGGAGCGGGCATCATATAGGGGTTATAAGAAATTACCAGCCTATAGGAGGTGAGCTTTTCTAGGCTGCCTAAAAAAACAGTGGAAACTCCCGAAATGAATGCTTGGCATCTGGTAGTGCCTGAGTGCATAATACCACGCAATGAGACTGCGCCCCGCCTAATCCTTCGGGACTCGGGCTCCCACGTGCGCTTACCACCCATGATGGAGAATGCCGAGGACGCTTATTAGACCGTGTTATCCTGTCGTGTAATTCTCAGCATCCAATATCAGTATCGAGGAGAATGCCGCGGGTGTGTATGGGGAGGCTATTCATCACTCAGTGGGCCTGCGGGCTTCATTAGTATCGAGCTATCAAGATACTGGCTTCGTGTTCTCGGTCGAGTGTGGGATCCTACGTCTGTAAATCTTCCCTTTCGCCGGCATGGTTGTCACAAGAGGATCTGAATAACATCTCGCGCTCCAACTGCTGGTCGTCATACATCTTATTGGCGATAAAGCCCGATCACCACCCGTCCGAAGCCAACCCCACTAACGTGGGGCTCAGAAAGCTCATAAACACCGTCTTTCGTGTATACCGATTTCTGCAAGAAGGCCATCGTGGACGACGTAGCGGAAATGCAGTTGAGTTCGAAGGTAATCCTCACTGAAATGCATATACTATCTGCAAGGATAAACTGCATCTCTTCCCCTCTTGTTTGATTACTTCCAAACGCACATGCCTCCAAAGCAACTCATGTACATGTTCCCGTCGCCGACGCTTATTGCACGCCAATCAATCGTAACATGGAGAAGACACTTCAAAGGTGCACTTACACAAGCAGTGGTGTAGTTAACAAACCCCAGTCTCAATGTCGTCTGTTCTATGCGTCTCCAACATTCCCACTCTTGCTTCACAGCCAAGAAATTGAGTCAAATGGATGATATGTGGACGAATAACATAATAAATGTTGGTACCGTTCTGCATCATCTTTATCCGACGTGCAAGTATCTTTAAAGCGGTGGAGCATGCAACAAAACCTAGAAATTCATGTGGCGGGGTGTTGATCAAATCCTGAATGTGTCCAACAGTGTCAATGAGGGGTATCGATTAATCATCCAACACCGCACTACCTTCACTTGCTAGAACTGGCCATTCATCGCGTCCAGGCTCTCCTATCTATTCCCTGAGGACCCCCCGGGTGCCCCTGCTACATCGATCACAAGTCGCCAGTCATTCTTATTGTTACGCAATAGCTTCTGCGCCCAGCCCTGGAAGGCAGAGTGCGAGAATTGTCACCGCGTGTTGCACACCGAGCTCAGGATCGATTACCAACCTCCTATCCTCCATTTCTCGTTGTCTGAGGAACTTGTCGAGACTCAGTAACATGGGCACACAATCAGAATGTGAAGAGGGCCCATGCGCTGAGAGTCAAGCCGAGTCCAAGGAGGTGAAAGGGCTCTTTCTCTACCTTGGCAAGGATGATTATGAACGATACGTGGTCACTGACCTTGCTCGGCCCGCTGTTTTAATCTTCGACAAAGTTCTCGGGGAGCAGGAAATGCTTGATACTTGGTCTGAGCGGCTCTACCCTCGAGTTTGGGCAAATATTGAGGAGCTCGAGGCTATGTTGTAAGTCGATGACGACTACGTGGTGAGGGTCCTAAAGCTAACGGTAAATGCCACATCCAGAGCTGATCCGGAATCTCCTCGCTTGCGCAAGTTGATTCAGCGGATATATGAAGAAACTGGGACGTTGCACGATGAGATTTTTGGTGGGGCTAGGATATACGTCAGAAAATCTGACTGACATTTGAATGTCAGAGTACCAAAGATTGAAAGTAGTGACGCTTCATCTCTTTCTTTAACAAACTGGGATTACAGGAGCTTCGTTCGACGATCACCATCGTCTCTTCTCGGTCGAGACCAAGGCCCAGCATCCATGTCTTGCTCCCCATGAGGATTTCTCGATCGATGTCGGTTGAATGATTTAGTCAGATCTCCACAGTGTGTGTTTTATTTCTGTGATTTTCGTGGGCTTGGAGGGCCTAATCTTTCAAAGTTAGATCTGCGAGTGGCAAAAGTTTCCGCAAGACCCAAAGGGTGCCTTTGGACAGTCGAACACTGAGATATGAACTCGTCAGAAGTCACATTTAAATAGAGATAGGAGATTCACACCAGTAAAACGGAGTGTACACCAAGACTCAGTTCGCAGACCTTCCTACACCAACAGAGGGGGGAATAAACGAATTACGCTAGTACAGCCATCTCGAAGTCCTCTCCAAGGGAGTAGGCCCCAAAAAAATTGTCATGATCATGGTCATGCGACAACGCGTGGCAGTATTAATACAGATGATTTTCCAATGATGTCTCCAACTGCATGATACGGTCTCGCTCAAGCTTGCAATATCGGAAGGAACGAAGTTTGACACGTGAATTGTGGATTAATGTTTGAGGCGGAATGTAACCACGGGGCTAGTGTTCGGTGGAGCCGCGAAAGATTCTGCATCTTCACATGCAAAACACCCCACATGATACCAGATTGTCAGCCAGAATCTTCATCAAACAACCAAGTCCAACAGCGCCAGTGGTTTAGCGGTAAAATCCATCGTTGCCATCGATGGGCCCCCGGTTCGACTCCGGGCTGGCGCAGACACATCACCGTGACAGCTTCTAGGTGTTGCAACCTACTAAGAGCTGCTGCGTTTGCTTTTGCTTTTTCATTTTTACCCTACAGCACTTAGGCGGCGTCTCGTCAAAGGCACATCTTTTAAGGGGTCAGTATCATATTTGGAATAACAGTGGGGTGGGATGAGGATATGGAAGTGAGATGTTCCTCTGAACACGACTCGGAGCATTGTGGGTGGCAGCAAGTGACTGGATTTGTGAAGACCTATAAAAATGCGAAGCGTTCACTGATCATTTTTGGCACCAGTCAGTCTCCTACTCAAAAAGCCTCTTTAGTATACATTGAAAGACAAGTGTTGAAAGACAAGTCCCTTACTAAGGATTAAAGTAAGGTGGACAATGCGATATAGAGTATGGCATCACATCATATACGGCAAACACGAGAACCGGGAGCTTTGCATCTTCAGAAATTAGAGGGCAACAACGTTAACAGTAACAAGGTTGTTAGATAGAGGAAGACAACAATAAGTAGAACTTGACAATTGTCAATCAGTTCAAGATTGGCTGAGTCACTTTCAATGGTTTAAGGCATGTGATATCGGTCGATGATCGTCGTCGTCGGCTTTGGCGCGCTTGTTGTTCTAGGTCGACAGGTCCCTAGCATTGAACTAGGCTGAAGCGGTTGATATTGGTGGTGCTAGCCTGAAAGTGGCTAGCATGCGACGTGATCTTAGGCAGACGTCTCCTTTAGGGAGCAAAGATATGGTTATCGGGGGATCTATTGCTTACTACTTAAGATGCTCGCGCATAATTCGGAAGACTGAATGGCACCGAAGCTAATAAACTTCATTTCAAGCTTGCTCATTATTCATAGCCTGTCTTAGGACAGAGTCACCGCCATGACTTTGCTATCGACCGCGATTCCCGTCGAGATTTTCCAGGAGATCACCTCACCCCTTCTGCGGCCGGACCAAGCAGCACTCGCGCGGACATGCAAGGCCCTGAACAGACTGCTCACGCCGGTCGTCTGGGGCGACGTTGAGCTGCACCACTACGGCACGCACGAGGGTATCGACATAGACGGCGAGGCCGGGTCAGTCGAACATGGGACTTGGCAGTCCGTGGAGGCGTACCTGGCGGAGGCCGAGGATGAGGAGGAATGGCCGTTCAAGAAGCTCATTTACGAGCCCTCGTCGCGCAAGTATTCACAGGAATTTGATCCTAAGCTCTGGAGCGAGACAATCAAGAAGCGGAGGTGGCATTATTGCCCACCCGGCGTAACCTCCCGAGCCACAGACAACCTCAACAGGAGAAACTTCCAGTACGGCCGAGAGGAAACGTTCGTCAGGGCTATGGCGATCGCGTCTAAGGAGCGCTGGGCTGAACTGTCCCAGCACGTGCACTCGCTGTGTATGTCTGTGGGTGTCGACGACGAGGTGGTGGAGGTCATCGCAAGCTTCCGAAACCTGCGTTCCCTAGAGCTCGTCGGCCTCCCGCTGGCTAGAGGTCACCCGGCTGCGGCACGGGAAGTCAATCTTCCCCATCTCCAAAACCTCAAGCTGCGAGGATACTTCCCAGCTGCTCTCGCCCGTAACATCTGTCAGAATGCAGAGCATATCACACACCTGAATCTAGGGTTGCTGGCAACGCCTACTGACGATGCAGCCTATCAAGATACGCTGCTGAAGGACGATGACAACCGCACGCTGGTCACTGAAGAGGAGGCCGAGACATTCAGGCAGAATGGTGCCGAGGCAAAGGCCCGATCACTGGTGGCAGAGGGAGGACAGTCAGGGTCTCCTCAAGCTCACGGCGAAGAGAGCGAAGAGGATGGAGAGGTTTCTGACGACGGGGAAGACGAGGAGGACCTGCCGTGGGCCCTACACAGCCCCATCTGGCTTCCAAGGTCTCTTGCTCGAGCATTTTTGAAGCTCACACATCTCCACCTGGTGAAACCGGCGACGGGGGAGACTGGGGATTGGTTCTGCTTCGATCACTTCGCGCACATACCCCATCGCTACGAGCAAATTCTCTGCATGGAATGGCTGTTCTTACTTGAGGCAGCTGCCAGTTCGCTCCAGGAGCTTGTGCTCGAGCACCGCATGCCCCAGGAAGCGGGCGATACCGTCGGCGATGGAGACCCGTGGCCCCAGTCCAGGGAGTACGGGATGCCCACGGGCATTCGAGGTCCAGCCGCCGACCGCGGCGATAGGCTCTTCTGCAAGTCCGTACTGCGTTTCATGCTTGAACACAGCGGGCGTTTCTCTAGCCTCAGATACCTGGCGCTCCGTGGGATTCAGATGTCGGGCCTGAAGACCGACGAGGAAAGCGATGAGATCCCAGGTTCCAACGGTGTCGCGGACAACGACGAGGCGCTGCGCAGGGCATTCCCCAACTGCAAGGTCGACATATTCGGTGATACATACCCGATATTTGTGTACGCCGGCTATATCTACCAGTCATGGCCGGAGAACCGCCATGAGTGCAACCAGGATGAGGGGGATGGCCTGTTGTACGAGCCGTGCTGGTATCACGACTATAAGATGCGGTTCGGTCCTCAATGGAGGATTGAGAGTTGAATTCCCAGGTAGTTCAAGGTGCGCTCAGAGTAAATCAGCGTGGTTGCGCCTCATTCCATTCTATTGCTACCACATGATGGTCATAGGAAACAGCTTGAACAGTCAATGAATCAACGTAATTTCCCGACTATCACTTAATACGCTTGAACGAAAAATCATGCGCTATCCTTCTAAGATACTAACTATTAATTAGGGTTCAAGGAATAAAATACAGAGTCAATAACTTAATACAATAGGTGGTCTCGTATATACTATCAAAAGGGTCTATATCGTCAGAAGAAGAGAACACGCAATGTTTGCAACGCTAGCTCGCAACAATTACATAGACATCGCCGCCAGCCTGTCCAACCCTCACATTGATCCTTCTCTTCTCAGAAGAGTCCCCCGTGTGCTGTTGTCCTGTCCAGCCTTCCTACAGACACGTCCTCCCGACTCACACCAGCCTCTTTCCCTCAGTCGGAGCGGGTTCTTCTGTGGAGTTGTCTGCCTTTTTGTGGCCGCCGTACTGGTACGGGGCTGGAACGACTGTGACGGGAACGCCCGGGACGGGAACGCCCACTGGCGCTGGGACCGGTACTGGCACAGGCACTCCCACAGGCTCTGGGACGGGGACAGGCACTCCCACAGGCGCCGGTGCAGCAGGTGCTGGGACAATGATGACTGGCGCAGGTGCCGCTGGTGGGGGGCACTTGTTGTGGTGGCCGCCGCGAGCCTCAACTGGAAGCGACCTATCGCAATGGTTGCCGCGCTCCTCGTACTGTGAGACCTCGTCGGCACTCAAGGCGTCTCCGAAGGAACCATCAGTCTCAGAGGCCATGCTGGCTTCGGAATCGGCCTCGATACTGGCGTCCCGGGCACCGACGACTGGGACGACTCCTTCTGGCGATGCTCCTTCCAGCGCTGACACATCTCGCCTGTGAGTTTGGGTATTAGCTTTTGGCTCACGCGTTTGGTTGTAGCAACCATGGTAGAGAAACACACTGAATTGGAGCAGCTGAGACGGTCAGCAGGATGGAAAGGAGCAAAGTGATAGTGCTGGTTGCAAGCTTCATCTTGGCTTATGCAAGGAGTTGAAATACAACTACTATGCGTGTTCCAACTGTTGTCAGGCAAACGGTGTTGAGAACAAAAGCCAATGATGAGGTCGATTCTCGAGGATTATGGAGACAAGGCTGAGTGAGGATGAAGCTATGGACGGAAAGTCTAGGCATGGCGGCGATGGACGTCTTTTAAACCCAACTCTACAAGTAACAACACAACATACGGGGCACCTGGGCGTCATCATCGTTAGTCTGATGTTGACAATATTTCTCACGGTATAGGGGGGCTGTCCATTCAGCCTGTCTCCCGAGGTCTAGAACTGAAGTCGCCAAGACATCGTCTGCCTAAGACGGTTGCAGTTTTTCCCAACACGGAGCTCTATTCATCTACCGTGCTATATCTTCGCATTCCGCTCCGGCCCGCCCGATAGTAATGACGTGCGGAGATCGAGGCTTGGTTTCCCGGGCGGTGTTTGTTTGGTGAACGGGTCAAAAATGACGTTTCGTCCCAACTGCGGTCCCTGCATCCCATCTTCGCGACGAATTGGGTGTGCCCTGCCTCATTCCGACAGGTGTCATGGGAAGCGGACAGGTTCATTCCGTAATCTGCCTTGCCACGGAATGCAATAGTGCCGCATGTCAAAGACCCTTTCGTTTTCGCCTTGTCGAATCTTTCATGTCCGCCATTTGTTAGAGAGTTTGAACGTTTTTTTGGCTCCTGCGCAAAGCGCTGCAGTATTAACTGAGTGGCATGAACTCGGCACTGCACTGCCTTGCGTTGACTGGGTCGAAAGCGAATACGAGGTACTAATCGGGTAATTATGAGTTTCAACGTCAATTATTCTCTCCTACAGTTACATTTTATCGCAGCCTTGTGGGGGTGAGGAAGGAAATTCAAGTTGGGTTGAGGCAAAGCTTGGCCTCCTTTTGCGCCCAACAATGCACAACATGCAGTCAAGTTAGGCTCGGTGCATTGAGGAGCCGCATAGGTGCCCCAGCATACAGGAGCTGCATTTCTAGCTACTGCAGGCCAATGTAATTTCAGTTTCCTCGCTCCCTTCCAGCATCATGATAATTTGTCATACGCGAATTTCATGTTGAAGGCGGCAGGTCATGGACAACCCTGTCGCACTCATCGCCTCTAGCAGAAATCGGTTTGTCACAAGTGCCCGTAAAAACCCTCAAGACTAACTCAATTTGCTGTGCAACATGTGGCAGAGCTGTCTCCATTGCACACCTTCAGTTGAGGCTTCGAGGACACTCGATCGATCGCTGAAACTCTCCCGTCTTAGAAGACGATGACATATGAATGAGCTATGGAACATGTGCGCCTGTAGACCTTGCGGTATGATAACCGTTGAACCTAAAACCGACATCCCGACAATTCAAGCAGGATGTGGAGAGGCAGAAGGCCAGGATGTAAGACGGTTTCTATCTTGTCCCTCGAACATTAGCTCATCAAATAACCGGGTAGTGTCCATATGGTTCGAGAGTCAGAAATCTGGTTAGATGGCCACCTGGGAAGGCTAAATACCTACTTCAGTAGGTGTTGGGCACCAAAGTACAGCTATTGATACGTATCAATACCATCACGCCGCCAACAGATCAGGGAGCGACTTTTATTCTTCGAGTCCCTCTATTAAGCCGAAACAACAGCAAATGTCCTAGAAAGACAAGACATTGTATCTCGGTATCGTTCTAGACAGATATAGTAAGTGTCCCCATGTAGGGAATTTAGCAGCGAACACTATGGGTGGCTGAGCATCATTCTTGAGGCTTTAGCGGGAAGGCCACCGAACCCTTGGCCTCAGCGCAAACGTATCGGAACCCATTTCTAGAACCACTTCAGGAACGCCTTGCCATGAGTACCTAGGTAGGGAAGTAATAGGAGTCGCCTGAGACGCGTAGTCAGTCAAGCCACTGTGACACCTCCTGAAATGCGTATGTCGGGTCGCGCTCCAGGATGGCGGTGCCCTCATGTTCTTCAGGGGTCGGCAACAACCGACGAGCATTCACTCTTCTCTGTACATCTCGTCACAACACTTCGGTAGTCGAATGCCGGATGCGTCCTGTTTCTGCTGGTTGTATGGGCCTGGCTGCCCTGCAGATGTGATGCGTCTCTTGCTCCTGCATCACGCGGGCTTGCTAGATACCGTCCTGATCAAGGGTATGAGCTGGATCGATTAGTCTGCCGTGTGTGGTTGGTCGGTGGTCTCGTTCTTAAAACTTACCTACAAATTTCGAAGGCGTACAAGTCAGCCAGCTAGTGGAGTAATACGGACGGAGGAAGCAAGGAACTCCGAGCTAGCACTGCAGCGACGCTTGGTAATCCATGACGTGTGTGGACCAACCCGAAGGCCGAAGGGCTCAGTGTTTCAACCCTGGCAAATCCTGCGGATCGATCCGGACTTGAGATCGGACCTTGTGTAGAATACGATTACACAACAGACGAGCTTGACCACACGGGTACTCGTACTGGTAGACTTCCCGGGCCCGAGCTGCGATGGTGCCGCTACACAGATATCAGTCATCAAACACGGCTATATCAGCTGAGGGGCAATTTAAGGGGCTCTGGCTGTGTGCCGTCGTTCAACGATGGCCTCACGCTGAATATCCCCGACAAATCTAAAACCCTTCACGCCATCACCATGTCTGCGCACCTGGAGAAAGACGCCCGCTGGGAGACCAGTTTCATCGGGTTCCTGTACCGCCAGTTTCTTTGCCGGCCGAAGCCCATCAACGCAGACCTCTCCGGCCAGACAGCCATCATCACGGGCGCCAATGTGGGCCTGGGCTTCGAGACGGGGCGCCAGCTCCTGGGGCTGGGGCTCTCGCGCCTCATCCTCGCCGTGCGGTCGCAGGCCAAGGGCGACGCGGCGGCCGTGACGCTGCGCGAGGAGCACCCGTCGGCCACGATCGAGGTCTGGCTGCTGGACATGAGCTCGTACGCGTCCATCCACGCCTTCGCCAAGCGGTGTGTCGGGGACGAGCTGCCGCGGCTGGACATCGCCATCCTCAACGCTGGCGTGCAGAATGCGCAGTTCACCAGGAACGAGCACACGGGGTACGACAACACGTTCCAGGTCAACTACCTATCGACGGCACTACTGTCAATCTTGTTGCTTCCGGTACTATCGGAGAGGCGGGCACCCGGCAAACCGGCGAGGCTGAGTGTTATCGGCTCCGACACGCAATACTGGGCGAGTCTTGATCCCGCCGGTGGGGCGATCTTGCCACGGCTCGCCGCCCCGGCCAAGTTTGACGCCCACGTGCAGTACCCGACCACCAAGTTCCTACTCGTGGGGTTTGTCGCGAAGCTTGCTGAGAGTGTCAATCCCGACGAGGTGATAGTCAACACAGTCAACCCTGGCTTGACTGCCAGCACGGATATAGGAAGGGAGACTCAGGTGTCGCTCCCCTTCAAGATCTTCGTGAAGACCGTCGGGCGACGCTTGGAGTGGGGCGCGGACACCTACGTCGACGGGGCCGTGGTCAAGGGCCCGGAGAGCCACGGATCTTTCGTCAGCGACTGGACTATCAAACCATTCCCCGCACTATACTATACTGCAGAAGGTTCTGCGCTGCGAGATCGACTGTGGGAAGAGACCATGGAGGAACTGAACTTTGCGGGAGTCTCCAGTATCGTGTCGAAGCTGGCGCAGTCAAGGCCATGATCTAAGTATCTCTTGACGGTGTGTAATACTCATAATACCTGTTTGCTGGGAGATGGAGAAATGGGAAATTTGAAAAGGAAAGCCAGTCATAAACGCACTTGCATGAGCACAAAATGAAAGCCATTTCGCCAGAATTAGTTTCCGTTCAAGCATAAACATGCCCTGTGAGGGTTCTTCAACAACAAGCATATTGTTAATTAATACGACCTTGCTTGGCAATAGCTGTATGTCAAACTCTTCGAATGTTATCTCTGTCTAAACCTGTTCCATACCTTGCCCAAATCTTGGCTAATTCCGTACAAGCCTTGACACAATGCACCTTGCAGCCCGGATAGTTCCGGCGCTTCTCGCCGAAACAGTTTAGTCGGCTATGAATAGAAACAAAGCTGAGTAGACGACGCTAAGCAAACCCCCAGGGCCTTGTTCATTCAATCTGAATAGTGGCACTTTGATAGGGGGTAGAGTTTCGGCTACGACCGTTAAACAAACGGGCAAACTCGCATATTTAACATGAAAACCCAAAGACAAACAAACCGGAATGTTAACCGCAGCTCTGCCAGTCCGCCCTCCACCGTTCTAGATCGATCACTGTCTTTGAAATCCCACTCGTCGATTACTTCACTTTTACGTGACACTTGCCTGCACGACTCACCATGCTCGCCGCAACACTTTTCCTCGCCACAGCGCAGCTGGCCGCGGCGATCAACTTCGCGGACTACGACCCGCAGCCCGGACTCCCGGCAGAGGTCAAGCCATTCCTCGAGGCGTAAGTGGACTCGGAGTCTTGTACCTTCAAATCCATAATTGACATAGCTGACTGGCAACCGCAGTCTCGTCAACGCAGCCGAGGACGGCAGCGTCACAACTGGCTATACCGACTACTTCCCCGCAGATGGCATGCAGACGACCGAGAATATTCACTGCGTTGGTGCCGCTGGAATCCAGAAATGCAAGGATGCCTTCCTTGTCAACGGCAGAGAGCTGGTGGTAGGTCTCTGATCACTGTGAGTGGACCGCTGGTGACTAAACTTGAGCTGATCATGAAAAATGCAGCACTTCCCCAACAAGACATTCGTTGCGTCCAACAATGAAACAGCAACGACCTATGAATCGTGGGGCCGCATGGAACAGACTTACCCTGCGCCCATAAACAACTGCTCTCAGCTCTAGTGAATATGTCCCTGACCGCAATGCATTTGACCACTTTCTAACAGTGACACTCCTAGTTACCAAACACAGTACACGGTCTTGAAGACAAATCAGAGTGTGGACGCTCTTCCGAATCTGACGCCTGAGCCCCAACAACAGGTGTACTGGTACCATGACCTTGTGGTCAGCCCATTTGCTTTGATCTCCGACATTCCATGCGACAGTCTGAAGACGGCAAAGAGAGGCCTTCCGTTCATGGCTTGAGACATCATCATGGATCATGATCTGTTTGGCTAGAGTATTAGAGACAAGCAGGGTGGCCATACACTACACTCAATACACTACATTACACTAAGTATATATAAATATCTACATTATATACATTATATTACACTATATAAAGGCGCTATATATATCCTTAGATATATATAAAATAGAAGTAAAACCACACTATATATATTATATAAAAGCTACTTTAAATTCCACTATATTATACTATAAAATTTAGTGGGTGTAATGTAGTGGGTTTAAGTATAAAAATAGGGGCTATCTCCCTCCTCCTCCCTCCTCCTCCTCCCTCCTCCTCCTCCCTCCTCCCTCCTCCCTCCTCCTCCATCCTCCATCCTCCTCCCTCTTCCTCCCCCCTCCTCCCTCCTCCTCCCCCCTCCTCCCTCCTCCCTCCTCCTCCTCTTCCTCCCTCCTACTCCCTCCTCCTCTCTCCTCCTCCCTCCTCCTCCCTCTTCCTCCCTCCTACTCCCTCCTCCTCTCTCCTCCTCCCTCCTCCTCCCTCTTCCTCCCTCCTACTCCCTCCTCCTCCTTCCGACTTCCTTCTCCTCCTCTTCTCTATCATCCTATCTTATCTAAAAAATAAAATAAAATAAAATAAAGATTTAAATAAAGATTTAAATAAAGATTTAAATAAAAAGTTAAATAACCTTTATATTTTTTATAATATAAAATTATAACTTTATTACTTCTTTTATATTATTTCTTAAATAACTTTATTTTTAAATTTATAATTCTTTATAAATAATTTAAACTTTTTATTATAAATTATAAGTATTATTTTAAAATAAAGATTTAATTAAAATTTATTTAATTTAAAATTTATTTATTTATTTATTTATTTATTTATATATTTATTTATTTATTTATTTATTTATTTATTTATTTATTTATTTATTTATTTATTTATTTATTTATTTATTTATTTATTTATTTATTTATTTATTTATTTATTTATTTATTTACTTATTTATTTATTTATTTATTTATTTATTTATTTATTTATTTATTTATTTCTTATATTATACTATATTATATTAAAGAGTTAAATATAGATATGGATTAGTAGAACGACGCTGCTTCCACTTGGTCCCTTGTGAAGTCCTCTACCCCTTGCAGCCAATAGTGTTCGGGTGCACAGGTCTCTAGTAGCTCCCCGTATATCAAGATCCTGACGCTCTTTAGAATGGTAAGCGAGCTCTATTTCCGCCGTTGTTTCAGGCGTGACTGCTCGCTTGCGCCTCTGATCAATTCAGCTATTTTCTTGGCTATAGGAGGCCGAGAAACGTCTCCCGCATCTCTTCCGCATCTCACCGGAATATTCGTGACTTTTGCTTCAGACAGATAATCGATGAGACAGTCTCGCCCGCCCAGGCCAGCCGCAGTCTCACCAGAACATTCCAGTGATGCTAATATACTCACTCTTGGTCAGCCACGCTCGAACAACAATGTAAATGCGAGTAAATTGCCCACATAGACTGAATAGCTGCTTAGCTCTGTTGCCACGTACAATATCAACGATTGAGATCAGTTATGTGAGCCTAGGTTTATCAGCATAGCAGTCATCCAACAAAAGCATGCCTCCGGTTATACCTTCCCCAACTCCCATCACCGGCGTCAAAGTAGTTGGTGGCAAGCCTGCCCAGCGCCTACCGATTGATGTATTCCGCATCCAGCATGAGTTCGCATTCGCGCTCTACGTCAAGGCCCTTTCTGCATGGCAGAAAAATGGCAATGAGAAGTTTGATCAGGACAACGTCAACGGAACTAGCTACTTTCAAGTTTCAGGTAAAGTAGCATACACCCATTAACGACATCACTCACGTGCCTAAACCTGATGAGAGGCTCTCAGGAGTACACGGAGTTCCATATGTTGCGTGGCAGAAAGATCCCACGACCGAGGTAGCCGCAAACGTTGGATATTGCACTCATCGCAGTGTCCTGTTCATTCCGTGGCATCGACCGTACATGATGCTCTATGAGGTTTGTGAAGAATGTAACTTTATGGAGGCCTTCTGTGGTCGCTAACATGCTCAGCAAATTATATTTGCCTACGCTCAAGAGATTGTCTCGAAGGCGACTGGCTTCGCCGCTGATGCGTACAGGACGGCACTCCAAGACGTCCGGCTGCCGTAAGACCTTTCTCTCTTGGCTTCTTGGGAACGTCTTGCATTTTGCCCGTGAACCCTGACGCATTGATCTCAGGTACTGGGATTGGGCATCTGATCCTCATCTCCCAGCCGTGACTATGTCCCCAGATATTACACTCACTTTCCCAGGGAAGACATCAGGATCAAAGGAGATTCTGCATCTATCAGACAATCCGCTTTATTCCTACCGATTCACATCCCCGTGGGCTAAAACCACCATGCAAAACCAGATGCAGTGGCCCTCTACACCCGCCTGGGAAGCATCCAAGCGCTGTCCGGACGCCAATGGCAACAACCACCCAGAAATCGCCAATGCCCAAATTGCCGCCGTCGCCAAGACATTCAAGACATCTATCTTCGATGCGCTGACAAACGTGACCAACTTTGACCAGTTCACAACCCAGGCCTGGAGACCCAAGCAGCCAGTGAAGGCGTACAGCTCGGTGGAGGGGATGCACAATACCATTCACGACTACATTGGAACCAACAACACTGCCAGCGAGGCAGGGGGGCAGTGGGGCAATATGACGGACGTGCAGGCGAGCTCGTTCGACCCGATCTTCTGGCTACATCACGTCAACTGCGATCGGCTCACGGCCCTCTGGCAGGCCGTGAACCCCAACTGCACCATTGACGAGTACCCCTCCCTGATGGACCGGTTCGTGATGCGGAACGGTGCTATGGAGGGCGGCAAGTCGAGCCTCGAGCCGTGGCACAGGGGCTCGGCGCACTCCATGGGCGATTATTATGTCGCCAACGACACGAAGGAGTTGATCAGCACGTTTGACGGCGGGTATTACTACCCGGAGACACCGCTGGACCTTTTGAAGAAGCCCGACCAGATGAAGGCATATGTCACGCAGCAGGTCTACAAGCTTTATGCCCCTTCGTCACTCCAGCCGACGGCGCATAAGCTCGTGGGTATTGCCCCAACAAGTGGCAAACCCATTGAAGCCTCTTCCACGAAGGAAAATATTACCAGAGACAGCCATGAAATCAAACAGTGGAATGTATTCCTGCGGGTGAAGAATTTCGCGCTGACAGGGACCTGGGGGATCCACGTCTTCCTGGGCAAGGTCCCCGCCTCGTCGGCAGACTGGCTCCTCTCAGAAAACCGCATCGGGACGGTGACGATGCTGTCCAACCGTTCCCGGGAGAACTGCGCCAACTGCGTCGCCCAAGCCGAGGAAGGCATCCTCGTCACCGGCTCCGTGCCCCTGAACGAGGCTCTGGGAGAGCGACAGGTGGATATCGGCAACACGGCGGCTGTCGTAGCGTATCTCAAGGAGAATCTCTCATGGAGAGTGGTCAAGGTAAGTCTCTGTGGGAACACGGCCGGGACTTGCTACATCGGCTGATTGTTGCGCGAACCAGGACACGCAAGACATACCCATCACGGGTGACTTTGCCCTCGCCGTTGGTGTCTCGGCTCAATCTTTGTCCATACCGGGCGCCTTCAGGGAGCTTCCTACCTGGGGACGGTGTGAGGTATTTCCGGAAGCAACGACTGGGAAGGTCGGTGGACTGAGCGAGCAGAATCGTGAAGAGTTGAAGTTGTAATCGTGCACAGCCAGGAGGAACTTATTTTTCATCTGGTTCGTAATGATATTGATCGCCATCCGGACCAGACCTTGATTTCTACCCAGGTAAATCATTGCGAACACCGCAAGCAACTGGCAAAATTACCCGCGTCGCTTTTCGACTGGATCCACGCAATTGAGCTGTGCATTGCTTTAATTTTCTCTCCAGGCCTCAAGGGGGAGAATCCTGAAAGGCTCGAAGAACAAAAGCATCAACCATATGTGACTTGTGCATAGTGTCCGCTTTGGACTTCCCTACCACTGCATGATACCTTCTTCACGACTTGTTCTCATGAGACCAGAGATCCACACCTACAAAAACAGATGTTGTACCCACCTGGGTATTCTGGGCGACTTGGAGATCAAAGTTCCCAGGTTGGCACCAAACCGGTTATCTCGGAGGAGGCTATCCTACAGGAGGTTATCCTACAGGAGGTTATCCTACAGGAGGTTATCATTAGAAGTTCATCCAATAGAAGATTATCTTATCCGATGTATAGGCGAAACGGAAAGTGTCAAACCACCAGGGTACCTAGGTAATAGTGGTGGTAGTATTTTTTGGCGCCGACGAGCATTGATTCGTGCACTTGGCGCTGTGCTCGTACACCTAGGCATTTAATTATAAACTTGCTTTTTGCAGGTGCAAAGTTTCAGTCTCCTCCTCGGTTGGTTCTGTAACTTTTCACTTACCTAGGTAGACGCAAAACTTATAATCTGGTTTCGATTCAACGGAAGACTGTTCTCCGGGATTTGGAGTCAGAAGAGACTTGGAACAAGCGAGCTGGTACTTGATTTGAGGGGTGTCACAATCTGTATAGAGTGGCCGCTGACAAGGCGTCAGCTTGGCTACTCTCACATAATATTGTGGCGGTCTGGAATTCTCACCTCAATCAACAACCCTGTGATATTGGCGCAAGCTTTGATGCACGGCATATTGTGATTGTGATGATCGATGTGGCACCTGGTGCAAGATGTGCTCATCACAGCAGCGAGAAGCGAGCACCTCTATAGCGAAAAAATAGGTGCATGATTGAAACAGCTGCTCGATAGGTGCTTGACAAAGAGAACGACGCGAGTGAGAAGTTGCTTCAAACGGAGGCCTCGATCACCAATCAAGCACATCAGCCTTTCGACCAAATGCCAGGAATCAGTGGCAAATATCACATCCTCAAGCCCAGCTGAGCCCAGAGAACCTCAGTTGGGACTCAGTTTGTCGGAATTACGTGGCCTCGATTCCAAATGATCCCCCCCCAATACATGTTGATCGTTGTCTAGAGTCGACAACACGAGGAGGTAGGCAATTAGTCTCGACACCATCCTCGCGCAGAAGCACTTCGAACTCACCTCGGGACCGAGCAGACAGCCACAACGTTTGAAGCCCTAGAAGATTAAAGTTTTAAACATTATCATAACACGCAAACCGGTCAGAAGATCGGCTTAAAGATGGTGGGCATCTATGTGCACCAAGGCCCTTATGAAGTCGATGACGAATTGGAACAGGCCCGCGAGTTCCGGCGGCCACACAGCGATGAAAGAGGCGCACACCTACCGAACAAGTGTTTCCTAACCCTCCATCCACTCTATTCTGGAAGGGTCTCGCCACGAAAAAGAAAAAGGTGCCCAGAGTCCCCAGCAAGAAAGCCACTCGGCCATTCTGAAACCGATGCCCAGGTGGTACAGACGAAACGTCTACGTAGACCACCACCACCACCACCCATTCGATTATCGCGGCCTGGATCCGAGCCAAGAAAACGACGCGGATGCACCGATCAGTAACACTACTACTATGTACGGAGGAGGTACCTATCCAGCTACATGCAAAACGCCAAAGCCCGCCCACATGACCGCCCCCAGGCGCGCCACCTTACCCCAAGGGGGCATAGCGGCCGTTCCGGCCCAAGAAAATCGCAAACCAAGCTGCCAAGTACCAGAACAGAACAGCTGGGGTAGAAAACAAGCTACTCCCGTCTCGGAGGCTAGCGGCTCACACGAAGGTCTGGTGTATCTAAGGTAGGAGCGGCAGACTGTGCGTCTCCCGCCCGTCCCGGGGGGGGCCGGGATCGTGCACATAACTCACCAGCGTGTTCTGCTAGCCTGACATCTGATCATCGGGCATGAGGGTTTAATAAATGCAGATGCGCAGCTGTGGTTGCGGGTCTCTCGTCATTGGACGACAGTCTACGATGAAACAAGTTGCGCGGGAGAGAGAAAACCTGCTCGTCATCCAGTCCGGCAGTGTCGGCGCCCGGGCTAGGAACGGCGCTTGCGGCTGGGGTGCTAAGATGTGTCCATGATCAGTGCAAGAACGGGAATCTGTCTGTCAGTCAGTCAGTTGTCCCAAGGGAAACAGGAAGTTCCACATCCCAGCCACCCGTAAATAGATGGCATGATGGTAATAGGGGTCCCAAGGCCAAACTACGACAGTCTAGGTGCAGCAAGCACTCTGCTACGACACGCCGGATGAACACTAACTAGTCCCGTGGCCGCTTCGCTGGCAAGACACCAGGTCAAGTCCTGGCCTGGATATCGCGGGGAGATATGTGGGCGGGATAGCCCAGCCATTGCCTTCCGCCGCGCGCGGAACGCGGCGCCAACCAGATTTAGGTAGAAAATGCTTGGTTCGTCCCGGCTCGGTTGCGCTTTGCGCCAGCCAGCCCAGCTGTATAGACATCGTGTCGGGGATGATCCTGGGGTTATGCGTCGAGATTTAGATTGCGCTCTGAGTCGCGGTAGTTCGGATCGTGAGAGGGGATTCGTTGGTATTTGGCGAGTTTTGAGCCCAAGTTGCCGCCCAAGGGAGGGGGAACGGACGGAGAACAGACGAGAAGAAGGGAGGGTCTCTGCAGCTGGGCGATGAGCCGTTCGACCAGAACCCCTATTGTCTCAACTCTGCAGCAGACGGGACAAACGGGAATCTGCGTCCTGCCGAGTTGTCCTGCCGAGACAGCATAGGCGGGACGTTTCAGGGTGCGCCATCTCTTCCCGAGGATTGATGCCATAGAATTGAACAATGAGTGGATGATGAGCAATATGCCCATCACATAGGCGACATACATTTTTCAGACAAGCGCGGTTCACACCGCCAAGGTTGAAAACATTTGAAGGATGTCTAAAAGCAAATGCCGGCACAAGTGTACTTACACCCCGCCACGAAGGAACACGTAACTAGAAGCCGTTTGTTGACGTGAATTATAAAAATAAAAACCGGTCAGGCAAGGCTGAAAGCACCGGTGCCTATCGACCAACTGATACCCCGGTGCAGTACCCCGGTAGCCAGATTAGGCAACCAACCAGGCGTGACCAGAAGTTGGAAAGCAGGATTCCGCCAATACGAGGTTGTCCAATGACTGAGCAGATCCCACACGGCGGAGAGGACACTCCGACGAATCCCGTGCTCACGAATGGTCAAGAAGGCGAGCCTGCCTGGGGGGAAAGGGGCAAGGCAAGGCAGATCACAGTTCACAGCCAGGCAGCCCTCTATTTTACTTTCCTAGAACTCCACAACAACAAGAAGATCGGACGGACGCCTCGGCGCGAGCGCGAGCGTGACTGTGTTTGACAGATATAGGTACCCACTCACACACTGGCACTGCACACCCTGACACAGTGCCGAGTGGACACATACATACAAAACCCACCTCGAGCTGCTCAGGCGGACACGCGCAGCGCATGGTGACTCACTCGCTTTTGGGTGCGGTCAAGGAGGGAAAAAAGGCAGCGGAACCAAACGGGCGAATGGGATCGCGTCAAGGCACCCTCAAGGGTCCACGGGGACGATCCCGTGGTACACTTCTGGGCGTTGGAGGTGGGTGTGGGTGTGCGCGTGTGGTGTGGTGGCACGAGGTTATGTATGTATGTATGCATGTATGATACGTATGTATATATGTAACTACGTATCGAAACGAGGGTGGGATGATAAGGGTGTGTAGGGTGGGCAATGCAAGCTGAGTATGTATATGTGTGGATATATGTACCTTGTCGATGCGCAACATGGGAGGAACATACCTACACGCGGACACGAACAGATAAACGTCAAAACAGCGAAAAGGTAAATATATCGTCCCAAACTCCAGATTTTAGCGCCCGATGACCCTGGTGCAAGAACCTCTGGGGCCTGCTCATCTGGGAAAAAGCGAAGTAAAATAAAAAGGGTGGCAAACAAAAGCCGGCGCGTGTGGGTAAGGGGAGTCAAATCAATTCCCGGTTTCTAAGAATATGTACCCACGTCCATATAGCCCAGCCAAGCCGGTGTGCATACCCTGCCCACCCTACCCAACCTTATTAGTAGACCGGCCGTCGTCGGCTGCCCGCATGACAAGGGGTCGATATGAACACACGGCCGCGTCTGTGGCCTGGCCCGGCCTGGCCGGGCCTCACAGGGCGGTGCCTCCCCTTCCTTTCCTTTCCGCCCCGGAACGAAAGGAGGACGAGGCAGGAGGGGCTACAAGAGAACAGTAACAAGAGGGAAAAAGCAAGTCTACGTCAGTATGCCGTGCGACGCGATCACCACATCTTGATCGTGATCGTGTCTTGTCTTGCCCAAGTGTCTTGTGCTTGTCTTGTCTCTGATATAGTTACGAAGAAGCGGCCCGTTGAAGCTTGAGTGAATCAGATCAAGCGCCCCAGCCCGCCCGCCGCGGCGCGGGAGACAGATCCAACCACTGGCATCTGCCCTTGTAATAAACGAGCGAGCCGTTTTCAAGATCTCCAAGACATTAACACGAATGATATGGAAAAAATGGCAAATGGGTGCGAACGAGTACGACCCTTTTGCCCTCGGGAGGCCGCCCGCCAGGCTTGCTCCCAGTGAGTGGAGATGCGCCATGCACGAACGGTGGTCATGAGACTCGCTCGTGTGTCGCAGGACGCGCGCGCCGGTGAGGAGGTTCTGGTCTGGGCCCTCACGTAGTAAGGCTCCCTCACGGGTGGGGAATATCGAGGAAGCAAGAAGAAACATGCCTATCCAACTACCCACCTAGTAGAAACACTCGCGTCTTTGCCGTGGTCGCAGGTGGCCAAAACACCTACCTCTACGCCAAAGGGATCAGCCCGTCTCCACCCACCTTTGTCTCAATATGAACTAGTAGTCAAGCAACAGAGCGAGCAAGCAGCGGCAATAACAAGAAAACTCTTATCACCACGCGGCGCGATGCGCGCCCCGCCCGACTACACAAGAAAATCATTTACTGTCGTCAACTCGTCGTCAAATCAGGCTCTCAGCCACCCGGGACGCGCTGAAGCCGAGCACCAAGGCGTTATTCTCCGCGAGAGACTCGACTGGCGTGCGTAAATCTTGACCGAAAAAAGACTTGGTCTTGGAAGGGTAGTAGGTGATCCCAGCCAAGCCATCTGGGGTAAGAATGACATAGGAGAGTAACCCTTCTCTTGCTTGGGGACGGAGACAAATAGGGGGCCCAGACGGTATAACAGAAGGGTGCCGCAAATAACAGCGAGACTCGTAGTAAGAAAAGAAAACAAGGCAATAAGGCAGATGCTGAGACGAACTGTCCCTCGTGGCTTTGAGTTTGGCTCTAGCTGGCTTGAGTAATAGTGAAAATGGGGGGGGGGGGGTGACAGAATCATACAGAGACAACGGTAGGGAAAAGGGAAAAGCAGTATGCCAGAGGCAAACTCACATGTGCAAACAACAACCGGCTCTGTTGGCCTTCGCTCTTCCGCTCTAGCTGACTGGGGCAAGATATCAAAAGGGAGGGAGGAAGGAAGGGGCAGTCTGTCAAAAGTCATGCCACAACAACAGCAAAGCCCGGTAGAAGGAATAAACCAAAGCAAAGCAACCGCCCCTCGTGGCTTTGGCTCTTACTTGGTGGGATGAGGAGGAAAAAAAAGGGGGGGGGGTGGAAATCATCAATCAGAGTCGTCAGATACTGACCGTAGAGAACTAGTAGGCAGTGTGGCAACCTACCTAGTGTTCGGACCCGAAAGCAACAAGCCACTCCCCTCTCTCCGCTCCGGAGGCTCTAACTGTGTAACTAGAGGCTTGCCCGCTGATCAGGGAAAGGGTGTGCGGCTAGCAGGACGGATGGTCCATATTCCGCACTGGAGGGGGGCGAGGGTGGGGGGGGGGGGTCCCGGGCTGGTGGGCTGGTCTGGTCCCCAGAGAAAGCAGCAGCGCGTACACAAGTAGACTTGACTATACTATTCTAAGCCCCAAATCTTTAGACTCTCACACTCCAACATGGCTGGGTGGGGGAATGACTAAGTATCCGGGTCATGAGGCTTGCTCGCGGAATGCACGTTGACGTAGACCATAAAATAAAAACGGCTGTACCACCCTCCTATCTATCTATCTGCCCCTCGCGGGTGTGTGTGTGTGGGTGGGTGTGAGACTAGACAAACACAAAGACGCTAGGTTCAAGGGACCCTGTGCGTCCTGTGACGGACAAGACACAATTTTTGTTCACATTGTGAAGGCGGGTAGGTAACACTGGCAATCTATACCGTGCATACAGACGTGAGATAGATGGGGAATCGGCTGTATGGGTAGGTGGTGGAGAAGGCGGCTGGGAACCGATTCGCAGGCGTCATGTTCCCACCAGTCTTTATAAACAGGCCTGTCAGGCTTGTCCAGAGGATACGGGGACGACAAAAATGCCGAGATATAGGACGGAAACAAGAAAGCAGGGAAAAAACCGGGCAGGGTGGGTGAAGGCCCCCGGGACTGGCTGGCTGAACACCTGCAAGTCTGGCAGATCAGGACGCATGTCTCGCATGCCTCCCCTACTGCCCTACCCTCCCTGCCCTTCTCTTTAGTCCATGCATGGGCCCAGATGGTGTGGCTCGTACGCGGATATCACGTTGTTGCGTCGAGAAGGGAATGGTCAACTGGTGGCTGGGTTGTGGGGAGTAGGAGGGGGAGTGCAGCGAGCAGAGACTTGAGACGGGTGGATGTATGAAGCCATGCGATTTGCCAGAGCCGGTGGACGCATCAAGGGACCAGCTGCACACCGGCCCATGTTCTCCGTCCCTCCTCGGCGGCAGGGCCACCACAGCAGACGGCCCTGCAAGCAAGCAAGCCGCGGGAAGGTGCAGCTTAAGGCTACATGAAGCGTGATCAGCCCGCCCGGCCGCGGCAGCGCAAGTAAGCCTACCGCGCCACAGAACAAGAAAGCTAATTAGTCTGATCCATGGAGTAGGGCACAAGCCCAAACTGCCAAAGTGAATGATAGACGACTGCTACTCAGCGTGGTGTAGCGTATTGTAGCGTGGTAGGGGGCGAATCAGGCGTGCAGACTGTGGCGCCGGTGCCGCGAACGATGCGAACTCCTGCATGCGACGGGGTCGAAGAGGAGGGGGAGAGCAGGGGAGGCGGGGTGAGGCAACATGTTCATTACGAGGAATCGATACGGCTGGTGGGAAAGCTGCACATCTGCAGGTGCTCTACCAGGCGGTGATCGTTGACCTGCCGGGGCCCTGGATGGGATGGGATGGGATGGGATGGGATGGAGGGTTGGATGGGGACATGGTAGTAGCCGCAGACATGCCTGGGTAATATGCATACCGCTGGCCAAGGTTTGACGGCATGTTTGGAAACAGGCTGGGGACTATGCCGTGTTGGCCGGCAGAGAAGGGGGCGGTTAGATAGTGGCGATGCCGAATTCCGACGGCATATAGCTTTTGGCTCCTGCACGAGGGACTTGGTCCAGTGGGTTTGTCCGTCAAAGGGGTAAAAAGGGGGGTGGTGGAGGTGGTGGTGGTGGTGGTCTGTGAAGGTGGTGTTAGCCGTGGTATATTGTGGTGATGGTTGGTGTCAAAAGGAGCCGAGTTCAAAGAGTGCAGTTGAATTTGAAGGTGGTCAGTGCGTTTCTGGGGCAGCACGGGCTGGCGTGAGTGGGCGAGGAGAACGGAAGATCACCGACGGCGGACGGACAACAAGGGGGGCGCCTGCGGACAGGGCACGCACCCGTGTACGAAGTATGCTGGGCACCTGGGTGAGATATAACGGGGGTGGGGGTCTGGAGTGTGGCCATGCTTGCCTCTGGCGTACCAGACGACACGGCCTGCGGACGAGTCAGGTAGGACAGCGAGAGACAGTGATGTAGGAGCCTGGCTGCCTGGCTGAGAAGAGGGCTTAGAAGGGCAAAAAGGGCTTGGTAGGAGGGATGGGGGGGGGGTGGTGTGGGTGTGGGTGTGTGTCCCTTGGGTGTGCACTCCGTCTTGGAGGTGCATCAGCGTGCATGTGGGACTTGCGTGGAGGCTGACAAGACGATCCCGAGCGTTCCAGAGCCCCCAGGGCCCGAGAGCCCAGCTGGGTTGGGCAAGCTTGCTGGTTAAGGGCGACTGGTGACGATCCTTGCTGACATCTGGAGCCCAGGCTGGAGGATTTGGAGTGGGTACGTCTCCAGGTTTCTCGTGATATAAGCCAGCTGGTTCTGATATATGACCGGGTTAGTGGAAAGGGAGCCCTGGGAGCATGCTGAAGTTTGATCTGGCGAACCTAGACCACATGGGAATGTGGGCGGATACCCAGATAGTTTACGGCCCTGGGCTGCATCAGACCCCAAACGGTGTTTGCGTCAGTGCAGATGGGAGCCCTGGAGAAGAAAAAGCAAATTGACTTTGAACCCAATGCCGGACCCGAAGGCACGACTCATCAACTGTGCTCTCCGGCTGGCAAGCTGTGATATCGACCACGATGCTGGGTGCTCGAGGCGTCGAGACTGACTCTGACCCGGTGTAAGTGGAGGAGAAAGTGAGGCACACTTGATGGGCCCATGGTTCAGATGGAGGCACCGCGTCTCACCGTCTCTGGGGTGGGGTGGGCTCGGTATTCCCATTTAGGGGGGCAGCGATATGGGGCATCTCTTGGTGATCCCATTGCTGGAATGCAACCCTGCGAAGGCGATAGCAGCACGGGAGTTGCATGAAGCAGAGGTGATCGCCGATTAGTCTCCGCACCACCCATGCGCAGACGCAGCAGCACCAGGGCGCTCTCCTGGGCTGCTGGGCTGCCAGGCCGCTGGGGGACCCCTCCAAGCCCTCGTCCCGTCCGAAGGGGGCAGAGGAGGGGACGGGCGTCTTGACTGACAGGAGGACCGCGCCGCTCCCTGAAAGGACCGTGATGGACATCAAAAAAAGCTGGTTGTTGCCGGGAAAGTGGCCACTGACACAACTCTCTCGCAACTGCAAGGAACAGGTGCTGAGCATTTTCATGCGATCCCGCACCCAGATAGTCAGATCGATATTTTCTCGGAGGCGCGTGAGCCGCGACAAGAAAAGAAAAATGCCCAGGCTACCGGCATTGTCCTGTCGGTTCTTGTCGTGTGCTCTGCCCGAATCCACTCTGGCCTGGGGCGAGCTGATCATGGCGGCCGTCATGGCAGTAGTGAGGATACTATTCCGTCCTGGAATGGACGAATCCAGCGCCATAGCAGCCGGAGCAGGCGTGAGCCGCCGTCAAGTCGGTCTGGCAGTCGATCGTATTCCGGGCTCCAGGGGTGGCCCCTGTCTCGGCGATCTCTGGGCCTTGACTCCACCAAGGCCGACCTCTTGTCGTCCACGCTGCGCCTGTCAAGCTCTACTTTATTAGAATGGGATGGCTGGCTGGCTGGCTGGCTGAGTGGGTGGGCGTGGTCTGCGTGCTGTGAGTGATGTGGTAATGGCAGATCGGTGGGTCTCGCAGACGTGCGTCTGTCTGCCTCTGACCCAGAGTTTTGAGCTGTCATGGGAAACGGCATGCAGGCGACAGCGAGTAGGCAGCAAGTAATCACGCAGGACATGAACAGGCCACGCGAGGTCGGACGACGTTTATTACTCTTGCAGCACGGCATCGCATCTCGGGCCAGTGTAACACAGGACACAGGACACAGGACACAGGACACCTGTGAGACCCCAGGAGCTGCGCGGCTTGCAGCATCGGGCAAAACTTCCCGAGGACGTCGGAGACGTGTGTCGTAGAGGAGGTTTTCGGAGAATAAGATGGCTGGCCTGGCTGGCTGGGGACTGGCTGTCTCTGGGCTTGCTTGCAGGACCTGAGGCGTGCTGCGTCAAGGGAGCGCCCGAGGATCAGTCAGGTGCCACGGCGGCAGACAGAAGAGGGCGTCCAGGGCGTCCCAGCCATGACAGTGATGGGTGGGACTGACTGATGACTGACTGATCGAGACGACTGGCTTTCTGCCTGCCAGGCTTGCCTGACGGGTACAAGGGCCGACCAGACACGTGTGGCAAGGCTGAGCTTGTCGACAAAAAGAGAACATCACCCCGTACCACAGGTCCACAGCAGAACGGATGGCTGCAGCTGAGACAGCGGGGTGACTTGATGGACGGTGCTCGGTGCAATCAACGGACCGCTGCTGGATCGCCCGAAAAGCGACGGCATCGGCAGATCGGCATGGTCCACCGTATACTAGTATATGGCTGCAATAATGAGTGCCATTATCACGAAATGGTTGACGATGCCGTTCGGAAGCAGGCTGCGCCATTGGCAGAAAGAAAACATGGGATTTCTCATGGGTGGGCACCAACAAACGCGTATACAAGGCGAGAAGGGAATGGAACATCCCGTGCGCCCTGTGTAAGGTTAAGGTAGGCGGGTACCTTCATACCTGGGTACGTCACGGCGTCTACGTGCTCCATACTGTATGTGGGGTGGGAAGTTCCGCCACAACTCCATCGTACCTCACCCCCCCTCCTCCTTCCTCTTGTCCTACCTATTCCATCAGTATCCCATCAGATATCAGAAAGGGCCCCTTCCAAGGTACACCCTCTTTCGGACCAACCTTCCCATGATCGCAACTTCTGACCTCGAGGGGGCCTTTCCATTGGGGTATGGCGCTGTCCCGCCGCTCCCATCTCACCCGGCCGATTTCAGTAATCAGCCCGAGATGATGGGGAAGGGGGAAGAGAGGGGGGGGGAGGGCTGACGATTACTGCGGCGAAAGTGTGTGCTGTGTGTGGTTAGTCTTCTCACAGGGCATCCCCCTCTTGCAGTCTAGAATCGAGGTTTAATGATCCTTCTGCTGTTTCTGTATCGTCAAACCTGTGCAGCCGTGTCGTGGCTTGCCGTGCAGCCCGTGGTGGTGTCGTCACAATCAAGGTTTCTTAGATGCAAACATGTGCGCGTTTCAGGGGGCGAAATTCTTCCGAAGGTGGGAATGGGGCAGGGAGATCTGTTGTATGGCTTATTATGGCTTGTCACGCTTTGTGTGTTTGTTTGCTGATGCGTGTATGTGTGTCTATGTGCGTGTGGCTCAGGACATGTCAGGTTGCCATGGCTGATCCTTCGGCTCCGGGATATTTGCCACCGTGGGGATAACAATCGGTTGAGATGAGCACCGCTGGACTTTGCAGTCCGCGGTAGCCTGACTTGCCTGACCTGAGAACAGATAGGTAGAATGTCTGGCACCAGAAGCAGTCGGCATCTAATCGGGGGGTTGTCCAACGTCAACTTCTGAGCGACAGGGGCAGTTGATGGTGTGTGGTTGGTATTTTGGAGGGGGGTGCGACACCACCGAAAGGATGGGAAAGGGACGATCTGGAGGTCATCAGTCGGTCGGCATACCGCCCCCCGTTCCCTCGGCCGAGTGCCTCAGATACCGAGCCTCCCAGCTGCCAGACCAAGGGGCCAGGAGCTCTCTCATGACAAACAAGGACCAGCGTCTACGTAATTCCCCCATCACAGCCACACCAACCAGACCTCCCAGTTTGCAGACCTCATGTTGACCCTGTGCCCAATATGCTGGTCGAGACGAGAAGAGTGATGAGACAGCCAGGACGGAGAGACATGCAGCATGCGGTTTCACTATCGCGTTTGAACGCTGCATGCACTTGCATGGAGATATGGAGACGGCCATGGAGATGGAGAGGGAAAGTAAAGAGCTTGCAGGCATTTGCAGGCAGCCGGGGCCCGTGTTGCCTCTGCAGATCAGATCTCGCAATTAACCATATACCGCAGTGAATACTACATGAACACTACATACGAAGCTCAAGCTCCACCGGGGCAGCCGAGGATGGGGCACCAAGCATCCATCATACGGCCGTCATCAGGATCATCTAACTATACTACACTAGTAGTATTGCATCGCTGCTATGGCTGGTTGGGCATGTTACAGGGCCCGCCCACTCTCCTCCTGGGGGCCTTTGGGGGCAGGCAGTGGATGAACGTGAGAGCCTGCTGGGTCACATCGTCCCGAGTCAAAGCTTCCAAGCTACCCCATCATCGTCTTTGCTTTTTGCTAACCGAGAAATCGAGTCCGTCATCCGGGATGTTGCATGGCGCCCTTTTTCTCCTTGGGACGATGCACCGTCACGTACTAAGCTACAGGGTGCTATTATCTATACCGGGTGATGCCACCCCCACGCCTGCCGTCTCTGCTTGTGCAATGCGCCTGGGTCTCTTTGTTTCCGGCGCGGCGCTGCGTGCAGGTGTGCCCAGTGTGTGCATAGCTCCCTCCCTAGAGCCAGGACGCGTTGTGAACCAGACCGGACCGGTCCAGACAGACGAGAAACCTGGGTCGCCGTTTTACCCCAGACTGTTGGAAAAGCCCCGTTTCCTAGGGATGCTACCAAGTGAAAAAAGACGGCCTCTTGGCGGCACATGGGGAGCACTTGAGCCGACGGTTGGTCGAAGAACATGTCCCAAACAAGGCCCTCGGATCGTGGACGGGAAATGAGGCGCATGTCTAATCCGAGTGTCGCAACTTACAACTAATATGATATATCATACGCACCCCGGAAGACTGCCGATTGACTACTATCCGCGTATCGTGTGTAAGCCAGTCAGCTCAGTAAGACTTGGTCTGGGGCGTGGACGTTGGTGGGATGAGCTAGAGGGCCATCTTGGTCGTCAACACAAGGCCCGACGTGCCAAACTGGGCCACTCTGGAGGCCCGGGATGGACGTGCCCAGCCTGAACACGGCATCTGCGCTCGCCGTCGTGCCCGGGCCAGACTGCCAGATCCAGAGGTGATACAGCCAGGTTATGTGCGTACAAGGTGGTGAGTGCGTCTGCGTCCGCATGCTGCATCTGCACCCTGCAGCACGCTCTCCCACATACTATGTATGCCCACGCCCACGCCCACGCTCACATCCAGCGTATTAGATGCCCCTTCTGCCCTGGTACCGCGTCTGTGTGCGTCTGTGATGCGCCTACTGGCCTACCGTAACAGCGTTCTCGAGCGTGCACCTACGTACACACACAGTAAATGATATATGCATGTTTCTCTGTGCATCTCCATCTGCAGATCGGAGACAGGCGCGTGGAAGAAACAAAAAGTCGAGGCCAGGCAGCCCCAACTGCGGCCGCCACAGGACCCAACACATTGGAATTCCCGCCTGTCACTGACGCGAAAAGTGGGAATTGGCTTCCAAGGTTCAAGCCAGTCACTTTTGGCTCTTCTAGTCAGCCAGCCCGGACCGCCAGCCAGCCCAGCCCGATGCGAAACGGTACCTAGACGTAGACCTCAACTGCAATATACAATACAATATACACCGCCCTCCTCCGGTTGTTCCTCTGTTGTCTCTCCCTGCCCCGCCTTGTTGGCGTCGGGATTAAAGCGCCTCTAGACAAAGCCCTAGAACGCCTGTGTAATCACTAGACAGCATGGCAACGCTGCAATCTTACTCATCTGGGACCCGCCGGCGTGGGCAGGCGTCAGCCTCAAAGAAGGCCCCCGAAGAGCCCCCCCTGCTATCAAAATTTCAAATATCACGCTGCTGCATGTGTTGGTTCGACGGTGGGTGGGATCTCCCTGGCCTTTCTTTTTGCCTGCCCGGGAGAGGAGAGAGAGGCCTGGGGGGGTGGGAGAGCCAACCGGCCCTGGACTGGCCTGCCTCACGATCTGCAGCTGTCTCGATGAGGAAATCTGGATGGCCGGGGGAGCCCTGGCAGGTCCCGGACAGGGCCCTGGGCCCAGCCAAGAGATGCCGGGCGCATATCTATCATACATACAAGGTCCTTTGCCTCCGCTCCACACTTTCCCGCCGTCCATCAGCGAGCAAGCAAGCAAGCATCATTGATCGACCCGGGGTGGTCCTCTTGCGAAGATCTCCCTTGGTGGGAATAACGGAAAATACAAGAAATAGGAATCGCACATCATACCGGTAGGCACGCGGGACCGCGGGGCCTCAGCAGCAGGTAATTACGGAATTGACGCTTCCTGCTTTGCCGTGCAGAACGTGGGCCGTCCAATGAGATGCATGTTCTAAACACACTCAACGGCCGGCCCAGGCCTCTCTCTCTGTGCCCAGACAGATAGACAGACAGCCTTGGGGGGCCTGCCTGCCTACCTACCTGGAAGAAGGTGACCAACAGCGCACTCTGGCGCTCGTATTATGCCGCCGTATGAGCCAGCCAACCAAGAGGAGCCAGCCCCAGGGCCATTCAAGTTCAAGCATGGGGCCCGCCACCGCTTCTTGTTTTCTGTCTTGCAAATGTCTCGATATGCCGTGGTCACGCCGACACCACCCCCGGCCCGGGACACTGCCTGTCGCCTCGTAATGGACGGCGCAGCAGCAGGAATGCCATGGACAGGCAAGAAGGCAGGCAGGCAGGCAGGCAGGCCAAGAGGATCGCATCCAGGCCAGGTATCGCGGTGGATTTAACCCCGATTGTATCATGCACGTATGTACACTTCGCAGCGGGAAGGGTACATGTCAGTCGGTACAGTACGCCTTGTCCAGGCGCAGGTCGTCAAGTCAGCTGCCCCCCCCCCCGACGGTTGCTCAAGACGTGGACGGTAAAACAAATCAAATCCACAAACCCCCCCGTCCACATGCACGAGACAACCTTTGCCGTGCGAGAGACCCCCACACACCCAGGTTCCATCTCTGCCTCTCTCTCTGTGTACCTAAGTAGCTTTCCTGGTGATGACGATCAGCAACAGTAGGTTCGCGCTCCGCCGCGCGCCTCCTCCTCACCCTCTCCACCAAGGCCAACGGCCGGATAGATGCGCAGCTGTAGACAGGCATGCAGACCAGGCAGTGAACACGGACCGCGGTTGCCTTTGCCTCGCCGGAGTGACTTATATCCAGGCGAGTCAAGCAGCCCTCCATGCGCCCTGCTGGTACCTCCTCAAACATCTTGAACGTTGGACTATCGGACCATCGCATCGAGTTCCGACCGAATCCTCATCCATCCAAGGGTCCGTTGCCTGCCGGGAGCCCGCCTGCCCCCCCTTCCCTCCAGTGTCCACCCAAAATCCTCTTACACACGTGTTGTTGAGCGCGTGTAAGTATGGTACCTACCACAGCTTTTGCCCATTTCTATCTACAGAGTACTTTTATTATCCGTACCTGGGTGTCATTCCCAAATTTCATCCATAGTCCGCCCGTAACACAATAATTCATCCCTGGCCCCACGCCCGGCCTGCCCAGGAAGAAGAAAAAAGGCAGCGGGCACCCTGTCACGTCCCGGGCACTCCTGTTACGCTACGTCCCTGGGATCTTGCAGATTAAATCGACACTTGATCACACACAGGCACATGTGCGCTGCGCACACCACACACGCACCCACACACACACACACAGGCACACTAGAGGCTCACAACTCCCGGGGCGGGACGGACAGAGGAAGCCACAGACAGACAGTGCAGGGACAGGCCGACAGGGACGGACGGCCTTGTGAAACCACACCCCTATGGTCCTTGGGACCAGAGACACTGTACATACATACGGATAGATAGCTACAGGAGAGGTACAAGTAGGGCAGGTAGGTGAGGAAGGGAAAAGGGTGCATGTGAAAATAGTAATAGGTGGAAGGGTCCGAAGGAAAGAAGACAGGGGTACTGTAGACTACCAAGGCGTGGGAGCCGGGGTTGGAGGAGAGTTACAACGAGGAGGTACAAGCGAGAAGGGAAGGAGGCGCGCCACCGCGTGTGCACACACACACGCATGCAGGGTGGTTGGCGGCGGACCAGGAGACTGACTTGACTGGTGTGAGAAATAAGAGTGAGTGTGAGAGACAGCGCGAAGAGAGAGAGAGAGAGGACATCGCAACATACATACCACGCCCCCCTCCCCCCCTACTTGTACTAAATAAGCTGCAGACCGCCCACCCTTACATACGACCACCCGGGCACCTTTCTGGACCTGTACACTCGCGGTGGGAACTGTTGCTCTTACACCTCTTGCATCCGCGTCTTGCCGGCTGGATCCCCATCGAGCTTGACTGATATCATTACATTGGACCGACCTCACCTCACCTCACCTCACCTGCTTTCGACTTTCACGTCTACTGCTCTCTCTCATCTTTCACCCTGCCCCACGTCTTGGGAGTTGGTTCCGTGCAGCCTGGTTATTAGTTGCTGGATATCCGCCGTGTGGTCTCGCAGTGTAAGTGATTCCATTATTTTTTATTTTTTTTCTCTTCCATCAAAAGTCCCCCCCGGAAGAAACTACATGGCCCACCTGCCAACTGCACATTGCACACTGCATATCTTCCTCACCTACCCGCCAGACCCGACAGTGAGGGAGTAAGTAGTGAGTGAATGGCAAAAGAAGGGGAGAGCCGTGCGCACTCCCGCTCCCGACCCAAGAACCAAGGAACCCGCCCACTTCCCAAACCCCTGGGGTCCCCACTATAGTTAGCTGACCGGGCCATTTTCCCACACACCCCAGGATCCCAAGCTGTCGGCACGCTGCTGGTCCGAGCTGGGGGTGGCGGGCAAGAAATCGAGAAGCCAACCAAAAAAGAGACTGGACTCGGCCATTGGTGAGACGAGACGAGCAAAAGAGCCGCGGCATTACCCCCCAGAACGGGAATAACGGAGGGGAGAACAGAAGAAGAAGCAGAAAAAAAAGGACGGACCGGGAAGGAGAAGAAGAAGGGGGCGTGGGAAGATTCTCAGAAGAAGAAGAAAGGAAAGAGAGAACCAACCCAGTCGAGAACAAGTAACAACAAAGACGCAAAAGAACGCTGCAGCAAGCAGCCAAGGCGAGAACAAGGAAAGGCGGACAGGAGGGTGGAAACCCCATCAATCAAACCCGGGAACCTAAACCGAAGCAACAAGCAGCAGCAGCAGCAGCAGCAGCAAGACGACGACGCTCGGGGACAAATTACTACCAGACAAAAAAACAACAACAACACCACCACCACCAACAACCCGCCAACAGAAGGAGGCGAACCAGATATCTGGGACCTACCAAGCTTTTTCTGCCCGCCCTATTCTGGATTCTCGAGGTCACCTTTTGCCCCTTCTGGACCCCGGCTTCCTTTTTCGTGGTCTCTTGTTCCCCAGCGAACCGAGCGAAAGAAGCAACATTTGAAGCTGCACGTATTCGGAAGCGTGTTGTTGGTGAGACTGAGACAGGGAGATATCGCCATCTTGATCAATTCCTCTCCACCCTGACAATTAATTCCTCGGGGCAGGACAAGGACCACCAAACAAGGCCCACCAGCAGGACGACTGCAGCTGGTCGGCAGTTGCTATCACGGTGGTATCGATCCTGATTACGATCTGGCAGGGTGTAAAGTGGGTCAAGAACAGCCGGCTTATTGTTGCCTGATTGGGCCGCATATTCGACCCTTGATTCTGTGTGCAGGCTGAAGCGTCGCTACGTACAGATTACTCGTCGAGCAGCGAGGCTGTCCTGTCAGTCAGAGTCGTCTTTGTCTGGTTGGCGTGTCCTGTTGGCCGGATCGATCATCAATCACATCATATTCGAATCAAGCAAAGCACCCACCCAAAAGGAGCCCCTTGACTCGGTTCGGTTATCCGCCTGATCCGACCGGCCGTTATCAGTTTCCGCCTGGGCCTGGGGGGCATGCGATAAGGTGGAAGGGAAGGAAGGAAGGGCCATTGATTGACCCCTCATCCAGACCTGGCCTGCTGCGGCTAGACTGGCTATCAGAGGCAAAGCGGTGCCCACTCTCACCGCCTGGAGCCACACACCACACACCTAGAGCAGGCAGAGCAGGGCCCGCCCACAATGCTTTCGAGCGCGGGGCACCCGCCTATCATGTCGGCACCACACCAGCAGCACCAGCACCAGCACCACTACCAAAACGGTCATGGTCATGGTCCTGCCCACGGTTATGGCCAAAACGCTCACAGCCTGTCGCTGCACCACCAACACAGTCACAACCAGAGTCACAACCACAACCACCACAACCCCCCGTCCAGCCCTGCCACGAGCAACAGCAACCTCCTCCACCACGGCCAGCAACTGAGGCCGTCGCCGCTGTCGTCCCGGGACAACCTGCCGCGGGACCTGCAGCACGTCAACGCGGTGCAGGCGGTCAACACGCACTACTCGTGCCCCAACCCCCCGCCGCCGGCGCACTCGCACTCGCCCTACTCGCCGTCGAGCTCGAGCCTCCCCACCAGCAGCAACAACAACAGCCTCAGCAGCCTGAGCCTCAACCTGAACCTCGTCTCCAACTCGAGCTCCTCCAACGACCTGACCACCCCGAGCGCCGCGGCCACCCCGACCCACCCGACCTCCAACAACAACACCCACAAGAATCACAACCACAAGCAGGGCCACCAGTCGTCACCACCAAACAGCCTCTCCCTGGCCCACCACGCACACCAGCAACACACGGCCAGCCACCACCACTCGTACTCGCTCTCGCACCCTCCTCCCCCCCACTCCCAGCAGCACAGGCTGAGGCGCGTGCCCAACCTGCCCGAGCACCAGCACCAGCACCGCCGGTCGGGGAGCCTCACCACCATCACAAGCTCCCTCCCGAACAACCCCTCCTCGCATGCCTCGAACCCCTCGAACCCCTCGAACCCAACCGCCATGCCCTCGATAAACGCCATCGCCGCCGGCCCCGGCCCCTCCCGCGGCCCTGCTGGTGGCCCTGGCCCAGGCGGGGGCCCCAATGGTGGTGGTGCTGCTGGTGGTTCTGGTGGTGGTGGTTCTGCCGCCGCTGCTGGTGGTGGTGGCTCACAGGCTCACTTTGATGGCCCCAGGAGTCCTCCAAGTCAGTGCACACGCCCTTTGGTCTCTCGACGTTGCGACCGGTCAATTCCTCCTCCTCCTCCTCACCAATTGCCTGCAGAATTTTACTGCCTGACCCTCAATTGACTTCTGGCTGACTCGATACCCTTCTGTCCGTAGACACGTCCCACGTGCCCTGCAAATTCTTCCGACAGGGTGCCTGTCAAGCAGGCGCCGCCTGCCCTTTCAGCCACGACCTGGGCGCATCCGCCGAGAATGTCTGCAAGTACTTTGCCAAGGTTCGACCGCCTCTTTCCTTGAAGAACGCAACACACGGCAGGATACTGACATGCCCACCACAGGGAAACTGCAAATTCGGCCCAAAGTGCGCAAACATCCACGTCCTCCCCGACGGGAGGCGTGTCAACTACGGCAAGAATGGCGTCACCGTCACCCCGCTCAACTTCGGCAGCCGCCTCAACCCTCTCGCCTACGGCCACCAGGCCTCCAACTCGGCCCTGACCACCTCCTTCATGCGCGCCGAGGCCGCCCCTCCCTACACCACCTACGCCGCCGCCACCTCGGACGACCGCTATGGCCTGGGGAGGCAGGCCAGCATGGAGAACGGCCTGCCCACCATCGACACCCAGTACAGCGGCCCCGCCTCCCCCTACGGCTCCCCACACGCCGCCGAGGATGCCATCCGCACCGGCTTCGGCCTGTCCCCCATCGCCGCCAACAAGGGCCTCTCCGTCCTCGACGCCCCCCTGCCTGCCTCCTTCGACAGCAACGGCATCTCCCACGCCGCTCGCTACGGCCCCTGGCCCGCCTCCGTCCCTAACAAGTTCGGCCTCGAGTCCCCGACCCCGTCCCTCAGCAACGCCAAGGACAGCCGCACCTCCGAGACCCTGAAGATGCTGCACACCTCTGCTTTTGGGTCCAACGAGCACCTGTCGCCCAGCCACCTCGGCGGCGACGTCGACGCCATGGGCAGCAGCCCGCCCATGCAGCCCATCGGCGAGGAGTTCTACGGGCGGCGCGCTATGCACAGCAGCTCCAGCAAGTACACCAAGCCCAGGCTCCTGAGCGCCAGCGTGCCAAAGGTCGACCGCGACTGGGAGGAAAACTTCCTCTTCCTCGAGGAAGACTACGTGCCCGGCGAGCTGGCCAACGAGGTGCTCACGCCCGCCGAGAAGGCCCGCAGGGGCAGCATGAGGGTGACCGACGGAGGGTCGGAGCAGCACTCGGGCGAGAACTCTGCCTCTAAGTACGGCAGCCCGATTGGCGCATCCAGTCCGAGCCGGTGGGGACCCCTGTTCGAGCGACAGAAGCAGGAGGACGGCGGCCAGTCAGCCCTCGGCCGGAGCCTTAAGAGCGCCGGTGCCTTTGGCCACGTTGGCAGCCCCCTCCGCAACTCGAGCCTCGCCAACGGCATCGGCATGATCGGCAGCCTGAACGGCAACAGCAGCAGGCCGAGCCTTGCTGGCAGCCGGACCGCCAGCGGCGGGAACGACAGTCTTTCGGCCCTGACCCAGCAGATCCAGAACACGAGAATCAACGACGAGAGGACCACGAGCCTGTCGTCTAGCCCACGTCTCCATCCAGGCAGCGCGGCGAACTCCAGGCAACAGAGTGCCATCGGGGCGCACCCCAGCACCGGCGCAATTGGGTCCTCGAACGGCCGGAGCGAGAGAGACCAGCGGGCCCTCGAGAGACACATCAGCAGCGGGTCCATTGGTTCCAGCGCCAACGGCAGGTTTACGACCCCGATCGATGAGGAGGACCCGAGCTTCGTGTTCAGCATGGAGGACGACGACGACGGCCAGAAGGCCAGGAAGCGCATGTCGGGCGGGTTTGGCCTGGGCGGAGGAGGCGGCTGGAGTTATGCCGCCGCTGCGACGGGCAAGACCTCCGCCGGCGCCAACAAGGGCTCTGTCGTCGAGACCCGCTGAACCAAGCAAGCAAGCCATCCTCACTGATGTGATTGCTCAACACACGGCGATGCCACGACGCCTCGTGGCCTTCTTTTTGACGAGACACGACATGACGGGAACGGTCACGGGTTCATGTCCACCACCTCTACCTGCCTACCTGCCACTACGTCTTTCAACCTGCTTCGGATTTACGGTTTCTAAGCGGCGCGTGCCGACGCCTGCCATGGGATGACGAATCGAATGGAGCATGGATGGGATGACTGTGATGTCTGAGGAGGCTCAACATTGAAGCCCGGGAGGCAGACCGGGTCAGTCCTTGACGAGTTCAGGTCAAGATCCGTGAGCCTCATGGGCCGGCCGTCCACGGCGGAACCCGGTACTCGTGTACAAAACCTGCACCGTGGCCCGCGTCCCGCCTTGTCCAGAATGAATAGGGAGATCCACACCACCAGGTATGGAATGTTGGTGACCTACCCGACCTAGGACACAATGTCGAACCCGGGAAGAGTTTCTATCTACCCAACAGGCGAAAAAGAAAAAATCAAAATAGGGGAGCGCGAAAACAAAAATACCGGCATGGAGATTGGACAACCAAAAGAAACGGCGCGATACACGAGGGGAATACGGATGAGGATGGACAGACCGGACGGTCTGGGCGTTTCTGATGATTTGTTTCGTTCTTCTTCTTCCTCATTGCGTTTTTTTCTCTTTCTCCTTCCCCTCGCTGCAATGGCTGGCGATACACGCACGCATCACAAACAACAACCCACAATCCTGGAGTTCAACAACCAACTCTATGGGCACATCGCATCGCGTCTTGACTCACCCACGCCGCCCACAACCAACCGCTACCGGCACCTGTCGCTAATTATCTGTCGATATCCACCCACCTACCAACCTACCAACCTGCCTGCGTACCTCCTACCATCCCTGGTCGGCCGAGAGCAGCAAATCACGGTTATACCAAGCCACACCAGGCCACGAGGGGGACGCCGTCGCCTTCTGAATGATGCTGTCTGTTTCTGATTCCTCTCTGGGCTTCTTCTTCTCTTCACCCCACCCCGCTCATCTCATCTCATCCATCTCCTCGGCCTGAGTCTACGCTATCTACCCATCTTTGGCTCGGCTGGCTGCCTTGTCTCGGCCTGGCCTGGCCCGGCTCGGGTCGGGTTCTTGTCGTCTCCCCCCCCCCGCCGCCGCCCCACGTACGCATTCACGCATAGAACATGAAAAGTGTCTAGTACGATTGGTTACCTGGTTTCTTTTGGATTTCTGTTGTTGTTTTCTAAATCTTTTTTTTTATGCTTGCCAGTTCCCGCTTTTTTATCGTTCCTGTTCTCGTCCGTCTAGCTTTCTGCTTGTTTGTCGTTTTCTTCATCATATCCCATCCATCCATGGCATGTTGGCGTTTTGTTGTTGTTGTTGTTTTTGTTCCTCTGCGTCAGTCGATTTTACCCACCCATGTTGTTACTTGGTTGATTAAGTATCTACGGGAGGAATCGATAGGCCAGGTACCCTTGAATGGACCCTCTTGACACTGTTTGGTCTGATGTCTGACTTGTGTTGGGGGGTGGGGAGGTGTATGTCTGTCTTTGTATGTCTGTCTTGATTGGATGGAGAAACCAGGCCCCATCCGGGTGGCATTTTGGCCTTTTTTGGCTGGCTGGGTGGTTGGATTGGATTGGATACATACATACATATGTCTGACTTGGGTCGGCTGTCTTTCTTCACCTCTTGAGTTGGAAGGTAGCAGGGTAGTTAGTTATGATCATAGTTGGCCCCTTTTCCTTCTCTCCTGGGGAGGGAGGGGGTGGGGGTTGTGAATATGAGTGAGACGGGGGATTTGAATGGCTGAGTTATTTGACTGACTTACTGAGTGACTGATTGACTGACTGATTGACTGACTGACTGACTGACTGACTGACTGGTATTTGAGATGAGATTTGCTGCTGCTGCTGCTACTGTGTGTGATGTGATGTGGATGTCGAGTGGATGTGGGATACTGTGGACATGAGGTGTGCTGTGGGTGTTTTGGGTATCCCTTTCTGGGGATTTGCTGCCTGGTTCAGCCTTGATTATAGCACAACCTGAGGTGTGAAAGATTGGAACTTTCCAGCCAAGTATGGCATTTCTTTGTGATAGTTTGGCAACTATCTGACTTCTTTGACAGTGCGAGAAAAATGAATGAGGATTCCTATTCCCTAAGGCTATCGCTCCGTGTGTCCACCATATAAAAAGGAGCGAGAGACAACAAAACTTCCAGGTCTAAATGTTTCCGTGCTAGCCATCCCTCGACACTTTCCCATCCACGAACCAAGTCGGAAATCCTCTGCGTCGTAGTAAGTAGGCTGGCTACAGCTGACTTGAACCCTGCTCCTTGCCCGACTACATTTGTGACATGCTAATATGAGCAGACACGAACGTCCACAACATGCAGGCGCCACCACCAACAGAGAGGGTTGATATGAGACATCCGGATGGCGGTGAGTACACCTGCAGACCCAAAAGAAAAAGGGGTTTGTCATGTAGTAGGTCATGTTAACAGTTTCAACCAAAAAACAGGTCCCTTCGGCCAGGTCTTCGCCGGTGAGAACCACACCAAGCTGCCCGCGCCCGAGCTCCTCCGCGTCCAGGCGCAGCAGCTCGAGAAGGCCCGAGGCCTCGGCTACAGCCCAAAAACAAAAGCAGGACAGGGAGATGATACAGTAGCAGCAGCAGCAGCAGGAGGAGGAGGAGGAGAAGGAGGAGGAGGTTTCTACGGGGCAGCATTCCTGAGCCTCGGCCGGTTCAGCGAGGATCCCGAATACGGCCCGGGAACAAAGTTCCACGATTATGTGTTACAGCGCCTCGTCGATGCCGCCGAGGCATCGCGGGACCTCCCCGAGTTCCTGCACGCCCTGAACCCAGGTGTTACATGCAGAAAGACAGAGACGGGGCAGGAGGGCCGCTTCTCCTGGGAGGTGTACTACGGCGGGGTGATCAGGATGTACCCGGGCCCCGGACCGATCTGCGCCAAGATATTTGTCGATTTCTTCATCTCGGTAGGTGGATGAGATCCCCATCATGAATAATAGCCCGTATATGTGTATGGGTCCACTAATCAGATGCTGTGGCTTTCAGAACGTTGAAGGCGACTGGGACAACGCCGAGGGGGAACAGGCCTGGTGGGATGACGAGCTGGAGAACGAGGGGGGGGATGCTGAGGGAGGGAAAGCTCTGGCTGAGGATGGGGTAGAGAGCGAGGACGAGGTAGAGAGCGAGGTGGATTTTGAGATGCTCTCAGCATTGAGGGAGGTGTTTATCAAGGCGTGCGGAGACAGTAAGCGACTCGGCTAGCGGGAAAGGTCCTGGGCAACCTCACCTACACAAGTCTGAGGGACCTGTGCTTTTTGCTTTTGGCAGGGCAGTGTGTGTTGGTCGACGGTGAAGAAGGCCCGGCGGGGAAGAGGAACGAGAAGAAGAAGGGGGCGCCTGAGCCCAGGCGCCAGCTGTCAAGCCCATGCTTGCTTGAGTCTGACGCCAGGGGCGTCCCATTCTTCATGCACCGTGAGTCTGTGTGTACTTGAGCGCATATTCAGTGGGCGAGCAGTTGACGAGGGCGTGAAAGCACGAGCGTATCTGACCCAAAGTGAAAAAGGCGTCGCGTGTCTATCTATCTCTGGCGGAAGCAACCCCACGGAGACTGGGGGGGAATCATGTGCCGGGATGACCTACCTCCCTACAACTAATATTCAATAGAACAACGACAGTCGGTGCTCGTGTGGAGCTCGAGAATGAGCTTTGGTGATGAAGACCTGGCCAGCGGGCAGCAGCAGCATGCCCCATCCTTTATGAAATCCAGCTCTGTTGTATTCCGAGTTGGATTGCAAAGAAGCAGATACCTCGGCCGTACGATAAAAGAAGAATGGGAATTCTCTGTGCTAAAAAACGATTCGGGCCATTTGCCCAGTGCTCATCTCAAACAAAGACAGGAAGAGAAGCAGTATCTCGTGTACCTCTCATTTCACGTGGGTGTAGTATTCTGCAGGAGTTACGATATACCGAGAAGAGTTTTAGAATCAGAATGCTCACATTGAATCTAGCCAGCCTCACCATGCCAGATATACAGCGGGGAGTGATGTACAACCATGGACAGTGTCTACATTTGTGGGTGAGACAACGGCAGATGGACTTTGCGACTCATTTCTATACCAGTTATGGGGCGGATTTGTACATAGATCCATTTTCCTCAGAATTGTACTGGGAAACCACCAAGTGCCTGCTAGTGTGCGATACATCAATGCCCTGTCCTATATACCAGCAATTGAGTTTGAGTACTTGGACGGGGCAATATAACTTATGCAGCCTCGGCACCGAGCTCGGCAAAACCTGTCCACACAGACCGACCGAACCCCCGCTATCGGCCGAGCTTGAGGTTTTCGGTTAGGAGGGAATGACGCAGGGAAAGTTTAGCTGGTCCTGTCTTTTTCCTCTGCCCACAACGAACGAACCACACGCGTGCGACGGTAATCAACCGAACCAATTCGACCGCCGCACCGCAGCCCCTTTGTGCAGCCTCGCCCCCCCTCCGTCTGAATTAATCTGGGCGCGTTCCGGAGCCAGCAACAAGCAAGGACCGCCTCCCCACGATCGGTGCGCGAACGCTTCTGCTGCTGCTGCTGCTGCTGCGCGAACGCGACAGGGACACCAGCCTGCCAGCCCACAACCTGCTTCGCACCGACAGGCGGACCGACCAATGGCCTCGGTAGCTGCGGCCACGGCCCCGGTGGCCAAGGGGGACTCTGCGGCGCCGCCGTCGCCGTCGCCGTCGGGGGAGAAGAAGCTGCCGCCGCCCAGCCCGCTGCGGTCGATCCTGGCGGGGAGTCTGGCTGGTGGCATTGAGATTTGTGCGGCCCTCTTTTCTGCCCGGACAGGAATATCATACAAGGACCGTCTTGGCTAACGTGGTTCCCCATTGACAGCAATCACATACCCTGCAGAGTGTACGCCGACCCCTCATCCTCCCCACCGTGGATCCTCGACCCTCCCGAGCTCCCATCTTTCTGTCTACCCAGCCCGGTCCGAACCCCTCGAGCCGATGGATGGGGTTGTCGTGGGAGCGGGCTGGCTGGCGCACATCCGGGAGTAGTATGATGGGGAACAGAGGCTGACGGTCCATCTTACAGTCGCCAAGACGAGAACACAGCTGAACCGCCGGCTGGCCGCGGGCGAGAAGCTCCCATGGCCGCCATTCGGCCCGCAGTGGTACGCCGGGTGCACGACGCTCATCATCGGCAACTCGGCCAAGGCTGGAATCCGTACGTTGCCCTCTATCGCAGTGTGGCGTCGACTGGCACACATGTCCCTGTCTGGTCGGGGCAGCGGGCAAGGAGCACCTGGGCTAACCACGAGCATCCAGGATTCGTCGCCTTTGACCAGTACAAGCGCCTCCTCGCCGACGCCGAGGGCAAGGTCTCGGGCCCCCGTGCGGCGCTGGCTGGCTTCGCGGCTGGTGTGACCGAGAGCCTGCTGGCCGTCACGCCGACGGAGAGCATCAAGACGCAGCTGTATGTCTGCCCCCATCCATAACCACAGTCAACGCACACGTCCAACCCAACCCAACCCAACCCACTGACAGGACGAACCCCACACCAGCATCGACGACCGCAAGCGCGCCCAGCCCCGGATGCGCGGCTTCCTCCACGCGGTGCCCATAATCGCGCGCGAGCGCGGCATCCAGGGCTTCTTCGCGGGCTTCGTGCCGACGACGGCGCGGCAGGCGGCCAACAGCGCGGTGCGGTTCGGGTCGTACAACTTCCTCAAGCAGGCGGCGCAGTCGTACGCGGCGCCGGGCGAGAAGCTGTCCACGCCCGCGACGTTCGGCATCGGCGCGCTGGCGGGGCTCATCACGGTGCTGGTGACGCAGCCGCTGGACACGGTCAAGACGCGGATGCAGAGCCTCGAGGCGCGGCGCGACTACGGCAACAGCCTGCGGTGCGCGGGCATGATCTTCCGGCAGGAGGGGGTCCTGACGTTCTGGAGCGGGGTGCTGCCCCGGCTTGCGCGGTTGGTCATGAGCGGGGCTATTGTCTTTACCATGTATGAGAAGAGCATGGAGGCTTTCGACCGGGTTGATCCGGAGAGGAAGTATCTGTGAGGGAGGAGGGGGGTCGGGCATCCTCTGGTGGCAGATGATAGGGCACCCTTTGCTATGGACGGCTGGTGTATAAGATGAGTAGAGTTGGGAGGGGCTTTGATATAGAGGTGCTGGGTGTGTACAGCACTGTGCGTGCGGTACACTACAGAGCATGTTCGCTTATATACAGGACCGTGCAATCGATACCACGACACCAGCCCCAGCCATGCTTCCACGACGACCTTTCCTCGAGCGTATATACACGCACGCACGCCCCTGACCCGGTACTGTGGCCGCTGTTCCTTGGAACTGCCGCCTCTTCTCATCTTTTACCACCAGGCTGTCATCACCCCAGACCAACGGGGGACGCCCGTCCCCTCACTGCCACCGGAACATCCCCCTCAGCTTGAGCCCGACCCTCTGGGCCCAGGACCTCGTCGGCGCGGCGTCGAGGTCGCGCACCAGGTCGTCGTAGTAGGTGGGGTTGCTGCGGGGCCTGAGCATGCCGCCCGTGGCGGAGTCGGGGGTCGGGTCGGCCGGGTAGGTGGTGAGGTACCTGTTTGAGAGGAGGGAGAGGACGGCGTTGACCTGTGCCGCCGCGGCGGTTTCTGGGGTGTTGTTGTCGTCGGGCCCGGGGAACCTGTTGGACCCGGCCAGGCGCCTCGAGAGGACGTCCTGGAGCTGGCAGGTCGGGCGGAGGGGGTCTTTGGGCCAGGCTGCGAGGGCTTTTGTGTATGTGCGGCGGAGGGCCTGTGTTTTTTGGTCAGTTGGATGGTTGTGTTGTGTCTTTTTTTGTTCTTCTTTTCTGAGGGTGGCAGTTGGCTGGTGGTTAAGGGATGATGCATACCTCCTTGGTTGCCATCTTGATGGCGCGTTGTTGTGTCTGGCTGGCAGGCTGTGGTGTTGTCGAGGTTATGTTGTGGCCATCGAACTCGGGTCGGATACCGTGTAGAATAATTATTTCTCGGCCCTCGACGGCGACGTCAGTCGGGTCAGTCAGCCAGTCAGTCAGTCAATCAATGACAGGCACAGAAAAAGATGCGCTGGCGCTGTCATTGGCTCGGCTTATTCCCGCCCAAGACATGCTGCGTTGGGCTTAGGGGCCTTGGAAGGGAAAAGTAAAAAGGACCCTTGGCGCAGGGGGGGCCTGTTACTGTGCAACTGTGGCATGAGGGAAATGAGCCCTGGGTGCCACTTGCCTCTAACAGCTACTACTCACAGTGTTGGCAGGTGCCAGAGTGGCTGAGCAGGCAGGGCTGGCAGGCAGGCAGGCAGGCAGAGGCAGGGTCAGCAGGCATAGGCCTCATGCTGTTACAGTTACAGCTGGTTGGGTGCTCCGTACTGCCGGCCCGCCCCTGATTGATTGATCATCCCTCCCCGACCCGATCCCTAATCAATGTGCCATCTCCTTCTCCGTTTATCTAGTGCCTACCGACTGTGTGCCCGTGCCTTTGCCTGTGCCACTAACTACTCCTCCTTTTCCGACCCAACCTCGTGCACTCGTGCACTCCCACTCGTGCACTCGTCTAGTCCACCTCGTGCTAGCCTTGGACTGCCGACATTCTCCCATTGCCCATTCCAGTTTCCAGTTCCCAATTCCCACCTTGTCAAATTCCAACCATCGACCCTCCAACCCCATCGACAATATTGACGACGACCACGACGATCCTTCCCTAAATTCTCCTTTTCCGACCTGGTCCTTTTTGTTTACTCTCTTTTTCCTGGTGCTCCTCCTGCGACGACCAACCTTAGAACCCGACCTGCATTTCCCTCCCCCTCGAGGCCTATTTCTGCATCGCCCATCGCCCATTGCGCAAAGCATCTGACCTTCTCTCGCATCATCTGCCTGTTCCGACCAACCAAGCAGGCCCTCCTCCACTTGTCCCGGTCCCGGCAGAACACTCCAGAACCGCACCATTTGAGTTGCCCCGATCATCGAATCAACTCCGTCATCCGCCATCCAACCGCCGACGCATTTCATTGTCACCTACGACATTACCACCTAATCGCTCCTTGCTTCTACTTTCTTTTGGAATTTGAATCATCGACCGGCGTCATGTCGGGCCGATACGAAAGGGTAAGTCATCAATCATGGCCATCCAGAGGCCACAACATCACCGACAACACACACCACGATCATCATCGATCGTCATCACCATCTCGCTTGATCACAAATGCACACAAATGCACTAACACCAGCTGTGACTGCCAGGTTAACGCCCAGGACGAGGACGACGCCCCCTCGCCCATCGCCGTCTCCAGGAACACCCGCTCGTCCCAGCCAAACTCGCCTCCCCCATCGTTCCACTCCAGAGCCTCGTCCGTCGCACCACGGAACCGCTCCGTCCAGGACCCCACCCTCGCCGATGCCTTCGACGCCGACGACTCAGACAGCGATGACGAGCCCGACGACCGCCAACGCCTGGTGAGGCAGAACACAGACCCCGTCCAGTCCAGCAGCAGCAGCGGCGCCGCCCCCTACTCCCCAGCCGGCTCCGCGAGCACCCCGCAGCCCCCACAGCCCCCACGGCACCAGCAGTCGCCATCATCGGCGGCGGCGGCAGCAGCGGCGGCGACGAGCTCGAATCGCGTGTTCGGCAGCGGCATCCAGAATGAGGGCGTCTTCTCCAACCTGACTGCCAAGCCCGAGAGAGGGGGCACGGAGAAGGAGGAAATGCCTCCGGTACGTCTTGGCTCACACCATCCATCCATCCATCCATCCCAGCCCCTCACAGCACGTCGTGTCACACTCCAAGAAAAGAAAAGCAGTTTGCTAACCACAGGTTTGCGTCACACAGACCTACGAACAAGCAGCAGCCGACTCAGCACCGCCCTACTGGGAGACGACCATCCTGGCGCCCGGCCTCGGCGGCGCCGACGACGTCTACATCGACGGCATGCCCGTCGGCTCCGTCTTCTCCTTCGTGTGGAACGGCATGATCTCCATGTCCTTCCAGCTCGTCGGCTTCCTGCTCACCTACCTGCTGCACTCCACCCACGCCGCCAAGAACGGGTCCCGGGCCGGCCTGGGCATAACCCTCATCCAGTACGGCTTCTACATGAAGGGGAGCAGCGGCAATGGGTCAGGCGGCGGCATGGGCGGCGACGACGGGCCCGGTGGTGGTGGGGATGCCGGGTTCGCGAGCCCGCCGGACCCGAACGCGCATGATTTCGACCCGAATACCGTCGCGAGCAGCGCTGGCGGCGGCGGTGGGTCGGGCGGCCTGTCGGACGTGGCGAGCTCGGAGTGGGTCGCGTACATCTTGATGATTGTCGGGTGGTTCATCCTCATCCGGTCCGTCAGCGACTACCTGCGGGCGCGGCGGCACGAGCAGCTCGTGCTGCAGAGCCCGGACCGCGGGCTGGGCGTGGCCATCATCGCCGAGGGCGAGAGCTCCGAGCGGGTTGTTTGAGCTGGGGAGGGGTGGACTATTACTGTCTCTGTTTTTTTGGGTCCCCTGGGGGTTGTTTTCTATATCGCAACACTGCAAAAGGGCATGTGTGGTGGGATGGGATGGGATGGGATGGGATGGGCGGAATCAGTGTTTATACCAGTTGACGTTGAACCCGGGAGGTGGTGTGTGTGAAGCATCAATGATGAGCGACGCGTTCTGCTCTCTCTTTTTTTTTTTTTTTTTTTTTTTGGTCCTCTCTTTCCTTTCTGTCATGATCAGCGGAGAAGAGGGGCATACTAGGAGCGCAGGCAGTATTCACAGAGCATAAGCTGCGCCCTTGTTTTTTACCCACCCGTTTTCGTACTCCACAGGGCCATGGATGCCGTCCGTGGATGGACGGGGCGGGGGAGGGGGGAGAAGGAGGTCTCTATTAAGGTAAACTTTGCTGCTGTTGCGCAGGTGTGTTGTGTTGTTTATTACTCGCCCGTCTGCCCGCCCACCCGCCTGTATATACCGTATATACCATGCCATGCCATGCCACAGACAGACACACACACACACACACAGACCATGCGGATATTGTACGGTCGTTGGTGATGCCCGTGGCATTTACCACATGACGCAACATGCACGAGCCTAGATTTGGATTTCTTACTATATTGATTGACCTTGCGCCTGTCTGTCTCTCTGTCTATCTCTCTGTCTCTCTATCTGTCTCTCTGTCTGTCTCTCTGTCTGTCTCTCTGTCTGTCTCTCTGTCTGTCTCTCTGTCTATTTGCCAAGCCCTTGCCCTTTCGTCTTTCGAATCACCAGCGATGTGTGTGGCTTCCTATGGGAGGGCAGGGGAGGGGAGGGGAGGTCATCCCGCACGAGCTTATTCTCGTAACCCCAGAGGTGTGTACGGACCAGTGGGGACCGCCGCCCAGGTTGTGGTTCAGTACCAACCGGCAGTGAGTGTGACATGATGTACGGATAGCTGGCCGCATAGCGGATGCGGAGCAACGAAACAGACTCGTCACTTATTGGCGGTCCTGCTTGGGAAGCCGCCTCTCCTATGCGCTGTAGGCACAGGTGACGTTCTGTTCTGTAGGATACACCAGATCTGGTTGTGCTTTTCGTGCGGGTGACTGACTTGACCGGGTGGGTGAACTGACTCGAGTTCGAACCCGGCTGCCACTGTGACATCATGGCCGGCGGCAAAAAGGTGCCAAGGAGACGGGGCGGGTTATGCTTGCTATGCTATGCTGGTTGGTTCATTTGTCCGGGGGGGGGGTGTGAGAGGGAGACACGTCACGGCTGGATATGCTGGTTGTCCTGCAGTGGCCCTCAGCCTGTGGACGTTGGTTGTGGGATGTGGGATCTGAAATGATAGAGAACATGCCAGTGATGAGTGCCGCTGCGGCTTGCAACGGGGCTTTTTTGGGGGGGTGGCGGGCGGGTACTGGGTTTGGGTATTGTGGTCCGTGTATTGTCGGGGGGTTTTGGGGCCTTGGCGGGGGGTTTAATCACCGCGATTACGAGGCTTGTTAGGCCCCCGGGGGCTCTTGTGTGAGTTGCTGTGGGGTGCGGGTTTGGGTTGGATGGGGGACGACGATCTCCCGCCCGCTGGCCCTTTTTTGGGTGTGATGCATGTGCGTTGACGGCCTGACTCACGGCTTGCAACATTGTGTTACATTACTACAGAACTGATAAGCGTTGTTGGTCCCTTGTTAAGATTGTGCCTCATATTATATACCTTGTCTGAGTTCTACTGTGGTGTATCTCTCAAGCTATAGTCATGTCTCGTCTGCTCTTGTGAAATCCTAATGACGCTGTAAGTCGTTGGTTCTTGACTCATAGGTGGTTGCAAACTGTGAAGTGGCTGTATTTAGAAGTTGTGTAATTGGAAGACTGTGTAGAAAGCGGGTGTAGTTACACCACATGTGCAATCCCCTTGCACACGCTTCACAAGCTTCCGAGGTTTCGGCTGCTGCTGAAACTCAAAAATGTGCCGGGATGCTCAACGTTTTCTACCAAGTTGCCCCCCTGGATGGTTGCAAAACGGCTCCAGAGATCACTGGTCCACCGTGTGCGTGTCTGCCCGGCATCAACATCCGATTAAGGAGACTGGGACTTGTGTGATGTGGCTGGCGGTGATATCCAAGAAGGTCCGCTCCGAGACGGTGAGGGTGGAAGATGAGTTCGATTTGGCAGCTGGTGACGAAGTAGCTGACCGTGCTGGCTGATGAATCCGCTCTTTACGGTTCTGATGCGGAATTGTTGTCAGTTGAGGTAGGCCTTTGTCTGAGAGGGCAAGAATGACACATTTCTTTCCGCGGTCCCCTCATCCTCACGGGGGACAGATAGAGGCCCAACACATCGCAATATTTGAAGCATCCTCGTTCCAGAGTCACTGCGTAGCCGATGGAGTTGAGACCGGGTCCCCCCTGAGCGCGGTATGGCTGGCATAAATCAATCCCAATGTCCGCTGAACGTCCGCAATTATTGTGTGGTGTCTGCAGTGAGGAGGGCATCCTCATTCAGATTTTCCAGAGCAAACATCTTGATGGACGTCTCTTGTCTTCTGGGAACTATGTCTGCCAGCTCGTTGACCAGGGAGATCGAGAACACCTTGTTGAGCATAAGGTCGAGGCCTGAATCGGTCTCGACTGCGGCGCACCCAATGACTAGCAACTATCCTCTTTCATTGTCACAAAGATATTATCTATCAAAGCAACATGCTTTGGACATAAGTGACATACAGAATTTATGCAGCTGTTTTTGTTGTGTTTGGTAGTGGAAGAAAAAGCATTTGAGAATGCCATGGTAGACTTGGGCAGTGAACAAACTTCTGCCATGAAGAATAATTTGAGTGTGCTGGTGTTCGCGGTGGCCTGTTGGCACTAGATGCTTTGAGGAACTGCATGCTAATTTACAGCAGAACTTTCAGGCGTGGTGTAAGCCTTGTTCCGTATTATCATCTTGTCATCATCAGTTATTTATTTCCTTCTTCCGGTACCGAGCGGACGACAGCAAGCCTTGGTCGACATCTGCGCACATTTTTCATGCCCTGGTGCGACAGTCATGCTATTCTCGTCAAAGCTACAGTATATCCGGCCCTGGAAGTCTAGTCTCTTTTCTTAATCCGAGGAAAACAGAGCCACACTATAGAAACCACAGCAATAAGCGCTAGGATGATAGGTTGCAGTACACCAACGCCCCTGCTGGCCGCGATCGCCCCGATGATAAAGGGGAACACAGTGCCGCCGGTGCCACCAATGGCCATGGCAAAACCTATAGCACTGACGTGGATGTGCTTCGGGAGTAGTTTTGCCGTCATCATCACAGCGCCGGGGAACATGGGCCCTAAGAAGAACCCCAGGAAGGCCACGGCGATGGCCGAGACGATGAACTGGGGCACGAGCCAGAAGATCAGCTGCAGGGCGATGCAAAAGGCCAGGTAGATGGTGATGCAGAGCCTCTCGCCGTATCGCTCAGTCACGAAGCCGAGGCCCGCCCGGCCGACTGCTTGCCCGGCCCAGAACCCGGTGGCGGAGATGCCAGAGGCGTAGGCTGATGCCTTGCGGACCCGCAGCATGAAGGTGACGATCCAGCCCCCGAGGCCGACTGTTGGCAAAAGTCAGTTGCGGGAATTCATTGACCACATCAGCGTCATCGATCTCACCTTCAACACCCAGATATGCGAAGAAAAACAGGGAGCAGAGCCAGGTGACCTTCGACTTGAGGGCAGCCCTGGTGCCGGCGCCGCCGTCTTGACTCTCTCGCGCGTGCTCGGCTCGATAGACCGCACCGGTCATTTGCCAAAAGGTGATAGTGAGTCCGACCCACTCAACCACGGCCATGCCGATCTAGAAACAAATCGATGAGCATTGGGCTCCTCTGTTTCATTGCGAGGTATTATTGTTTCTTACCATCAGGTAGTAGTAGTTGTACCACGGCAGCTCCGCCTTGACGACCATGGACGTCGCGATGAGCGGCGAAATGAGAGCCCCGACCGAGTAAAACGCATGCAGGAAGCCCTGTATGGTGTTCGCCTTGTCCATGACGCCGATCCAGGCGCAAAAGCAGGCGTCCGTCAGGCCGTTGCCGAACCCGCTGATCGTGTTGGCCACGACGAGCACGGGGTAGGGCGGGTGGAGCGCCAGGATGATGTACGTGATGATGTGGCAGAGAGGTGCCATGATCGCGACGCCTCGCCGCCCAAACCTCTGGTGGATCCGGGCGTTGGTGAAGGCCGCGACGGAATAACCAGCGAAAGGGGTCAGGAAGATGAGGGAGACTATCGTGTAGCTGAGGTCATAGTAGGTTTCGAGCTTCTCAGCTGTCAGACATGGCGATATCAACATGCACCGGGGAACAAGGTACGTCACTTACATATGGGATCAGAGCCTACAGAATCTGTCAGCGAATACATGCCTATCTATCGATGGCCAAGATATGACGTACTCCGACTGCGGCGTCGTTCATTCCTGCGATGATGAAAGACAAGCAAGCAAATACGAGCCTGCCAGTGTTGGACCTGGGCCAGTTCCACCGCTCGACTTCGACGTGGGTATTCGGCGGCGGGATGCCATCCACGCCCTTCGAGCCAGTCGACTGGTGTTCTTCAGGCCCATTCTTCTTCTCGGGCAAGACGCCATAAAGGTCGTACCCTTCCGAGCTGGGGGCTTCTAGTCGCGTCTCAGTGCAGGTCTGCGTTTTCGACTGTGCCATGGTGAAGGGGGTATGAATATGTGTAATCCCTCAAAACAAGACCTACCAACACGACAACCTGCGGGTCAATAGAATGGTAGGTAGTCTACTCAGGGATTTGTCATGTGTGGCAGAGGATAGGTCACCGGCCCGGTTAGCGGGATTGGGCAGCTCTGAACGGGCAAGGCGCCCCGCGGATTTGTTCGCTGCACCTTTTGTTGATCGCCAACTGAACTCGCCCGTGCGCAATTTACCATTCCTGTGTGTGGCCTTCTATCGGTGCATTCCGACCTCTAGTAAATATTTGTTTTCTTCTTGCTTTCAGTCACGGGTTTCACGTTGTAATGCGCATTTATGCTTCAATATCTGTTCAATATTGAATGACTTCTTTGCCAGACCCTCCGTACGGAGTAGTGCAGTCAGGAGCACGGGGTAGCTGTGTGGCGGGCTTGGCGTAAGCTGCCCAGGTATGATTGGCATTGATCGCTGGTGCTACTGGGTGTTCTTTCGACACCTTTGATGCCTAGCATATTTGGACTCATTACGAACTCGGAATATTTCACTGTGATTGCGGGATCTTTTAGTTCGACCCCTGGAAGTATTCATGTCGGATTCGGACCCCAAAACCGGCCTTCACATCTCGTAATCAAGTTCCTCTCCGTCCTTGAAACGATGGGGGCCAATTGAAGCTCATTTATAAACTTCATTTCATGTTATACTGAGTTCTTTGACTTTCCTGCTTTTACTACTTTCACCCATTCCATTTGCTCAGCCTGAATGACTGATGATGATGGTAGCGGTTTTGGTTACTTGGCGGATCATGGGAACTAAAAAGCTGCTGGGGTATTTTCGTGTGCTTCTCTGACAATATAGGGGGTTGCTGCTACTCCCAATATTACTAGATACAAATGATACTTGCAAGCAAATTAGAAAATGTACTACAGATCTTATATTAGGAGCAGATTTTATGTGCTCATTACCCCAAATAAGGCACTAGTAAAATACTACCAAATTCGTCATGTACGAGAGGGAGAGAACCTAGACAGGTGCATGGGTTTAGGACGTGCGATAATACAAGGCGGTTTGGAAATCCAACAGTAACCCAACAGCATAGCCACACACACTACTAAACCCGCGTGTTTAGTCTTCGACGCTACACCCACATAGATAGCGTTCGGCCGTCGCACGGATTAGATTCTCTTGAACTGTTGAGTTCTAGTGATTCCTTAGCAAACCGATCTATTTGTTTAGAATTTTTGGAAGACCCGTAGAAAACTACCGATGACAGGCTGGTTCGTTGTACTACGTGAGTGGTCGTGACGAACACGCGCCACTGGCATTTGCTTCTCTGGCTTCTAAACTTCTATTCCACAGACTAATCACTTAGGTATGCCTAGGTGACCCGTAATTAGTTATCTATGATGTCTCTGCCACTCTTCGTTTTCCTGACGTTCAACTTAATTTCCAAGGCTTTTTACCATAATACTTCCACTACCCGGTCAACATGCATGCGAGAACCCCCGTTCAGGGCATTGTGGATTGGGCCTTGCCTGATGATCCGCCACTCTCTGGCCAGTCAAGAGACGTGACCAATATAGGCTCTCTGGATGAAGAAACCACCGACTCCGAATCTCGGACCACCTACGAAGCGCCACCGCCGTATTCGATCCTCCCTCAAACCACTTTACCTCCATTGTACTTGGACCTTTTTCCCAGCCCCTCTTCGACACCGTCACAGATTACTACATCCAGACCAATCCAAGTACGGCAGTCGAGATCAGAGTCATTCTCACGGCCACCGCTCCTTGAAAATTCGCCCTTACCGGCGCCAACTGCAACACCGCGAACCATTGGGCCACCCTTCGAAGCCAAGTGTCACGACAAGTCCATCAGCATTCTATTTCGCCTGCCAGACGGACTGCTGGGTCTTGTGGTCGAGCACCTGGACAATTCTGGCATCGAATGTCTACGACGCGTCTCGCGCAGGTTTGTTGCCTTGTGCAACGAAGAAATACTCACGCGGCCGTACACCTTCCAGCCAAGATGGAAGCTAAGCGATTCGGGCGGACCTTTTGCGTGGCCACGGTTCAGGGCCTTTGACGGCTCGCACGCGTGGACACACATCGCGGCCGGGGAACGGCAGCAGTTTCTGCAGCTGATAGCCAGGGACGCTTACTGCGACGGCTGTCTTAGGGCCCAGAACGCCGGTGATTGGGAACTGCGGGTTGAGCGGCTCAGGAGGTACCTCTATTGCCATTCTTGTAAGGCAGACCACCCAGCTTGTATTTTCCCTTGGTGGCAGAGGCAGGCACAAGCCAGCAACCGGAGCTGTATTGCGCACGAGGGGTACTTTCGACTATGTCAACACGAAGAGGGCATCATCCGTTGGTCCGATATCTCACGGATCAGCGAGCAATCGAGGGATGGTGAAGACGAGATTGATTGCGTAATACGATGCCAGGACGCCAGCCATGCCATTTCGTGCCCACAAACCAAGCGGGGAAGGTCTGATATCAGGGTCTACCGGCATAACGCTTGCTGCGTCGAGTGGCCCGTCCCTCAACTCAAAGTTGATGGCTCCAAGATAAAATTGCGTTGGGGCGCTCATATGCCCCTTCAGACCGACGGCAGATCAGTAACGGCGAACGACCTGCGTCAGGGAATAGCAGAGATCAGAGCAAAGGGCGGACGCTTCTTGTATCCTGCCATGACGTTTGAGCAAGACGTGCCAGAGATGCGCTGCTTTGACCCGAATGAATGTGACTGCGTGTCACGAGAAGCGTCCAGGAACGTCGAATCGATACCCAGGACTTCGTTGGATTCTGAGAAAGAGTGCCCAACAAACTTCTCAAGGAAGCTACCCCAATATCCACCTAACGTGTCTTCGTCTCGGCCGTCCACCGCTGGCTCCAGCATCCGGGAACAGCTTCGACCCCACAGCTTGAAGTACCGGGGGGCATGCGAGTCGAGCCAAAAGAAGCATGAGGCGCGCTGGTACTTCTTTGGTCCCGCACAGGTCAAAGTGGCATTCTGGCCATGCCACTCCAGTGACTTCTGCCTCGTCCTTCACTACACCCGGATCCTGACTATCGGCCGCGACGGAGCCATTGACGCGCAGTGGTATCAAGCGCTATACCCGGAATCGTACAACATCACTGGGGACAAGGAGGGATTTGAAATATACTGGTGTCGTCAGAACCGATGTCGGAACTACCATGGACGTATCCCTGGCTTCTCGAGAATCATAGGTGGAAAAGAGTACCACAGGACTGTGTATTCCGGTTGGTCTGTGGAGGCGCTTAAATATGTTGACAGTTAATTCGTCTTCACAGTAAACTGAGCATCAGCCACGGTGCTATTGATCTGGTTAATCTTTAAGAATCGCAAGAAGAATTAGACGTGGTAAAGGGGTCTCTTATAATTGACAAGAATCGCTTGTGTTGTTCTGAAGTGTGGTAAGAACAAAGCCTGAGGCGTCAACGTAGGTAAACTACGGCTGCAGACGTTGGTGACTTTTCTTCGCTACTTGCATATCCGGAATGGCCCAAAAGCATATAGCATGTTTAAGGATAAAGTGAAATTATGCCACTATCTGTGACAGGCAAGATTTGGCCCCCGCTAGTTAAATTCCCACACTCACATTTACCACAAAAGAATTACCTACACCCAACTCTAGATTCCTGAGAAATCACCCTCCAAAACCTTACTTTTCAAATATTCATTCTTAAAGACACAGATATCAGAAAGAAAAATTAGAGAAAGGTAATAATCGCTTAGAAGAGCCTTAATCTTTTTAATACTATCTTGTTTCTTTTAAAGCTAGACTTGAAAATTTTTTCTTTCTACTGATTTTTTGTGGTACGTACGATAATGCGATTTTAACCAGTGGGGAGCAACCTTGGAACTCTTGCTGGTCACAGACAGCATCCACCTAGGTATGGTCTAACGTGAGCGAGTTTCGGATTAGCCCCAACTGCAGTCCATCGCCCTCACGATTGCGTATCTGTGTTTGTTACGATCACGCGGTGTCTTTTCATTGTGGATAGCTACGAAAGCAGTGTTAGGAGGAAGGATTGGCGAATCGTGAATGACGACCAGGAGGTCAGGTCATTTTTGCATGGGAGGATGGTGATACAACCAACAGGTTGACCTATTTCACCAATTAGAACGACGAAGAGCGCACTGAATGAGGAGCCAGCGTCCACAAACCCAGCGATTTTCGGAAGCGAGATGTGGGCCGCCCAAGTTAGCAACAGGGGCATTATCTCTGTCTAAAAGTCCCAGTTCGGCGAAAATCCGATGTCAAATGTGAGATGTGAGATGTGTCTTTGTTCTTCTCAGGATCACTTGCCATTGAGAGACTAGATGGTGGGTTCGTTTCCAATCCCCATACATATAAAACGTATGTGGCGCCTTCATACAGTGGAAGAGAATACATAAGGCGCTCTATTCTTGGTCTTGATATTCGACATCATCAAGCCCCCGTCTGCTCCTAACGGTATAAACACGTCTCGATGCAAGTTAGCTCAACTGCCAACATGGCAACGGCTAATGTGCAATTAGCGAAGGTTTGTCTGATGCCCTCTGACATGTGAAATGATGAAAAGCTAATTATAGAGATAGCGTGAACGCCGGAGTTTATTGTTCAACCTTAAGACCTTGTACCTCTTCACAAAAACAGACATCAAGTCCATAGTCGTGCCACACTCGATTTTTGCCATTTCTGTGGTGTTTTCCAACGCAGATGTTCTCAATTCAGGAACGGCTGGGTCTGAACTTGGGAGCATATTGATGCGAATACCTTTAATGATATGGTGGCTCTGGATACATCTACTGGCTCAGGACATCTCTAACCAGAGACTTCCGGGGGGGATAGCAGAGGACGCTATCAACAAGCCTTGGCGCCCGATCCCTTCTGGGCGCATATCTGCAGATGAAGCCCAGCAGGCCCTCAGGGTGGTCGTGCCCATGGCATTGCTGACAGGCGCGGTACTGCAGAGCTTCGGGCCCAGCGCCACCGCCATGACGCTCGTCTGGCTCTACAACGACCTAGATGGTGCCGGCGCAGGCCCACTGCAACGCAACGTGCTGAACGCCTCTGGCCTGGCTTGCGGCTGTTGGGGGGCTCTTGCAACCCTGTTGGGCTCGAGCGAGGCCGTGGAAAGCAACACCGTGGTGATCCGCTGGATAGCTCTCACGGCGGCGATGGTCGTGACAACGATACAGGCACAGGACTTCCCAGACATTGCTGGTGATAAGGCTCGAGGCAGAAAGTCGATCCCAATTGTGTTCAACGAGAGTTTGGCCCGCGTGGCTACTGCCTTTCTTGTCCTGTTCTGGTCGGTGGTGTGTTTGGCCTTTTGGGACGTGAAGTCCATGAAAGTCTGGGTCGCAATGCTCGGCATAGCAAGCCTCATGTCATTCAAAATAGTTCTAGGCGGGACGATTTCCTCTGATAAGCTTGCCTGGAAGCTGTGGTGTTATTGGCTTAGTTTTACGTATCTTCTTCCTGTCTTCCAAGGTTCACCACAAGGTGCATCTCGTTGATGGCAGACACATGAGGGACCTGGCACACGAGCATAATCCCAAACAACATCGAGCACTCAAACAACGAAAAAGCTCATCTACAAAATTGGTGTGAGGTCTGCTACGCATGTGGAACGCGGTTCGATCGGACATTTTCCATCGAGGACATAAACCTGCAGAGAACATTTTATTCGCTTTCATCAATAAACATTTCATTTTTGGCCAAAGTTCCTGGTATTGATCCACAACCCCCATCAGAACTTGCAGAGTTCACTCCAGCCTCAAATGTAATGGGAAATGGCGCGGTCAACAGTTGCACAACGATGTCCTTTGACACTGCTTCCAAGAAGACGCGATTTGCCACTTCATTAGAAAGCAAAACGAAAACACATTCCGAGAACTAGTCAATTAATGTCTTTGTACTGAGCAGGATCATGAGAATATGACTTTTCAACCTAGAAAATAACGCAGACGACATTGGAAGGACGAATGACGGGAAACCCAAGCTCTCCACCCTTTTTAATTCTCGCTCTCCCGAATATCCTCGGCCACAATGTTGATGCCACCATGGCTTCCAGAAAGAACGACATGCCAGTTGTGACTGCTCTTGGGAATTAGTTCGACCCTCACATCGCGTTTCGGAAGCGGACATGCCCTGTCCATAACGACGTCCTTCTCCGGTTCGACCCATTTACCCCCAACAGGTTGCACGTCAAACCGTACAAGAAGTAGCGCCAGCAGGGCCAAGACCTCTGTGCTGGCAAAGTGACGGCCAGGACACAAGACCTGACCACCGCCGAAGCCGCGGAAAGCAGCTGCTGGAAACCGAGACTCCGCGTTCTTCCCGCCTTTGAGGAAGCGACGGTGGTTGAATTGTCCAACTGTTGGTCCCCACAGAGTTGGGTCGCTGTGGATCACAGCGTTTGGAATCATGACGAGGCCGCCCTTCTTTAGCAGATACTGGCTGTCTACCAACGTGTCCTCTTTGATCACACGCGCTGCTATACTGATGCCGTGGAATCGCAAGACCTCCTGCCATGTTGACACAAGGATAGGACAAGCTGTCATGACGTCTGCGAGGTCAATGGTATGAGTGCCATCAGCACTGACTGTTACCAGCCGATTGACCTCTTCTCGGCAGTCCTTGGCGACAACAGGATCTGTAAGGACTTGCCAAACGAGCCAGAATGCTGTAGGCGCAGTGTTCACAATTGCAGCTGTCACCTGGCCAATTTCCGTGTGCGCTGTCTCCCTGGTGTCGAGACCGAAGGCCGCATTGTGCTTCTCTCGTAGCTGGACAAACAGCGACCCATCAAGGTGGCCCTTGTCGTTGAAGTATCGATCAAACTCCGTAATCAATGCGCGGCATGCCTTGAGACTTCGTCTGGCAAAGATGTTTGGGAACAGATCCAACATCAGAGTCATAATCCCAGACTCGACTTCGAGCCATGCGTCTTCGTTCTGAGCGTCCCTGAACGGGTTGTGTGGCCCATAAGTCGCCTCCATCGTAGAGGCAAATATCTCATGGCGGAGCCACTCATATAGATTGACCGTGCTTGGTCCTTTGTTGGCCCGCCTGTCAAAGGCGGCGGCGAAGTGCTTGACTGCTTCCATGTTGAGGGAATCCAATCCTTGTCCCGGAGAGGCACCCGGGGCAATGTCTCTTGAAAAGCTTCGCAGGTAGCCGTCCTCGGCCGTCTCCTTGTCTCCAGCGACTTTATCCATGCTGTCTTTCTCAAGGAGCATAACCTTCTCGCAAAGGCGGGCTTGTATCGGTGAGAATGCAACAGTCATGATGTGACGGTCGATACGCTGAAGCATATGAAGGGTGTTGACGACGTAGAGAGGCGGCCCCGGAACTCGTATAGTGTAGATCGGAAGACGGTATCGATCTCTGAATGAGGGAAGTGGTCGTCAGAATCCGTTTAAGTAGATGCATCTCGAGATTTTGACAGCTGAAAGCTACCCTAGGGTAGAATAGATCGATAGTATACGTACCTCAGCCGGATGTAGTACTGCCCTTTGTGAGTGAGCATGCCAACAATGGGACTCACGAAGGGAATGGACCCGATAATCGCCTCTGGCTCTCTTGGATCATGTTTGAAACGTGCCAGTGCTAAGAGAAAGACATAAAGGGCCGTTGCGGCAGCCACCGACCAAACGATTGCAGATGGCATTCTTGCGTCTTGGTAGATGTTGCAGAGAATATTAGGGGAAAACTGATGGAGTGAATCCCACGATTGTGTTGCTGGCAAGACTGTAGAGTTATGGCAGAAGAAGGGGGATCTCGCCACGGTCTGCAAGCTCAGTCGTTTCGACGGCGTGTGAGCAATAATTTCTAAGAGCTGAAAGTGACGAGAGGGGGGAAAGGTGGCGCAGGGTATTGGGTGCGTGTTGGTTCGGTCAAACGGGGAGTTACAAACGCCACAATTGACCAAAAGTATAGTTAGGAGACAAAAGTCCCGCCACACTCTATACTAGTAATTTATCTATACTTAATGAATTAATTTCACTTAACATTTATAATCTAAAATAATTTTACAGTATATTATAACTTATTTTATTTAATGTATAATTTCTTATTTTTTCTTATATTATAATTAATATATAATAAAGTTACCTTTTATAATATATTTTCCTTAATTTCTTCCTAAAATTCAAAAAGGTGTTATAAATAATAATAAAAGAAGCTTAAATTATAATTATACTCCTTTACTTTAATCAACACTTATATATTATAGAGTTACCATTCTGTTGGCTATATGCTTGGGATGGGGACCATGGTGCTTCTGGCTTGCCTGGCGACGGTAGATTTAGGTGGCTGTCGAGTCCATTGTACCGTCAGTCTCTTTGGTCCGCCCCCCACAGCTGCACTCAGTCTTCCCTAAGGTAAGTCTCGGACTGTCCAACTTATTGTCGAAATCGAACTGGACTACCGTCGAGGTAATAGTGCCTGTGACAATTCAGAAGAAGAGTCTTCATTACGGGATGCAATACTGCCAGTATTGGCTGGGCTCTGACGAAGGTTTAACTGCAGCAGCTGTCGACCCACCAGTCCACCTGGTCACCCTGGCCATTTTGCGGTCGTCACCTCAATACGAATTCATTAGTGATGACCAGCTCTACCACGGTAGAACATTTATCATCCTGCGCCCTCGATCAAGTACACAAGGGGAAGGGGCTCTCCAAATCTGTCAAAGAGAGCTGAAGATGACAACAAAGCTGAAAGGGCGGGTTGGCTGGTAACCTGCGTGGGTAAACGCCATGGAAATGCAAAATACAAGGTGCGAGTATCCCTAACTTAATCAAGCAACGTGCACAAATTTAGTCAACAAATTTCTTTTCCACCAACTCTTCAAATCTACTACCTAAAGTCTTTATCAATAAGTAATTTCACGGCCTCAATCCCTCATTCTCAGCCCGTAAATGCCCATGATAGTCTTGATCTATACTCATCAAGGTCAAATTCGGGTCATTCGTGTTCGTGGCGGTCTTCATCCCGGTACTGCTTTGCCCAATCTTGCCAAGGAGTGAATGTACCCCGGTCATGGTTGCCTTCGGTATCTGCGGTAGGGTTGGAGCGTGCTGAGCTTTGACTTCTACGGAATCTTTTGTCTGGTTTTTGATGGATTTCCTGGAGTCTGGTGTTTTCTGATAACTGCGCGTCAAAGTATTCTGAAAGCTGCTTGCCCATGACGTGACTTTCTCCGTCATACTTCTAAACAAGATAAAGGCAACGGGTATACAGCTGCACAGGATGCCTAGATTGATCTCCGCAATGCTACAGAATTTTCGTCAATAGTTGTCTCAGTCTACTAGGGAAAGGTAATTGACAAACCTCCAACTGTAGACGGGCATCGAGTCCCACGTGAGGTCATGCGAGGAAAGAATAAGAAAGCGATAGTATGCACCCACTATCGAGAAGATGCATGCTCTGTTAAAGGTCAGTCTCCCAGGACCAATAGCACACGTGGTATGAAAAGAATTCCAGGGCGTTGGATAACCCTCGAAACTTACGAGGACCCCAGCACGAACACAGCAGCAAGTCCTGCTTTGCGACTCCTGGAAATATGCAGCTGGGACACAAAGAAAAGTGGGAGCAGTAAGATATATACATCTATTACAGCCCCACCAATCCCTGAGGCCGCCGTAGTTGGTGCACTGTACTTATCCATCCTCTCCAGGTACTGTGGAGATAGCCATCCACTCCCCATGAACCCAGTGGCCCAGTCTGCAGGCTTGGGGACACACCCGACGGCCACTACAATCAATATCGAGATATAAAACACGACGGTAAATGCCATGCCAGGCAAAATTAGAATACGAGAGCGACGTGAGGGGCCGAATATCCGTCGATAGAAGGCTAGAATCGCTGTTTTGGCAAACATGGCTGCTACCATGAAGAGCATTGATGTGATCACCGAGGTCTAAGAGTATGTTAAACGATGTACGCTCAGGTCGAATCCCCGGACCAGTGCTAGTGATTCAAAGTCAGGATTGATTGAGTACTAACCCGCACCCAGTACGGAGTCATTTTGCTGACTGGTATGTCCCACATGTGAGGGCCACTCGGATTATCGAGAGCTATTGTAACTCAGCTATGGCGCCAGAAGTACTTGCATTGGAAGGTAACTAAATGGCTTACTTGTGAAAAGCAAAGCGGTGTAGACTATGATGGTGGCCTAATTTCGAACCAAATCAGTTCTGCACAACTCATTTGTCTCATTTGTTGGGACGACTAACTGAAGCGAGCGTGCAGAGGTCTAGAGATACACTTGAATGAGCATCTGTTTACCAGGAAAATGCTATGGGAAGCTCACAATCATCCAGACTAATCTCATGCATCTTAAAGATCCGGACATACAACCGTAGAGCTAGGAATAGTATCATTGGTGGTAACGTTACGTAGGTGAAAACTCGGGGCATATTGCCCTGTGAGGGCGGATCGACAAAGTTTGATTTCATGCCGGGCGGAGGCGTTCCCGCCGGTATCTTGTCGTACAATGACATGTTATTTTTGATGTCGAGGTGCTCTTTGCATATCTTAAGCTCTTAGACGTATATGAAATTGATTCCCGCTACGTGATCCATGAGGCGTTATCATCAAATATTCATATACAAAACCGTCCTTTGTCGGGTAAGATGACGTTTTCATCACAATCAGCGGAGCGGCTGTGGATTGAGCCTTGCCCAGGTGCGGAAAACACGGCCCGCGGCTTTCCCACAAAGACTGTACGGCACGATACTTAAGCTTAAGTAGCTTTAAGAGGCTCAAGCTCTTGACAATGACGCAAGACTGACTCTACAGACACCAGTCTCGTCTCATCACCTAGGTATAGAGATTTTGAAGCCATTGATGGTATAACTCGTCTTCGTCGTAAATTCAACACCCTCCCCCCGCGCAGATTTTGGATATGATGGGCAGGAAGCTCTCGGAGCTCAAATACAGTGTAGAGCTCCTGAGGGCTCCCGAGTCGGAGCCTCTAGACCCTCCAGCTCAATCTATTTGGCAGTAGCTGTGAGTCAAGGAAACGACATCGGATCATTTGGAAAGCATCAGAACAGAGGTAGAACAAATACGCACTGTCAAATAGATATACCAGTGTTGCTCAAACCATATTATGGGATTGAACGTAGCTCTATCTCCTCTGAGTGGCCTTTATAATGTGCAATCTTAACGCGGGTGGCTGATATCCTCCTCCGAACTAGAAACCCGCCTTCTTGAAAACCCCGGTCAAGTCAACTGGTTGCGTTCTATTCCGTATACGACCAAGGAAATACATGGCGCCTTCATACGGTGCTAGCGCTTAAGAAGTATATGATATTAGTATCGTATTTGAAATAAGATAGGTGCTTGTGGCCTCAGCCTTACGACGTACAGACAAGGCTAAGGGGCACTGTCTTGAGGGCGGCCTTATCTAGAACGCCGATCTAACACTAAGCAAGTAACATTTATAAATGCAGTATTTTGTTAGGCGCAGTTCAAAAGTCAAGAACCTTTTAGAACATTCGTTGGGGTATCCTCCGAGGAATTTTAGGGAGAACACATGGTGCAGATGTACCTGGGTAACCAATGCAGATCTCCACACTGGTTAGATCCCCTGTGTATCGAAGGCAGGCTATTATTCAATATTCCATATAAAACCTACCACAAGGAAACTGGCCGTGAACCCCCCGGGGGTCTAGCACTGCCAAAAAAGGTGTAGATTTTCGGTCGTTCCTGTAATCGGCCTAATGCCATGCGGACGTGTCTCTCCTCAATTGCCTTCCTGCCCCCTTCAGGCTCAGTACCCAACTCGCCCTGTGCTTGCTGGGCGACCTCGGAACCAGACACAGCCCCGGGCGGGAGGTACCCTTCAGATCGCTGCTGTCTCAACGCCTCAGCCGTGAGGTTCTGCGCCATCTCACTGGTCAGAAAGCCAAGGATATCCATCACATCATCGCAGATCTTGTTTTTCTTATCATAGGCGTCCAGGCCACACCACTCCCTGAAGCGCTTCACCTTGCGGTACGTCAGGGACGCGCGGCGGTACTCGGACCATCTGGCGTACTCGGCCGCGGTCATGTCGCGGGTCCGCTCGTCGTTCTCGCGCAGCTTCTCGAGCGCCGCGGCGCTGCTGGTGGCCTCTGCGGGGTCCTCCGCCGCGATGTGCGCGACGTAATCGGCGAAGAATGATGAGATGTCCCATGGGAAGGAGACCCCGGGGACGGCGGCGGGCTTGGCCCTGTTCCTGGCCGCTGGTGCGCCGCCCGCCCCCGCGGCGACGTCGTCGTCCGAGTCGGCCTCCTCGGCCGGGTCGTCCTTGTCCTCGGCACCTCTTGCTGTTTTGCGGATGGCCTTCCACGCGAGGAAGGCGCGAATGCGCTGGACGCGGGCTTTATCGCGGACTTGGAATACGAGGTCGTCCTTTGAGAATGTGCGAGAGCCGCGCCGGTTGGCGGTAACCGTGGCCGCATTGAGCTAGATCCCTGTTAGAAATGCGGGAGCATCGCAAGCTAAAGGTCACTACAGATTGGGAAGGGTACTAACTAGGAGAGCGAGTTGGTCTCTGATGATATCCTCGATGAGCTTGATGGTTCCTGTGGAGACTTTCTGCGTTTCTCCTGCGATAAACATCATCTAGGGGATTTGAGCGGTGTTAGTCCATCGCAGCACAGTTATTCAATATATTATCCAGTCATCTTGGGCCATCCTGCGGGGGAAGAGGAAGCATCCAAGAATTTTGCGCAAGGGAAGAATTGCAAGAGTAGAGAGTAGGTCAAGAGCGCGATGGTGTTGTTTTAAGCGAACTGTGTGGCTACTAAGCGAAAGAGGAAAAGGAAATAAAAATTGGCAGAACAAATTTGGCATGTTGATCAATGATACTTACCTGCCGAATCTCCTGCCCGAATATGGGTTCCATGATCAAGTTGCACACCGGAAAGTTTGTGCCCCGTCGCGATTGTGATAGGGATCGGTTCGCGGATGACGGTTGACATTCGGATGAAGAACTGTGACGAGAAGTGCAACTCGGCATTTATATAAATTCTGAAGCCTCTCTAGCGCCTATGAGTACCAGACCAAAGACCTCTTGAGACTCCGGTTCTACAAGAAAGGGCAATTCTTTCGGCGCTGCCCTCGGAAAATTCATTGTTGAATTCTTGATCCTGGCGTATAAGCCAGTGTTGGTGCGAGACCCCTGCCTGGCCGCCTATTAGCCCTTGGACTACTTGTATCGACGATTCTAGTCCGCGGCCCCGTCCGAAACGATGCCTCCTAGCCTCGTATATACGTTATGAGGCTGAGGCCACATGACCGCGTGCTGTGTCTTTGTACTATTAGTATTATTATATTTTTAACACTAGGCCCCAAGTCTCTACTAATGTGTGAAGGTGCTATAAAAATTTTATGTATAGGGGGGAAACCGCCTGGTGCGGTGAGTACTAGTATGTTTTGGCACTGTATAGGGACTGGTCGCGAGACACGTGGTAGGCGAAGGAACTGGGGTGAGAAGAGAGGGACTAAAAGACGTGGGTGATGGCTTTTCTTTGGTGATCCGCGCCGGTAAATTTCCGAATCATCCATCTGCCCTACCCTTACCCACATGGTTGGTTTTCGCATGTTACTCCGACCCCTAGCCTGAATGCCTGAGGCCCGGGGCACAATCCACTTGACACCCATCATATCCAATGGGACTGCCCGACGGCTTGCGGCATAGTGAAACGATTGTTCCTTTGGCGCTGTCGGTAGGAGAGGTTGGTCAAAGGGAGCATCTAGCAAAGGGCTCCATATCTGAGCTGTGTCGAAACGCCCGTATTGGGACTTTAAATTCCAGGGTTGAGTCGCAAAGCCTCAGTCAGTGAAGCTGACGCTCGTGGCCGGTGTCACTTTCAAACGATGATTCAGGCCATACCTCTGTCATCCTAACTGGTATAGTGTTTTAGTCATCCTTACTGCCTACTTTAATAGTAATTCATTGACCATCAAACCATGGGCATAGTAGTATTTAGGACACAAACACCAAGGCTACCAGGGCTGCCGCTTACTATACTTAGTATAGTCAGTATAGTATAGTGCATATAAATACACCCACTACACCCCATTACACTAAGGGTATTTTAAAGTCCACTATATTATATTAAAGTATTGAGTATATATAATATAGTGGGTTTAAAATTTAAGTGTAAATAGAAGGGGGGGGTTTAGAGGAGGAGGGAGAGATAATAAAAGAAAAGCTAACTAAGTAAATAAATAAGATAAGGTAAGATAAAATAAAATTCTTTTACCTACTTATTTACTATTCTATTATTAATTCTATTATTTATTCTATTATTTATTCTGTTATTTACTCTATTATTTATTCTATTATTTATTCTATTATTTATTCTATTTATTTTATTTATTTAATTTAAATAATTTAAATAATTTAAATAATTTAAATAATTTAAATAATTTAAATAATTAAATAATTAAATAATTAAATAATTAAATAATTAAATAATTAAATAATTAAATAATTAAATAATTAAATAATTAAATAATTAAATAATTAAATAATTAAATAATTAAATAATTAAATAATTAAATAATTAACTAATTAACTAATTAACTAATTAAATAATTAAATAATTAAATAATTAAATAATTAAATAATTAAATAATTAAATAATTAAATAATTAAATAATTAAATAATTAAATAATTAAATAATTAAATAAATAGTTAAATAGATAATTAAATAGATAATTAAATAGATAATTAAATAGATAATTAAATAGATAATTAAATAAATAATTAAATAAATAGTTAGATTAATAGACTAATAGTTAGACTTTCCCCTTTAGTCCCCTCTATTTACACTTAAATTTTAAACCTACTACACTACACACACTTACACTAAAAGTCTTTATATTATGTTATATTTATATTAAAGGTTAAAGTATTTACATTTACATTCCACTGGCAAGCCCAGTGTGTGTAGTGTAGTGTACGGCAGCCCTGGAGGCTGCCCTGCGGCCTCATATCACGCCTCTGACTACCGGTTCAACCTTGATGCAAACAGGCTTAGATTACAGAGTTGATTTATTTCAAATAGAAGAAACTATTTTATATGAAACAACACTTGAGCAGAAGTAGAGATGCCGTCTTGTGGAGTTCAATGGGTGCGATGGAACTGTCTTACGGTGTCAGCAGAGGGCGTGCAAGGGCTGGTGAAGAAGTCAGAGAACTGGTGTGTTGAAGTGGAAAAATGAGGAACAGGTTCATCCTTCTGCAATTTGCGGATTGGCGAGATGAGACTCGATTAATTTTATGGTTGACGAATACGATTAAATTTGCAGAGATGCTGGGGATAAATCGGCAGCTTTGTCTATCGACGGTATAGCACGAGGTACGTACTTCGTACCGGCAGCAACTCACAGGACCATGCGAACCCCGCTGACAGGGAGTAGTTGCTGTCACTCCCGGCTCCCGCACCTACCCGCCCACTGCCGGGCCGCGCCATACTTGCCCAGGTATTAACATAAATGAGGTTGTCACTCACTGTTAGTGACGTCGAACTCACAGACTGGCATATATTTGAACGCGCCTTCACTACATTTCGAAACGTCCCTCACCAGACGATAAGCCAGCTCACTTGACACCATTCGAAACACTTGCAGATATCAGCCAATACTCAAGGTTACCTATCCCACCTGGATATTCACTCAAATTAGTCGACAGTGGCTCTACTCCTCTCACCAGCGAGACCTTCCTGCCGCCTCCTCTTCGCCACCAGCCCCACTCGGAGACAACATCAATACCGACAGCCACGATCACCAACCATCAGTAGCACGCCACGTAAAAACATCAGCATGGCGTGGCGAAGCTCCGGCTCGACCAACGAGGAACTGGTCGAGAAGCTGTGCCTCAACAACATGATCAAGTCGGACGTGGTCAAGCAGGCGTTCCTGAAGGTTTGTTGACAACAGCGACGACCCCCGACATCACCCCACCCTCAACGCCAAAGCCATCATCGATCACACACTAACGACACCCAAAGGTCGACCGCGGCAACTACGCCCCCTCCTCCCCTTACGCAGACTGCCCCCAGACCCTCGGCCACGGCGCCACAATCTCCGCCCCGCACATGCACGCCTCAGCCGTCGAGCACCTGCTTCCCATCCTGCAGCCGGCCCCCGGGTCAGGCAGGCCAAGCAGCACGGCCCGGCCCACGCGCGTGCTGGACATCGGCTCCGGCTCGGGCTACCTCACGCACCTGCTAGCCGAGCTCCTCCCCGCCGACGCGCCATCCGACGTCTCCGCCGCCGCCGACGGCAGGGTCCCCGCGTCGGTGGTGGGGCTCGAGCACATCGAGGCGCTGCGCGACATGGGCGAGCGCAACATGTCCAAGACGGAGGAGGGCCGGGCGCTGCTCGCGAGCGGGCGGGTGCGGTTCCGGCTGGGCGACGGGCGCAAGGGGTGGGTCGAGCCCGGGGAGGAGGAGGCCGGGTGGGATGTGATCCACGTCGGCGCGGCGGCCGTCCGGCTGCATGATGAGCTTGTGCAGCAGCTGCGGTCGCCGGGGAGGATGTTCATCCCTGTTGAGGACGAGGGGGGCGTTGGGGGCCAGCACATCTGGGCTGTCGATAAGGATGCCGAGGGTAATGTGACCAAGAAGAGGCTGTTTGGGGTGCGGTATGTGCCGTTGACGGATGCGCCCAAGTGAGGGTGGTCTGGGGCTGGGATTCGACTCGGAGGGGTCTGGTGCAGCAGTCGGATGATGCGAGTGGGTAGTTGAGGCAGGTTGTTGGCCGTAACTTTTTTGGCGTTGGGCTGTGATGGGACCAGTCCAGTGAGATGATCTTATGGCAGTCGGTTGCCCTTAATTTGAGCGACATAACCGCTTGCTTTGCTAGTCATCTATCAAGGCCCATAGGTGCTCTTTGCAGTTCAGTCATGTTGTTATATTCGTCTTGCGTGCTTTAGAAACATGTGCCCATCACGGGTGTGACCAGACTCCTCGACGACCCCATCCTCATCAACCCGTAGAGCCTACACCGCCCGTCATTGCACATTGAAGATGTCTTCTTTGAGTCTACATGCCATCTCTAGGCTCAGTCTACCTCTATGCTCACCTGCGTCTTATCCATGGGAACGCCATAGCAACCTAGCAAATCAAAATCCTCTGCTTTAAGCATTACGCCATCCAGTGAACCATCACAATGCCGGTCATGGCATGAACCGCCGGCACACCCACACCACCTCGGATCCCTATCGAGACGGGGCACCAGACCAGTCCGACTTGCGATAAGCAAACGGCAACAACTCATCCATCGACACGACCCGCAGGCTGCCCAATCCCCCATCCCACTCAGCCACGCCCCCCTTCGCATCCGCCACCGCCGCCTCCCCAGCCACCAGCCCCCTCGGCCTCGTATCCACGATCACGCGGATGTCAGGGTGCAGGTCCATCAGCACCTGCCTGCACCGCCCGCAGGGGCTCAGCACCGTGACGCCGTCGTTGCGCACGGCGACCATGTGCGTCAGCGCGCCGGCGACGCCGCAGCCGCCCGCCGCCGCGGCGCCGAGGGTGACGAGCTCCGCGCAGGGCCCGCCGTTGAAGTGCGAGACGTTGATCCCCGTGAAGATGGTGCGGCCGTCCGCGCTGAGGGCCGCGGCGCCGACCTGGTCTGGGGCGGGGGTCAGTGGACTGACTGCATGTGATGAACGCTGGATGGGTGCACTCACGGGTCGTCTGGTTGGTCTTGTCCACCTTTGCGATCGCCGCGTGCGCGGCTGCCACCAGCTTGTGCACGATGGCCTCCTCGGTGCTGAGGGTGCCGTTGGTCGTTGCCGGGCCGGCGGGGACGTCGGATATGTCGAGGGCTGCTGAGGTGCCCATGCTCGTGATGACCTCTTCCTCGGGGATGGGCCCCGCCGGGCCTGGGGAGGGCTGCTGCGACGACATCGGTGCGGATGTTTGGGGAGATGCGGGTGGTGGGACGTGAGGTCGGGATCGGCGGCAAGTTGTGTGTTTGTTCTTGTGTTTGCTGTCCGTACTTGACAGTGCTGGCGTGAGGAAGAGGGTTTATTTTTAGTTCCCAGGGAACAGACGGTGGCTAGGGAAGGAGCTAAGGCTGAGACGATCCTCTGCAGTGCTGCTGATTGTTGGTTGTAGGAGCCGAGTGCTTCCGGGGCCAAGGTCAATCCCGTCTTGGATGGAATGTTGTCATTCTGACTAATGATAACTCCCGAATCGTGACACCTGGTCGGGAGACTTCAGCGAGTATTACTTTACTTACGATTCACTTTTCTCGTTTTCACTTTTTTCTTTTTCCGGACCACAGATTCTAGACTTGTCTTCAATTGAATAAGCAAACCGAAATAAGTAAAAATCTAGGTACACTATAGACCTCCTCAGCAATGCTGTTCTAAGCCATGAAAGGCATTACATCCGAGATTCACCATAAATCAAATATTATTTAAGACATCTGATAGCTTCTTGCTTTGGGGCGCAAGGATCGGCAGATCGATGCCTGTAATCTTTTCTCTACGATATTAATCGTTGGTATATGTCCCTCTTCAGGGTGTACGGCGTGGTTCAGTGAGTTTTTGTACCAGCTGTGATTCTGTTAGTTCGGTGTCCTTGTACCATCATTTTCTTGAGGGGTGGGGGGGCAGCTAGCAACATGCACAACCTGCGTGCGCTTATAGGTCTCTAACAAGAAGTTAAGGCCCCATAAAACACAACACGACGAGTCCTGCTCGGTACCTCCCAGTGTTCATTCAGGTTATGAAAGTGTATATATCAAACGATCACTGAGCCGGTGCGCATCCATATCACATCGTCTTGCTCCGTATGCCTGGGCTGTCTTAAAACGCGGACTCTGGCTAACTGGAGCTGTCTCTACCCTAAGGTAATCGATCACCGGAGGTTAGTCAGGTGTGTGTTTTGACATAGCCACCACTTGGTGGTCTCTAGGCGCCTGACACTGATTTGGGTTCCCATCTAATTACTGAACTACCAAGGCGCCGCGTGCCTGACCACCCAGCTCAAACCTCTAGCGTTAGGAGTCGTCGAGAAACCGCATGCCTAGAGAATACTACCTAGGTAATCAAGTAGATAGCGGACAATGAAGCCGCTCCTCCCGGAGTTACAAGCCATGCCTGAAAAAAAGGAACAGAAAACCTTGACTTAACCAGGAATCGGCTTCTTATTTGAAGTCATTGCCTTTTTTATTTATCCCGCCAACCGAGTGCCAACGCCTTCCAAAAACTTGAATCAATGTCCACCAACGAAACGAGCCAACACTGGCGATAATCACACCCCAAAACTGCCCCCCTGCTCTCGTCACCAAGACCTCAGCTTGACTCCCTGTTCCCAACACCCACACTAGGTGTGGCTATCCTATACCGCCGACCGCCTCAATCAAGCACGAACACGCAATGGTTAGCCGTCTTTACGCTTGGCTGCTGCGCAAAGTGGTGCCGAGAGACAAGGAACAGGACGAGGGGACGACGCTGGAAGACTTACAGCCGCGGCCAGCCCCTGATTCTCAAAAGGACGCCGCGTCACCTCCCTATTCTGCACCCGATGTTCCCTGTGACGCCCACGCCAACCCTCCGACAAGCACGCCCCAGCACGAGACCCTCGAAGCCCCCCCGTGCCCGAAGCCCAGCGGCTCAGTCACCTCGTGAGGGCTCGCCCGTCTTGCGACCTCCTAAGCATATACACCAGTTGACCTTATAGAGCAGCCAAAAATGCCTCCACTAATACCGTGATCGGGGTATGCCGTGCCCTTGACGAGCAAGATCACAGAATGGTCGCCGCCCGTGCTGTCCGGGGTACCGCTGTTGCTGTCACAACCTCGCGCTCCTATGCTGCTTTTGTTGCTGCTACTACTGCAGCTGAGAGTGTGGCTTTGATTTATCACGAGCCCGACCGTGGTGATGAGGGAGACCGCACAAGGCAACCTTGGAAGCAATTCGTGCCGCTGCCGACACCAGTCAACTGCTCTAGCCGCCGATGCTGGTATCACGCCTAAAGGTGCTTGGCCACATGACATTCATGACCCGTCTTCTCCCGTCACGTCGGCATGTATGTATTTATTATCCCACAGGACTACCCCGTTTTAGGATATGAAGTTGACAAGTCATCAGAAGCGTTGTCTTCCATTTAGTTGACCACTGCTTGGTGAGCTACCAAACGCCCGCCCAGCACATGCGCCCAGCCCATACCATCTACCCGTGGTTCGGCTTCCACTTACCCACTCCTGGTGTTACAAAATGTGCATGGTCCAAAGGTAGGAGTGACCGAAGGTGGGTGAGGCACGGTACAGGCGTTGTATGTATTCTGAGGTGCATCGATAGCAGGAGCGTGTATGGAGCTGGCGCCAGCCGGCAGCCAGCTGATCCACGTAGCCAGCCCATGGCTAGTTGAGGACTGCTTCTGGACCACCTCTGTCCAAACCTCCAGCTATGAATATACGTCATCTTGAAGCTGTAGTTCAGCAAATGATGAAGTCTGAAGCCGAGGCCATGCTCTGCTCCTGGATTGAGTGGGATGAGTGGGTGGGAGACAAGACAGGGAAATTGGGATAAGAGAAAGGAGACTGAGGAGCTGAGCAGAGACAGGCTCGCATGGAATATGGACCCCCTGTCTGAAGACTTCCAAGGTTTTTACGGGCCAATTCCGTTTCAATGAAGCCTACCTAGGTGTGGGGACATGTGGATCCTTGGACGTCTCTGTATGTCTGCAGGTCTATGTGTCCATGGGTGAGGGGCCGACATGATGAACGCAGAGCGCCCGGCTATACACGACGTCCCCTTACCTTTTCTTTGGTCATCTGGCCCTTCATTTTACTGCTCCCAGCTCTGCTAAGCTTTCGTCCTGATTGCTCTCCGTCTACCCAGCTGGTTGAGGTAAGCAGCCATAGGTGTTGTACCTCGAGACTTGAAGACGTGTCGATGGCTCCAGCTTACTTTGGCTATCCAAGGATCAGTTAACGAGAAGACAGTTCACAAGCAGGTCAAGCTTCAAACGCCCCGAGGCAGCGGCGTCTATTCATCAAGATCTTTGAAAATATACCCCCCCCCCGTCCAAAAATAAGCTGCTGGTGCTGGTACTGCTGCTTCTGCTCCTCCTACTCCTCCTCCTCCTCCGCCTCCTCCTCCGTTGCCGCCGGACGGCCGCCGCCGGGCCGCTGATGTTGCTGTTGCTGTTGTTGCTGCTGCTGCTGCCAGCCGAGGACCAGCAAGCCCCACACGCCCACCACCGCGCAGAAGATGACGGCCCACGCCGCCACGGGGAAGAGGGCGCCACCCTCCCAATGCTTGACCACCTCGGCGGCGGCGGACAGCAGCCTGGCGAGCTCTGTCGCCGTCGCCGCCACTGTCACCGTCTCTGTCACCGTCTCTGTCACCGTCTCCGTCGCCGTCATCGTCGCTGTCATCGTCGCCGTCGCCGTCTCCGTCACCATCGGCATCATGATGGCGGCTGGATGCTGTCAGTCATGGAGTGCAGAGCCAAAGTGGTAGATGGGGGTGTGTCGTATGAGAAGTCTTGTACTTACAGGGTGTGTGTGCCTGTATGTGTATGTGTGTGTGTGTGTGTTTGTTTGTTTGTGTGTCTGTGTGCGTGCGAGACTGGAGAGGAAGCTCTCAGCACTGGGCCTCCGCAGGCAGCTTTTGACATTGTCACTCCTAGCCCGTGGTAGAGAAAGAGTCGCGACTTCCTCCCTGAGTCGAGGTGTCTCTCCGCCGGAGTGCCAGCTCCTGGGGGCCCCAAGGGAGCAGGAGCAGGAGCTCCGCACACTCGAGGGCTCCCTCGTCGGTCGAAACTGGGTTGCAGCCTTGAGCTTGATAGGAAAAGCAGGCGCAGGGCCTGGGTCACAAAATGCCCACTCAGCTATACTAGGGCTTAGGATCAAAGATTGATTTGGAAATGCGCACCCTAGACACGTCGTGCCCAAGGTGATTTGAGAACACAGCACCCCTAAATCAATCAATGGCTCCCCTATTGGAGCTGCTTCATAACTGGTTCAAGGAATAGACGCCTCAACACTTGCAGTGGTCTGGTCGTAGGAGCGGTTGGAGGGGAAGATGGACGTTGCACGAAGGTTGCAGGGTACTGCCACCAGCGCCTTCCTCCAGAAGCGAGGAAGGCATGTCCACGCCTACGACCGCATACCGCCAGCCAGAAGGGGAGCCAATGGGGTGGAGATGAGAACGAAGACTGAGATTTGAGAAAGAACACGTAACTCTCAAACAAGAGTTTGTTCTTGAAGACTGTATAAGAAAATGGCGAAGGAATTTAATCATGAGTAGAATATTCCCAACGGCGAAGCTGTGCACCCTTCTCGCACGCTGCAAATTTGCACGCTTCCCGCGGTCAGTAAATGTCACGCCTGACAGGTAAACACCTGTTCCCAAGTACACCTATCCAAAGACACTTTGACCCCAGTAGAAAGCCTTCCTAGCGGTCTTGACATCTCAACGTGCTCCAGGATGCATTGCTTGAGGGGGCGCAAGGTACATCTGTGTAGTTCATCTTCGAGGCAGGGGTCGAAAGTGATTGCTAACCCGAGTTCTCTCCGGGCTTTTCCACACGAGAGCCACCAGCTCAGAGTCACCAACGTTCTGGTTGTCGGGTGACCTTCTGACTCATCCCGATTTCGGTAATGAGTTGCAAATTGCTTCTCTTTGCAGTTTCTTGGCGACACCTAGGGACAGAATTTGGATATGCAAGCAGTCGAAGTCGTGGTTTGGTACTTTCAATAATGACAGCTTACATCTGCAGGGATACTACACGGGCATAGACAAATATAATTGGCGCTGCATTGTGTGCAAATCCCATACCATGAGGCTGACAGCTCGGCGAAGCTGACATGACCATCCAATCACGAAGATGCAGTGCGCAGTGATGCACATTAATATATCCTCAGTTCTGATTGGGTATCCTCAGAGCACCTAGGTATCTCAATAGGCAGTGGGATGGCTTCTGAACCCTTCAAACTGGTATCAACAGACAGCCAGCTACACAGGCTCCAGTGTGATATTTGACAAACGGCAAACAGCGGAACATGGATATCGATCGACAATGCTGTGTTATCACGTTGCAACGTTACATTAAAATTGATATCGACTCGACTGTGTCTTGGGAACATTTGCAGACATGCTCAATGCCCGCATCGTGTCCCATAGCGGGCTCCGCATTCATTGCATGTGGTTACCTCCGAATGACGCGGTATAGTTGAAGGTATGCCGGCATCCTCGTTATCTTCCCGAGACTCAACAGGCTGACACTTCATTACAGATGAATTAATATGGCTACTGTGGAGGTGGAATGTGATCGTCCGGAATGTGTGGGTTGGTAAGATCCGCGAGGACCTCGGGATGCATAGCCAGCGGGAGTAAGTGCGGCTGGCGCCATTTTCTCTCCGCTTCTGCCACAGACCTTATGGCAATGAACACCTGGGCAGGCAATAACGGTCATAAAAGCCACTGTCAGTAAATTCGAACGCAAAAAGACATGATTACCTGTTGGCTCGTCATACCTCTCGTATGCGGCAATGCAACGTTGTAGTTCATACGTGTGATCCGTGAGAGGCGGGCAGACAAGCCAATGGATATAATGGCTGTGGCAGTTAAAAGGGAATGAGTAAGACGATGATGCTTTGCCGTTCACCGTCAATTCAGACAATGCTGATCCATCGCGGCTGGAGCAGTTCTTGTCCGGATCGAATGCAAATGTGACCTGGGTGTAGCATGGGTAGTGTGGCCTAAGTCCCCGAGAAGGAATGGTGGTGCACAACGCATCCCTCTTCGTACTACCGTTCCTCCCCGCTTGTTGGTGATGTGGCGTAAACATCGAAGTCACTTGGGTCTCAATCCCGCTACTAAGCTCTTTAGTCGTTAATCAGCAACTCAAGTGCATATTTGATTCCTATTTATTTATGTTCGTCTTTCCATGACATGTTTCCTCGAGTAGACAACTGGGAAGTAGAGGCTAACCTCATATGATGGATATCAAACCGAAGCCAGGTCTATGACGGCCCACTGCCCCAGCGAGCTCGAAAGTGAGTACTGGTCCTGCCGAATTATGGTTCATGTGCCCGAGTCAATGCCCGAAGCACCTGTTGCCGAAATCTCATCAACCTCGAGATTTGATCCAAACAAAATGGACACAACGTTGAACAAAGTCGGCTGACAATTTGAGTGTTGTCACAAGTTGGTATGAAGCACAGTACAACCATTACCGGTGATCACCAAATAAGACGATATTACTGCTCCCCGGTCACCAAGCTAGTGGAATATTCGAACAAGACAGGCTCCATTATAGATTCACGACACCATGGGTCCACCAAAACAACCCAAACATTACTACCATCATGAGCTACGTTGCATCCCTCGCGCAATGTGGCCTAGCCGTCCTCTCCGCGGCCGCGCCAGCACCCGGTACAAGCCCAGGACTCATTATCACTATGGAAGCAGTGGCCCCCGCCATTGACACGCCTGACACACAGACACCTGTTCCCAAGCATATCAACAAGACCTCGACCTCAAGGGAAAGCCATTTTCGGCGATCTGTACATCTGAACGTGTGCGTACTGGGTTGGGATACTTCTCTCGCGACTATTATGTCTTTTCTCGGGCGGCAATGAGACCAAAAGCAACGTTCTGAAACATGCGAACGGTGCCTGCGCGTTGACGGCGAAGGGGCAAGTTGCTATCGAGCTCCATCGGGCGGGAGTTTCCGCACCGTAATAATAATACGAGGGTTCCATAAAGCCTGCCTGGCTGTGAACCATTCATGGCATATCAGACTTTGGTTGGATGTAATGCACAGCCCATTTGAAGGATGAGCAGCGGTTGAGTGGCATCGCGCGGGACCCGGGCGGCATGTCGGCCTGCTTTTCCAGACGAAGTCGGTGGAACTCGTACAAGTGAACTGGTGGAAGGCAACGCATGCGGGAGAAGAAACACAGGGCGTCTATTCTGGCTTATGATCACACTCACACAAACAAAGCACACGCGAAGTGAGAGTTTCAATTTACCTGTGCCTTTTCGAATCAGTTGCAGTGTACCGACAGACATTTTGGTTCCCCTTTCCTCCCTCAACTGCGCCCATCATCGACTCAGTATCTGCATCAACTTCCTGACATCCATATCTTCCAACCTTCCCACAAGAGCCGCAATCTCGTCAGCCGCATCTTGGCTGTGGTCAGGGACGTAGAGCGTCTGGAACTTCTCCTTCACGCCCTCCCAGTCGACGGGCCTCTCCTTCTCCCAAAGTGGAAGCGGGCATGCTTTGCTGACTTGCGTGCTATCCGTCCATTCGATCTTCACCGTGCTCCCAAATGACTTCAATGACTCGTCCACCTCGGCAACGATTTTCTTGCTCAGCTCCTTGACTGCGGGATCAGTCATCTTCTCGTACACCCCCCACCCCAGACCAGAGCCATATAGATATGCAGATGCAGTCTGGAAGTAGGTGCTGAACTGAGCGTCGACAACAGTCTGTGGGAGTATCTTGTTGGGGGTCGGCTCCCCGACGATTCCCCAGCACGGTTTAGGCAGGCCGACAACGATCCTCGCGACCTCCTTGCCTTGCTCTCTCGCAGCACGCCCGAACTCCGCCGCCATCTCGATCTGCCCGTGCGTCATCCGACAAGCGGGGAACGGCTTGATAGCAGTATCAACAAGCTCCCACCTGCTACCCAGGTCATGGACAGCAAGGGCATTCACGTCCGCTCCCTCAGCGAACGAGTTCAGGAATCCATCCTTACCCTCAATGGCCTTGGCGGCCCCGACCACCCCAGCCTCAGCCAGGTTGACGCAGACGAGCGCATCCGAGGCCGCAAAGCCGGCATGCAGCCGCTTGTTCCACGCCCCGTTCTCAAGGTACTGCATGCTCCCGCCGGCCTTTGAAAGCGCCAGGCCGAACGCGTTCTCGGCGGTCTCGGCGGACAGGCCCCGGAGGTTGCAGAGCGCGGCCACGGCGCCGAATATCCCGCACGTCGACGTGTTGTGGAACCCCTTGGCGTAGCCGCCCATGCCGTTGGCCTTGGAGATCCTGCAGACGGTCTCGTACCCGGCCGCGAGGGCGGCGAGCAGGCGGCCCGGCTGGAGGTCGGCCATGTTCTCTGCCTCGGCGAGGGCGGCCGGGATGACCGTCACGCCTATGTGGAGGGTCCCCGGGGCATAGGTGTCGTCGAAGTCGAGGGAGTGGGCGAAGGCGCCGTTCAGGAGCGAGGCGGTTGACTGGGTGAATGTGGAGCCGCTGCCGAATACTGTTGACTTTCCGGTCTCGCCGGCGCTCAGCTTCTTCAACGCGGCGAGGAAGGCCGGCGTTGAGTCGGCGTAGCTCACGCCTCCCACGGTCACGCCGATGTAGTCGAGGACCAGTTTCTTGAGGGTGTCTGTGACCTCGTCAGGAAGGGATGTGGGGCTCAAGGCTGATGCGAAGTGCGCCAGCGCCTTGGTGGGAGAGTCTGCATTCCCATTTTGCTGGGCAAGTGGTTTTATTGCTTGTTCTGAAGCCATGTTGTTATTCGTATTTCGGGACAGAAACTGCCTGTGTAACTCGATTGTTGTCTTTAGCGGAGGTTCACAGTCGAGAGACCCTCCAGTCCAACATCAAAAGTCAACGGTATTTACTAATAGTACCCGGCAGCAGCCATGCTGTGCATGATATTAGACTAGGATTAGCCTGAATCTAAGATGGCGGGCATATAGCCTACTTGCGGGAGGGAGGGGTTGGAGACGACGGAGCCGACGGAGCCGACGCGGCCCCGAGACCGAACATGTGTGGCAAGTTGGAAGCGAACATTGAAGGAACCCCGAGGGAGTTGGTTGTTCGACGTATTTTTCGGAATGGGTGCTGGCCACATGACGGGAATCCATCCGAGGCATCTCTATGCGCAGGCGCATCTGATATATCGCAAGGCCAAAGATGATCAATCTGCCGTATCTGGTTAAATGGGTCTTTGCGTCGATTTACTCCCGGGCATACCTCAAACATAATGATATGCATCATATCAACTTGATCTCATTACACAAAGGGACGTTGTATCAGTTTCAACTGTTAATTTGCATCTCAGGAATTAAGACCACCGTCCAAGTTTCAATCAAACAATCATTTCGTCGTGAAAGCCCATGTCCATCTGCCCCGGTGATCATCCAACAAAGAGAAGCTCTCTGGAACTGATATTGCTTGGAAAATCAGGGAAGGGAAAGGATGTCACCCGTTATCAGGCGCCGAGGCGAGTGATTAGGAAGCCCACTGCCCCTAAAGGACATCTTGTCATCCTCCTCAAGAAGGTCGGACACCGCAGTTGACTTATTAGCGCTCGTCATTAGCACTTTGAGCCTCTGCGGTCCTTGAAACTTATGTACCATCCATCTCAGCTGGAAGGCTACCAAGCTCATGCTTTTGTCCCATCCACCAAATGCGCCTTCGAACTCGGCGATCTCGTCAATTATGCATATTGTGATCTTGTTGCGCTCGATCTGGGTGAAGACCGCCCCGAATATCTCGCAAAGACTGTCGATATCATCTGGTAGGGCTCGCTCGTAGAGCTCTTTGTCAATTTGCAGCATCTTGGGGAGAATGTCATCTGGCTTGGACAGCAGCTGTGCAAGTAGACTCTGAATCAGACCCAAGGGCCCACTCGGCAGGTGGTCTGTATTCAAGGCATGGTGACCACAATAATACTGCAAGATGACGAGCGACTGGGCCTGGGCAAGAGTAGAGGCGAGCGACGCGCATAACACGGACAGTGGACTCGTTTTGCCGTTTCCGAGATTCTTGCAGTGGCCGTCGAGCATGAGCAGCTTCGACTCATCTTTCGTTATCCATTCTGTGAATTGTTCCATGCTCATGATCCTTCGAGCCAGTTCGCGTCCCTCTGATTCTACGTTGCTCTCTTGCTGGCGGATTCTGTCGATATCTTCGGCAACAGAGTCGATTTCAGTCAACTTTAGATGCTGAATGAGATGTTCCTTGCTCATTGTCCTCTTGACCGCATTCTCGGACCAGGTGGTATTCATATTCGCCTGGTAGCCAAGCCCTAACGTCGCTGTTCAGAATTCTGTGGCCTGAGCTATATTGGTAAGTTAAGAGGGGGCAAAAATGCTTACTTTGCATATATTCATTTTCTTGAATCAATCGATAGAGACCTGTCTGCATCTGGGCTGCCAGAAATTCTTGGAGACATTCTTTGACCGTCGTTTTAATGGTGTTGTCATCTGAAACTCGTGGCTCCCGTTGAAGAGCGACAATCTCTGCTATCGCGCGCATCATGTCATTGTGGTGTGTTGACATGGTTTGACGAATTGACTGAGTTTCCAACAGGGTGCTGGTGGACGTGTCGTATATCTTAGCAAGTCTTTCAGGCTCAAGTCTGCTGACACAAGCTGCCAATGCTGTTTTGGCTCCTGTGACTGTTTTGGATATCTCATCTATTCGTTGTGACTCGACGGCAGGAATGCGATTTATGTTTTTCGAGATGACTAGATCCCTGGTTCATCAGTGAGTCACATAAACCGGTGCAAGAAACCACCTTACATGAGCCCCTTTGCGTCCGGAGCAAGATACTGATTAGCTCGCTGAGGGAGCCCACTACAGTCTCGTAGACCATTTGAGCCGCCTTGCTCAATTTCTCATCGCGCGGGTACAGTTTCCACGTTTCGGTGGCGCCCGAAAGAAGTAGTGGAAGATCCTCAAGTTGCCGGAGGATTTCTTCCTTATTTTTGATTCGCGTTTGCCATGCCTGGACAGTCGCCATTAGTTATGAACAGCAGGATACCTGTGACATGGACGTGGCCCAGAGCTGATGGGGTTACCTGGAAAATAATGACCAATCCCTGGCGCAGTACGCTCAATCCCTTTTCGTCAGGTATCATGCCTGTGAGGGAATGAAGGATATCTGCGATTGCACCCGGATTCCTCAACCAGCTCCTAACCTTGCTGCTTTTGCCTTTTTCGTCGTAGGTTGCCTTGGCCTTAGCGATACAGTCTATCACATCTTCCCAGCCACACTCCCTTGGATCGCAAGTTATGTCAGAAGCAAGGTCATTTTGTCGCATCGCCTCGGACAATATTGTGCTCAGAACCCTGGCATAGTTATTAGCAGCTTCTGAGTGTTCCTGCCAACGGGGGCTGTACTGACGTCGACGGCAGCGGCGTGAAAGCGGCTCGTTGATCATCGTAGAGAGTCCTCCGCCCGAAACCTGGATGCAAATGGCTTGCCGATGTACTCTTGAACCTTTCGAAGAGCTCGAGTTCACGAGCTTCATTCATAACATCCGTTAGCGCCTTGGGATTGGGAACAAGGTCATCCATTCCGTCCTGGTCCTGTGTGATGATTGACCAAGGTATTGATGGAATTGAGTGTCAGCAGATTCGGCCTTCGGAACTTGTTGACGGTGTGCGTGGACACTACCTAGGTAGTTGATCTTGGAAACATCTCAAGTTCATACAGGTCATCAATAGCTAGACTGATTGACCTACGTGGCGTCTCACAAGCGCATTCTAGTCGTCCCTCTCTAATCGGCTTCGTGCATTGTTACGCCACCCCTGCAACACTGCAGGTGTGTGAACACCCGTTACGGCAACCATTGTCTGACTGCAGGACGATCTGTTTATCAAGCCAACCACAACACACATAAAGATCGCAATAGTCATACACTGCATGGCTTGCCAGCAGGCTGCAGCACCGGTGAGAAAAAACCCCTCACCTTTGTGGGACAGAAAAGTCGTGCGTTTATCGACCGTCTCTGCACCTGACAACCGTGGTTTGCCTTGCCTGAGATTCAGTCATGACTTTTGCTCCTTCCATAACAATACACCAAAACAACCGAAAGTTCAAGTCCTGAAGCTTGACGACCCATCAAAGTCTTTCTTTCTAGCTGTGGCCTCTGTATCTGCCTAGTCTGAAGGGGCTGATCAAAATAACATTGCTCAACCATCATGGCGCCAAATATGGTGTCCAGTTCTACGCAAACTCAGTCTGCGGTTTCGGAATCCACCGTGGATCCGGAGAACACGACAGCAGGCAGTACTCCGCAGGAACCTGAGGAGACGCCTAGCGCCCCCCAATCAATCATCGACACGACTACTAGTCAAGATGCCGACATAGTCAGTGCCATCCATGATGGAGCGGTTCTCAGGGAGGTCCAAAACTCCCTGCGCGAAATCAGCTATGGAGTAGATGAGTTGTCAACAACTGTACAGGACTTGCTCGGTCTCTCGGAATCGGAAGGGAATTCCTCCGAAGACTGCGCAAACGACAGTGAGCACCGCGGAAGGCCACGGTTTTCATGGTCCAAACTGAAGTCGAATGCTCGGCGACGTCGAAGATACCGGCAAGGGCTTGAAGAGACAAAAGACTCAGAGAATGGTGATGAAGTCACCAACACGCGGCCAGAAATCATAAATGACGTCAGGGAGTGCAATGACGAGCAGTTCCAGACGTCCTCAAATGGTGACAGCAACACGTCACATTGTATCGATATCTTGATTGAGGTCGATTCGCCCGACAAAGACAACCCGCAGCTCAATGAAACTTTTACCACAGGAAGAACCGGTATGATCGATACTGGGGAGCCAGATCATGTACCGGACCCAGACGAAGAACCGAGCTCGGAGCACAGTGAAACAAAATGGATTCGAATGATAAGAATCAACTCACGTGTCGTGTTGGCAACGCTGAAACACCTTGGCCATGCGACTACCGACCCTGGTTTCGGGTTCCACCCCGTTGAGTTCCCTCGACCATTTCAGGTGCTCATATCCATGCACGAGAAGATGAAGAACCATTCAGCCAGCATGAAATCTAAGAATTTCAATCAGGGGATAAGCAACCTTGACTTGGACTTGGACAAGATGTGGAAGAATAAAGTGGACAGTCGTGTCCTTGCCCTAATCAATAAGGACAATGCTCTTGACGAGCTGACATGTTTTGTGGACTTTATGGAGTCTCGAATCATGCCCGATTCACGACGGTACAGGGGGCCGTCGTCCACTCTACCCAAAACGATCCGGTATGAAGATCTATGGTACCTGTTTAAACCTGGAGACTTTATCTACCTTTCACCGGACGCAACTGCTCGACCCATGTGGAAGTCATCTGCATTGACACAAACCATTTTCCGTGTCATTCAGACCCGAGTCACCAACATATCGCCTACTGTCCCATTTGGGTTCAATCCTCAAGGTGGGTTTCCGCAAAGCTGGGCTTTATTGACCCACTTCATCGATCATGACGGAACATCCTACGCTCCAGTACCCTTTTTTATCTCTACTATTGCTCCGTTTCCGGGCAAGAAAAAGGTCACAGAGCTGGTAGCATACCCAGTATCATACTTAGAAGACGAGAGAATCATGGCGGAAGCCATCTCAGATGGACAGAATTTCGTCAGCCTGATGGAGCGACGTTCCGGCTTCTACAGCGGCTGGACGCAAACCGTGAACCCACTTGGACAACCTGTTGAACATGTTCAGACGGCTTCCCCAGGAAAAAGGTTGTCAAGCCCAGAGCACATCGAGAGCGAAATCCTCGTGGACTTCCAAGAAACCTTTCATGCAATTCCTGATTGGAAGGCTCCATTTTATAGAACAGCACCCCCCAGCCAGGGTTCAGACTGGTATAGGTATCAATTAACTACCATCATGGTCAACGGACCCTCACCCCCGATCCAGGTGGATCGTGGTAACGAGGGTGAGATAAAACCCCGGCGGTATAGAAGCGCAAGGATGATACGAGACTCCACCGAGAAGAACGAAGCCATAACGTTCATAATTGAAGATGAGTTGGGTCTATTCATGCCAAGCACGAGACCTGCTCCCACTGGAAAGTTCCTCGCGTTACTTCCGAGACGGATTTTTGCGTACGCGGTCATCGAGCGCCGATTTTTCCCTCTGGATATTCGTTTTGTTCGCAATTCGGATGTTCACGTTCATGACAAAACGTTTGAGAAGCTCGAAATCAACCAAGATTACAAGCGGCTCATCCTTGCGCTTGTCAAGTCGCATTTCGACAAGGTTGAGACGGAAAAGAGAACAAACACCGAGATTGGAACGCAAGATTTGATTCGAGGCAAGGGAAAAGGTGTTATCATTCTCCTTCATGGAGTCCCAGGGGTTGGGAAGACGGCGACGGCAGAAGCCGTCGCGCTTAAGTGGAGAAAGCCTCTATTCCCAATCACATGTGGGGATCTTGGGTACACAGCCGAGTCTTTGGAAAAGTCGTTGAGTGAAATTTTCCGATTGGCACATCACTGGGGCTGCATTTTGCTACTTGACGAGGCCGACGTCTTTATCACACGAAGGGAAAGGCACGACCTGAAGCGCAATGCATTGGTATCAGGTAAGACTTGCTAGGGTTCCATGACAGTCGATGTTAACATACGCTAATAGTCACCCAAGCATTTCTTAGGGTCCTGGAGTATTACAACGGGATTATGTTCCTAACAACCAATCGAGCAGGGGTTTTGGATGAGGCTGTGAAATCACGAGTACACTTGAGTTTACATTATGACCATCTTACCAAGGATCAGACAGTGGCAATCTTCAAGCAACACATTCAACGCCTCAGGGACATCGAGAGACAGAGAAATCCTGACCCTGACGATCAAATCCTCGTTCTCCCAAAAGAGATCCTCGAATTTGCTAAAGAGCATTACGATCGGGGGGGCAACAATGAAGGCTCCGGGACCAACCTTGGAAGGTGGAACGGAAGACAGATCAGGAACGCGTTCCTGATCGCGTCTTCCCTAGCACACTACGACAGTGAAGAGGACGGCGAAAACGAGGATTTGGAGGACTTGGCAGAACCCACAAGGAAGAAACAGAAACAGTTGGGCAGAAGTCAGTTTGAGCTCGTCGCCCGCACTACCCTTCTGTATGACCAGTACAGACAATCGGTTCACTCTGGCAGGTCAGACGATCGCGTCGCCTTTGAAAGAGAGGAGAGGGAAAAGCCATCTCAGCCACGGCCTCCCACACCCGCGCGGTTCAAGAATTGATTGAGGACACATGGACAGAATTGGGTAGCAATGACGGCCGCTTTCACTTCACTTGGAACGTATTCCGACAACATGGAGTTGGTCTGCTTTTATTTGATGATAGTCGCATTCACGAGGGCAATAGAGATGGTTCATATGTATTGCATTGCCTCCATACGCAGCTCCACGATCGGTAACTTAAGTATTCGATTCATTGTCTGCCTTTTGCACCATATCAAATCTATGCGTTGGCGTTGTTACAAGGCTCAAAAGGCATCCTTAATGTAGACCTCGGGAATTATCACGTCCTGGCTCCATTGATGTCCACGCCACCTCAACCTTTTAGCGCATGTTTAGAGCCTTTCCCCCGGACGAGGGGTAGGCCTGATGTGTCTGACCCTGTGTTTATGGAAGAGGCACTAGATATTGCGCTTGTACCTCCATATCGCTGGCACGCCTGAAGCGAGTGGAGGTGACTCGCTGGCGGCGGGCCTTGGCGGTGGGTGGATATAGCTGCGCGTTGTGGGGTGCCAGGGACTTGGATACCTACATGATGTTCTTGGACAAACTGCATATTTTGTCCATCAATGAGATGCACAGCTGTACAGCGTGGGACTGACCAACGTAGGAAGCCGGACGATACTTGTGCTGGCGTGGGTCTGCCGAGGACGAAGCGAATGGTATGCCCGGCCAGTGGTACAGGTGCAACTCATAGCTGAGCTTAAAATCATGAAACGGGTTCCTGATCACCAAGGACCAGTGATACTTACGAGGAGAACTCACATCAGCGTGTTTGTTGAGGGCCGTTTCTCGGTTAATTGCACCAATCAGTGTGTCGAGCGCAAGCAACCCGGAGTCCTTGGCACGGCCTTCGGCGTCAACGCCGTGGATTGATGTATTCATTGAGTGGTTGTAGTTTCTTTCGTAATCCCTATACGGTCTTTACCACTGTGTGAAGGCACCATGTATGTCGTCGGATGTATACGGAATAGAAGCGAAACCAGTTGATCCGTATGCATCACGAAGGCGTACGGTAGCTTCACACAGTGGTAAAAACTCAACCACCCAGTGTTTAAAAAAATGCGATGCCAACAACGGGATAAGGAGACTGAGCACGTGGATAAGAAAGCCCTTTCTAAGGTAGGTCATCTTGTCCATGCAGGGGCAGCGGCAAGCAGGGGCCGGCTGAAGAGAAAGCTGCAAGTTGTGTTGCTATAATTGTGCTCCGGATGGGAGGCAAGGTGGTTTTATTTTCAATCCCCATATATATAAAATATATATAGTACCTTTATATAATAGTAAATATTTAAGACTTAATATCTAAAAAAATATAATATTAATAATAATAAAAAGAGAATATAATATATAGGTATATAGTTAAGCCTTATATTATATAAATAAAGAAAGTTAGAAGGTATTACTTTTAATAATATTATATTAAAAAGTTAATAAAGTAGTTATATAGTAAGATTAAAATAATCTTTTAAAATAGCCCCTATAAAAAGAAGAGTTCTATAATATAAGACTTAATAAGCTAACTCTTCTTTATTAATATAGTTATTATATAACTATTTAAATCTACCTTTATTAAATAAGTTAGTATAATCTTTATTTTAAACATATAATTAATAGAATAATAATATTATAATAGTAAACTTATTTAAAAAAACCTTTTTATATAAATTTTATAAAAAAATTAAAACTTTTTTAAAAAGTTAAGTAAAATTTATTTATTATATATTAAATAAATATTATATAAAGAAAGTAAAAGTTTAAATATTTAAGAATTAAATCTTTCTTTTTTAAATATATTACTTTATTATTAAGGATTTATTTACTTCTATATAATATATAAAGAATATAGTAGAAGAAGGAGCTTTATAAAGGAAGTTAGTAACTCCCTACCGAGGGGAGGGGGGGTCCCTAACATAGGCATACAATCATATTAAAAATCAACATTTAAATAAAATCTAAACATTATAACTCAATACTAATAAAAGGTTAACAAAATACTATTATAGGTAAAATCTATCAAGAGGTTAATTATATATTAAATTTTAATATTATATTAGTATATATTAGAAATTCTAAATCTACTAGTTTTAAATTTTATAAGTTAATAAGGAAATAAGATTTCTATATTTCCTTAACTTCATAGCTCTATAGACTTAATATAAATTAATAATTAAGCTAAGAATTAGCTAATAAATAGTTAGATTAGGGATGAAAAAGAAAAAAAAACTTAATTCCAACAGGAATTAAACCCCTTTTTTTATCTATATATTAGGCCCCTAATAGCATATCAGGCCTCTAATAGTATATTAGAGCTTAACAGCATATCAAACTAAAAAGTGTCATATAATTTATACAAAACGAAATAATTTCAGTATTATAAAATACTTATAAAAGCCTTTTAATAATATATAGGTATTATATTTTATTTATATTAGAAAACCCCCCTCCCTCTAATAGGTCTATTATATATAGATAAGTTTACAAGTATATATTAAATAATTATTAACTTTATATTTAAAGTATAAGTTAATAAATAGTTTAAAAGCTAAGAAGATAATAAATAGATAAATATATAGTTGAATAAAAAATATAATGTGGTTGAAGCCCTGGATGGGAGGTAAATTCCCATTGCTTGTGAGAACGCGACGGGACAACTGCTTTTCCATGTCATCCAGCTATATCAGATTCTTCGCATACTTTCTTTCGGGCACGTTCATCTGCCTAATTATTCTAAACGGCGCCGTCGAAAGATTTGCGTTTCCCGCACGGCAGGATAAAAGTGCATCGACTTGAAGTCAGACCTCCAATGGCCTGTGCGAAGCAACAGGGGGTGCTTGGCTGGCTTACTTAACTGCAGTGGTGGTTTTGAGCACTGCAGTGACAAGTGGTCCGCAAGAAGCTAGGTGATGCATGCATGAGTCCCGGGAAGGTCACCCTCCAATATTGGAGATCACATCAAGCGATCCCTGGGAGATCGACGCAGTTGGTGGGAAATCACTCGTAGGAGCAATGGGCGTGAACGAGGCTCAACGGGCATCAAACCGGCACAGGAAGCTTAATTCAGGCGCTCGCTTTTGAGCCGCAGCAGCAGGAAGATCGGCAAACCCCCGTTTGCCCATCAGTGTGGGGATAGCCCGGGGTCCCGAGGCCCATTTTAGTCCCAGTTGAGACGAATGAGACCGACTTCTGGAACAGCGCAGGGTCATGAGACGCCGAAACCCCTGAGGCTCCCACGCCCACCCCCTTTCGCTTCGAAATAACCTTAAAACATCGCTCGAATGAGCTTGTCTGCTTTGCGCGGACTGGCCGCTGGCGCGCCTGGAGCGCACTCCTCGTCTTCTTAAAAGGGAGTGGCCAAGGCAGGGTAGGTAGGTGTTCACGATGACTCGTCTCGTCTCATCCCCTGCGGCTGTCACACAGACCCCTGCGGCGGCAATGTCAAACCTGCTAGTCTTCAGGCGGCGGCTTGGCGATGGCTTCAAGGTTGGATGGCACTTGGAACCCCATTAGAGCATATAAACTTCGGCTGAGAAGGATCTGCTTTCATGTGTTTCTACCGGACGATCACGAGCACATTTCCGTTGAAGGTCTCTATTCTATCTCTATCGCCGGTCGTTGGATTCGTTTGTAATATTCCAAGTTTCAATTCTCTCGCTACCAAACTTCACACCCTCTCTTTCAGCAATTTTAATCCTTTTTTTCAACTTCCATCAACGAAAATGAGGTTCGCTTTCGTCATCACAATCTTGGTCGCCAGTGCTTCTGCAGCAAGCCTGCAACCCCGTCAAAGGGGTCGTGGCAAGGGCCGAAAGGGAAAGGGAGCTGGCGCTGCCGTCGGTGCAGGAGCCGCAGGAGGAGCTGCCGCCGGGGCCGCGACTGGGGCCGCGACTGGATCCGCCGCAGGAGGGAACACGGCGGCTGCTGGAGCTGTCCAGAGGGGAGCGTCCACGCTGGTGTTCAAGGAAGACGGAGGTGTCCCTGGAAACGAGTGCCTCACCTTCCGCAACAACGGTGAGCTGTCCCCTGTCTATGCGCCGAACGACGCCGTGGACGATCGCTGACATTCTCTCCCAGGTGAAATCGTCGATGCGGCTTGCGTCAACGAGGCTGCCGACCGGCAAATAACCCCGTCTACGCTCAACGGAGCCGACGTGCTCCTCGTGCAGCGGTCATTCACCGCCGGCTTCCGGCCCGACCTGGTCGGTGTCCAGGCCTGCGTCGGCTTCAACGGTACGACCTTCCGTGCCGAGGACTGCGCCGCCAACGGCATCGAGCTGGTCAGCTTCAACCAGGCCACGAGCCAGCTGGTTGCCACGGGTGGAGCGTGCCAGAGCGGGCATGACGGCGCTGCTCAGCTTACTGTTGATGAAACTGGCCAGAACTGTGCCACTCTCACCACGACCACTGTCACGCCCACAGCCCCTGAATAAGAGATTCGATGCGGAGGACACCGTTAATCCGGGGCTGCATCTTCGCGCGTTGCCATTTTGGTGCACTCATGAGTGACGACGAGATTCACTGGCTCATTCGACATGGGCCATCATAAATGATTCAAACACTACATAATAAATGAAACCCACAATGCAGAAGTATCTTCCGTCCTACGTCACGCTCTGTGAAAATGTAACTGGATACAGCATATCAAATCTTGAGGTCTGTGTTAAGTCGCCATATCCTTCGTCTACTTCGATTTTCATGGATGCTATTGGTAACTTATATGTGTATGTAATAATGCACCACATGATTCCCGAGCGGGCGACAGCATTGTGTCATTCTAGGAACCCAGTCTCGTGTGGTTCGTGGCCAACTACCCGAGCTTATAGTCTTCTTCACTATCGGCCTCACTGCGAAGGCCCATCGGTCCGCAGATCATGTTCTTTTCCGAAGATATTGACTACATGCTCATTGGTTCCCGGCGTGATGCAAAACTTCTTTGTTCCAAAACATTTGGCTTGGTTGCTAGGGATATGGTGATCATGACGTGGAACCACTACAAGGCCTATGGCCTATGGGTGCTTCCTCAGATATCGACTGGTAAAGTCACTCCCCCAAAATTTAAATCCCATACCTAAGCATGTTTGAATCAGTCCCGTCCCGAAGAATGGCCAGGAGCGCACCCGAAACATTGTGGAGCAAGCAGTTGGGGAGTGTCTCACTGTCGTTCGCGAGTGTTCCAACCAACCAAAGCTCACCCGTGGAACCCACATTTAAGAGTGGACGCTTTCTGACAGGAGCCTCTACGCATTGTTTGGGAGCATGACGAATATTTGAGCGCTCAGCAACCGGGAACTTGATTACCGATAAGATGGCCTGACTGTACTCTCCTATAAGCTCTCAGTCATTGCGAGTTCACATCATGGATGATTTCCGGCGTTCGGTATTCATTTTCTACTCTGGCACCCTTATCTCTTTGTAATTCTCCCATAATATTCCTGCTGTTATGTTTCCAGCCTCTTTTACCGCCCTGGTGGCAGGAGCAACATTGGTCGTTGGACGAACTCCTGAGGGGTTCATGCCGAACTCTAATTTTGATTTAATGGTCGTATATGGTCAGACGGCGGCGATGGATGGAGTCATGGTAGACAAAGGAGGTAATACAGTCCAACCTTTCAAATGACTATGAGATGCTAAAAACTGCTAGCAACGGCCAGCGCGCCGACACTGGCCACCAAATCTCGTCTCGATGGGACGTCGTACGCCGTGATCATGGTAGACCTCGACATACCTTCGAATCAGAACCCACACACCTTCCTTCACTGGGTGCAGACGGGTCTTACCCCGGCCACAACAGCCTCAAGCATACCAGTATCAAACGGAACCATCCGAGGCTTCACCCTGTCCAACGCCAAGAAAACAAGTGCTCTGGTCCCCTACACGCAGCCCAACCCACCAGCTCAGAATCCACTCAGCCACAGGTACACCCAGGTGCTAGTCGACACCAGCTCAATGACCCGGGCCGGGCTATCTGCACTCCAGTCAGGCGCCCAGGCCCGCGTGGGCTTCGACACCGCGTCCGTGCTGGAAGCGGCGGGGCTGAGCAATAGTGTCGTCGCGGGCAACTCCTTCAACGTGACAAATCCGGGCGGGGCTGTGTCATCGGCAGGCTTTAGGAACTTCACCTCAGCCTCGGTCGGGGACTCGACTGGCAGCGTACAAGGGAGTGGACAGATCTCGAACCCTGACAACGAAGGGTTCAAAGGGTTCGGAGCTACAAATGGGGGCGGTGGACTCAGTGGCGGGGGCACGCTTACGACCACGATTTCATCTGCGCCGGCCGGGCCGACTTCTGGACTGACGCAGGCTGGGAATACTGGCAGTCAGACTTCAGCGGCATCGACGAGCGTTGGCTGGAGCTTTGGTTATCCAATCGCATGTATGGTTGTTTTTGGATCGACTTTCATTCTCTCGAGCACCTTATAGTTTGATTGAATCGACCGGGCCCTTGGTGGCGGCATTGCTTAGTTAACGGATCTTATTGCAAATGAGATCACTTGTACTTGTTAATACGCCACCTGAACAGACACAAGATACAGGCCCTTCCTAGAAATATCATCAAGGACTTCAGCGCGACTCTTCAAGTTGTGTGCCACAACCGGTGTTCTTCATAATCTACGGTGTATCAAAATCTTCGACTGCGATTTAAGTCTACAAGCATCCTTCCTTTGCCGAGCCTCACATTTGTTCGGAATAGGCGGATGAACGGACCAAGGTCCTGGTAAGCCCCTGGCATGCCTAGAATCCAGACGAAGGTACCCCTGGAAAAGAACCGGCCGGTAGATGTACTCAGAGCTTCGGCTCCGGCGGCTTGGAAGCTGCCCAGCTCTCGAGGATGACGTTCTGTTTGCTGTCCAGCCTCTCCTGCGTCAGCTCGTATAACCTTGGCACGCCGGTGCTCTTGAAATCCACGTCGTCCAGAGCCATTTTGGCAACAGCCTTGGCGGCGAGGAATATCTGGGGCATGCCGTGGCCCGTAAAACCAGCGATGACTAGCTGTTTTGGTCGACTCGGCAAAGGCCCGACGAAAGGCCACCCATCCGATGAGTACCCCATGACTGGAGAACGGTGTTAATGCATTAACGATGTGATATGGTGGACCCCATTGAAAACTTACTGCCTGTCCAAACCTTGTGGGTGTATGCTCCCGAGTCTTCCCAGCCCTTGAAGTTCTTCTGCATGTAGTCGTCGAAATGATGGTGCGCGCCACCCGTCGTGATCAATTTGTCGTCTTCAACGGTGTTGTACCAGCTGTGAAGGTCGTGGTAATATCTCTCCCTGGCGCCACCGACAACTATGCTCCCATCTAGCCGTGGGATAAGATACTCGTACTCGGTCGGCGACCACCGTATGATGTAACTGTTTGGCAGGTGGGGGGCGGGCTTTTTCCGGGGGACGACGTGACTGCAGATTCCCTTGACAGGGACAATCTTGTTCTCAAACTCTGGGAGGATCGAAGATGTATACCCGTTCGTGGCGTAGACCACCTTCTTTGCTCTCAGAGTGCCACGTTCTTTCGTTGTCAGCGTGTAGTACCCCTCCGCATCCGGCTCCTTCGACACCCCCGTAACAGGCGTGTGCGTCTGAAGGTTCACACCAGCATCCACTGCCTTCTGCAACAGGGCAAGTATGAGCTTGTACGGCCACAGGTGGCCGGCCGAGTAGCTGACGCACCCCTTGGCCCCCTTCACGCCGGAGAGCTGCTCCGCGCCGGGGCCTCCCTCGTAGGAGACGTCCTTCATGACGGACAGGCCAGCCTTGCGGAGAAGGTCGAAGCCCGCCTTCATGCGATCGTTGATGGCATCTGTCATCAGCGCGTCGACGGCCCGCGTCAACACGAATTCGCAGTCTATCTGCTCCTCCTCGATGACGGTCTTTAGAGCGGCGAGCGTCTCTGCCTCGAATGAGGCGCATTCCGCTGCTACCTCGAAGCCGTGGGAGACGGCCACGGAGGCTGGGCGGTTGTATGGGTCAGGCTTAAGGTGGCCGCCTGAGGACAGTCAGTATCTTATCACAGGCGCCAAACGGATGAGGACGATATGGTACCATTTCGGCCAGTGGCACCCGAGCATGCCTGCCGTGCCTCGAGGATGACTATCGACGGCGGCGAAACACTCTTTTCTCTACTCTGTCGGAGGATGTGGTACACCACTGAGGCACCTGCATATCCAGCACCAACGACCGCGATATCAACTGCATCCGGGAGGTCCGGGGTGCTCCGGTGGTCGTCGAGAGGGTGGAGCTCCGTCCTCCAGAAAGAATCTGTGGAGTTGGCCACGGGAAGTGGGGAAGGAGCCATGCTTGTCTTTTGCAAGGAGATCAGAGGAGCCTAGGCAGCGGTGACGATCGCGTTCATTGGGACGGCTTGAGGCGTCTTGGTCCCGATGCAGCCCGGGACTGTTGTGCTGCAGTAAAGTTATAGGGCCCAAGAGATTTCCAGGGGTTTGCGTCGGAACCCGCCGACATCGAGCCGGTGTGAACCCGGATGAGCAGCGACTGCCGACGAGCTTATCGGACGTGGACCACTCTTTCTCGACAACCCAGATGCCGGCTGTTTGCGCGCGGATGAGTCAGGCAGTGACTGAGACAGGCAAGTGCCGGGCCGGGTAGCCCTGTCCATCTCGTTCCTCGACGACGATTGCCAGTGAAGCGATGACCCTTGTGGAATGGAATTCAAACATACTATGTAGTACTGTCCCCCAAGGTTCCCACATCAGCATCATTACAATCCGACAGTGAAAGACGCTCAGCGAGGCCGTTCTGATGTCAACGAGGAAAGAAGAGAGCGAGAAGGAAGTCTTGCAACAGCTGCGGCTTAATGGAATAACGAATGATGCATGGGCGGTTTCGTTTCTCGTCCCCATAAATATAAAACATATGCGGCCCCTTCATACAGTGATAAACGCTTAAGATCTAGCGTAGGACAAGAAACAAAAATAAAATAGAACAAAAGTGCTGGCAGAACAGACTTCCGGTTGTCTGGGAGACCTCAGGACTTCAGGATGCCTAGACCTTATACATAGAGAACGGAAATTCGCGCACCCAGAATTGGAAGGCGCGCACCCTCCCTACTATTTAGCCAATTAGAGTATAGAACCTTAAAGTCTTTATAACTTTAATAAATAAATCCTTTTTATAATTTAGAATTATAAATAGAATAAGTTAGTCCTTTAAAAACTTAAGTTATACTTATTAGCTTTATTTATAACCTTTTATTATACTTTATACTTTAAAGTTCACCCTTTTTACCCTTACTAGCCCTTTTATAAAAGATATCTTATATTTTATACTTCTTAATTAGTAGATAGGTGCGTGCCTTCTAATTCTAGGTGCGTGAATTTCCGTTCTTTATATATAAGCTAGTATTTATACACCTAATATATTAGTCCACACACTTAATATCTTCCGTTAATATATATAATACTTAGTTTTAAATATAGAGTTTATATTAACTTATATAGCTAATTAGAATTCTTTAAATTTTTAATACTTTAAGTATAAGCCTTTTTTAAACCTTTTTTAACACTCTTTTTAAAATTCTTTTTAAGCTTTCTAGCTTTTAAATATTAAGTTTTTATTTCAATATTAACTAAGTATTTTAATATTAATTAAATATTAAAAGGTTAGAAATTTAAAAGGTTAGAAAGTTAAAAAGAGTATTAAAAAGTTAAAAAGAATATAGTTTTTACCTTTACTTTCTTACTTTTTAACCTTTTAATATTTAATGAATATTTAAATAAGGAGTTAATATTTAAATAAAAAGTTAGTACTTAAAGGTAAAAGGGTGCTAGAAGGTATATTAGAGGGTTAAAAGGTGTGTTAAAATATATATTAGAAAGTAAAGGTAAAAGGTTTTAAAAAGGGTGTTAAAAGGGGTTTAAAAGGGGTTTAAAAGAGGTTTATACTTAAAGTATTAAAAATTAAAGAAAAAGCTTATATTATAAGGTTACTTAATATTAATTTACAAAGTATTTATAATTATAAGAGAGTTATTAAGAAAAGTAGGTATTAAGTGTGTAGAAAGAAATTGCTAGGTGTGTAGACTAATATACTGGGTGTGTGGACGCTGGCTCCTTATACATAGCCGGCCTATATTCTTTCCACCACTGTACAACTTGTAACATAGCCATTTTTTACCTGAGAGCCAATTCTGATAATTCGATCAAGTCCCCTGACTTTGCATTTACCCCCAGAACGAATAGGTGGGATTTCCCCCGGGATGACCTCGGTGATTATTTCTATGAGGTGAAGCCACAGAGTGGAATACAGGGCCAAGGCCCATACAAAGAGGCATAGCGTTAACGCATGCTGCGACAAAATGGCCTGTATGAATTGATTCAGCAATAGAACATATGGAAACTGTCGCACTTGAGAAGCCATCAAGTCTTGAGCATTGTTATCGGCATCGCATGTTTTTAAAATACTTGAGTCTTTGAGCTTTGCTGCACGAAGTCGCCGCGTTTGGCTTCGGACGTATACAGAATAGAAACGAAACCAGTCAGAAACCAGTCATTTAGTTGCAGCAATAATCTTGTCCGCCATCTCCGGCAGTGTGGGTGCAACAACATCCAGCTCACCAAAAACACTGTACAGTGGCTCGCTCTCCAAGGCCGTGCAATACGCACCATGAAACCTGGATAAACGTGTTAGCTTGGTCACACCAGGCAACAGACTGGCAAAGGAAAACGTACCCGACCGTTCTCGCCGTGCTCACATCCCACATGTGCGCAGCCGCAAACCAAGGCTTCTTCCCGTCCCTGCTCAACCTCTCCAGCAGCGGCCGGTACGCCTCGGGAACCGGCTTCGCAACACCCACAGTATCACAACTGAGCAGGTTCTCAGACGGCATATCCACCCCGGCGTCCCTGAAATAGCCGCCCACGCGCGCAATATCCCCAGCCGTGAAGCACCACACCGTGAACCCCGCATCCCGCAGCCTCTGCACGCACTCCTTGGCGCCCTCCCGCAGGTACAGCTTCTGCCACTCGCCGACGAGCCACCGCACGTCGTCCTCGCCGCAGAAGGCCCTGGGCTCCTGCACCCCGGCGAAGAAGAGCATGCGGTAGAAGAGCTGGCCGAACACCTCGAAGAAGGGCTTGTACCGGCCCGACAGGGAGAGGTACGTGTACTCGCGCTCCGCGGCCTCGATCCAGCACGCCCCCAGCAGCGCCGGCTTGATCCCCGCGGCCCTGAGCTTGTCGCCGAGGCGTTCCTCCATGGCCTCCCAGAGCCGGGCGTAGGAGACCAGGGTGCCTACTACGTCGAAGACGACGTCCTTGGTAGCTGGGATCGACATGGTGGGAGAGCGTCTGCAATGCGGAGCGGTGGGGTTTCAAAAACAAGGGCTGGTCATTCGAACGTTATAGCTGATACGAGAGACAAAATTGTCGCATTGGCGGTAAGAAAGGAGAGCTATGACCCCGGCAAGCCCTGCTATTTCGAATACCTAAACATCTAGATACCTATAAGTATGTAAGCAATAGTCACTGTGACGTGGTTAGTCAAAGCTAGGCGCGCACCGGCGAACGAGAATCGACGCGGCAGTTCGGCGAGCATATCAGTTTCGTATTGCGGGGATTGGGGAGACCGGCGATAAATATGCAGCTTTTCCGGGGTTGGATCCTCGATTCCCGGCCCTCGGCGGGTTTGCTAAAAACCGGGCCGGTCTTCCTCAGCCGTCTCGGAACCGTGGCCCGTAGGGCTTAACCAAGTAGCATGAATTATATAGTTGGGTCAGGTTTTGATAGACTGGTGTATTACAGGTAGGGCAATATAGCCGATGTCATTAGTTCTATATTAATAGTCTCTCTAGCTGGTTCTATTGGGTAGAGGATTGTAGTGGACTTAATATTTATGCTAGCTTCTCTTAGATTATAACCAGAAGTTTCTAGGTTTAGCGTATAAAGTAGCGAAATAGACTTATCCAGGGCTGGCAGGCTAATATCAGGAGTTCCTGACTCCCATGTACTGAAAGAATCTACCCTAGGGTATCAAAACCAGACCAGCAGTTTTCACAATCAGAGGAGTTGACTGTGCACGTTTTTTTAAAAGTAAAAAGACTAGTTAGTGGCCAAGCCCAAGTTCCTTGATGATAATATCAGCCGCCTTCTCGCCAATCATCATGGCAGCGCTGTTCGTATTGCCCGATACATTCTCCGGGGCAATGCTAAGGTCTGCCACCTTCAACCGCTTCATGCCATGTACGTTGAGATGGCCATCCACCACGCCCATCCGAGCCAACGGTGCCATCTTACATGTGCCGAGCGAGTGATACGCCGTCCCGATGTTCTGGCGCACATATTCTTCGATAGCTTGGTCGTCCTCGGCGGTGTATATGATAATTTTTGGCAGCGGGCCTTCGCCGCTGTCGACAACAGCCGCGTTGGAAGACGCCGGAAAATTCGGGTGCTGGGACGCTATCTCACCGGCGAAGCACGGCATGTTCCGCGCAATTTCCCTCTGCTTCTTGTACGCCCAGATCTGGGTCTTGACGTCAAAGTCCTGAGTGTCGCTGAGATATCCTGCCCTCACATTGACGGGATCGTCCATTCCTGGCCCGGTGATATGCTTATGATCAGAGTTAGCCAGTGTGGAAATTCGTCTGTACGGGGTGAGTGAATTGGCTTACAATATGACCGCGAGAATAGGTATATGTAGCAAAGCTGCCGATAGTAAAGTACGACGATGCCGGGAAGGCCGTGGGGGACCCAAGGATACTGCCAAGCTTCAGCCAGTCTGGATGAACAGTCAGGGTATCAAGATCAAGCTGGTTTCACGAACCCTGCAACTGCGAGCATGATGGCGAGTGGTTTGTTGGGGCTGCTGAAGTCTCTGCGCCAGAGATTTTGAAATTCCAAGCCGAGCGAGCTGACCTCTTGGTCCGTCGGTCGGAGCTTCGAGGAGGCGTCGATACCGTTCCAGCTCAAGATAGGGTCGTCGGTTGCAAGCAGCTGCTGCAAGTCCCGGCGACCATCCACAATGCTATCAAATGTGTCCAGTGGTGAGATGTTCGCAAGATAGGTCCATTGCGCGAGATGGTGGTCTTGGAGATCATGACCGACTCCAGGGAGATGCTGCTTGACCTCAATCCCCAGACCCGTCAAGATTTCAGAGTTGCCAACGCCCGACCTTTCGAGGATAGATGGCGAGCCCAAGGAGCCAGCAGAGATCACAACCAGCTTTCTCGCCGTGGCAGTCTCAGTCGTAGCATTGCCAGTGATGGCCTTCTGGAGTGATGGGTTTGGCCTGTACTCGATCCCCGTAGCCTGATTGTGCTCGTCGAAGAGGATTCGAAGTACCTGAGACGCGACCAAGACGTGGAGGTTTTGGTGTTTTCCGTCTTCGAGCCGGGGGTGGAGGAATGCATGCGCAGAATCCTGTCTCTTGCCGGAGACCGGGGAGACATATCGGCGTGAGACTGACACAGCATCGTTCGTAACTAGATCTTGGACGTCGGCTGCCCTGTGGTAACCCAGCTTCTTGACTGCAGCTTCGAAGTCTGTGCCGACTGTTTCTTCTCTGTACCTTCCACTCGATACGTCGACGGGGCCGTTGAAGCCATGGCTGGTATCATTTCCATGCCCGTGGTATGTCTCAAACTGTACTGTCTAGTCAGCATCAACGACATCTATGCCTATCATCCGACCTACTTTCGCAAGGAAAGGCAGAAGCTCTTCTGCTGTCCAGCCAGCCGTGTTCCAGGAATTGAGATCATCCTCTTGGGGCCGAGCATATATGAGTCCGTTCACAGATGAGCCTCCCCCGAGGACAGAACCTGTAGCCAGCAGCGGGCGGCGGTTTGCTAACTGTGCCTCCTCGTTTCCCACTATGAAACGGGCTGTCGTGGTATCGGGGGAAAAGTTGGCTCGGTAGAGAGCCGGGTGTATGATCTCTGCCACGTCGCGGTTGTTGGGTCCGCCCTCAACCACCAAGACTGAAAGGTCGGGGGCCGCGTCAGATAGCCTCGATGCAACAATGCAGCCTGCAGTGCCTCCTATTGTCGTAAAGACAAGAGTCAGCAAAAGCCCCCAATGAAGGTGATGTCCAAGCGGGTATCCAGGTCAACTGACCCCCAACAACGATGACATCCACCTCGTGCACTGCACTGGGTAGTGTATTGTACAGTCCCATTTTTAGAAAGTCGCTTCTGCAGTCCGATGTTGAATTAACGAATGCAGGCAGCAGTGTTCTGTTTGTGGCCGTCTGCATGTTTTAAGAACTCACTCGGCAAGTTGATTACCCCGACCGTTTCCTACCGTGTGCCTTGGCTGATCCCTCGCCCCTCCCGTATGTTTCATCGCGTCAGCAGAGTACCCCGGTACTTTTGTTCGATCTACATGTTGTTCTGTCACCGGCTATGCTGGTTGGTCCTCTCAAGCACCAACAACCCGGTATTACAGCTTTCAGAGCTAGGTCTATAGTAGGATGGATAGGAATTTCTAGAGTCAGCCATTGCAAACATGCATGCTCAGTGTCTTATAAACCTACCGCAACTGTCATAACGAATCCATAGCATTATTCAGCGCATAGATCCACAAGGGTCCCGTAGAAAGGTACCTTCTTGGCCACCTAATAACTGTCCACTGTTGCTAAGGTTAGCAACTTGGGTTTAGTCCTACCAGGTAAAATCTGTTGAAGTTCTATGCAGCTTGAGTAAAGGACCAATTTTATCTACAACTTGACGTATGATAAGGAATCGAAGCACAATAAGAGACCAAACAGTGCTCACGCCGGGTGTCACCAATGGTCGTGAGTTTCCCGATTATGCTAATGTGTACGCCGTAATGCCCCAGAGCTGGTTCATGCGGACAGACCTTTTCGTTTTAGAGAGAAAAAACAATGTATGAATCCAATAACAACAATGAAATAGACACAGACGGATCTAGTCATGGCAAATGGTAGAGTCAGAAAATCATATAACAGTCATGGGTACCCTCGAGTATGGAGTTTGAGCTCTGGGCAACATTTTCGTCGTCGGCAGCAACATTTCTATCCCCAGAGGTTGCGGCTGAATATCGGCGAAGAAGCCCGAAGAATCACATAGCTGAAGGACAGTGACGCCATGATGCTGATATGGGACTGTGTACTTGCTTCTACATGACACAATCCATTCCGGGGAATCGCCCAGTGTTTGCACAGTTTTGCCGACGCTCAAGCTTCCCAGTTGACAGACGGCCGTCATCGAATGGTGTGTGCAGGTCTATCTATGCTAAACGGCTCGGGGGTGTGCATTTGTGGAACACGTCAAATCCTGATGCTGTTTGCCATGATTGCCTGCCGATATAACGTCAAGCACAAGATATCGTGAGTTATTCTGTTCCCTGTGCGTCTAATCAATTGCGCACAGCCTGCCAGTGTCATGCAGTCCGTCCACGACTATTGGCCGGTTTGCCATAACCGGGCCGGTCTTTCTCGGCCGTCTCGGAACCGGGGACCGTGGGGCGTAAACGACCAGCATTTATGTACTTCGTTCAGGTCTGATTACACTGGATTGTCAGGGAAACACAGTCGATGTCTTCAAAGCCACGTCACTGGTGTCTCTGGCTGATTCGCAACGCTTTTGGTGGACATGATATTCATACTGGCTACACTCAATCATGATCATGGGCACGTGGTTGGCTTTCACGGCATGTGGCAGCTGAACAGGCTCGTCTGGAATCATCATCCCCTACTCATATAAGTCCCGGCCACGCATCCAGCCCCCCGAGCTCGGGGAACCCACCAAAGAGGCTCAAGTCATCCAGCTGCGGGTCCATCCTCATCCCCGCGTTGTCCATCAGCGCCATCCACCTTGCAGATCCCGGACTGTCCTCGAGATCAGGCGGCGGCCCCAGCACACCCGGACCAGAAGGCATCCCGGGATAAGGAGAAGGCACAGTGGCCATCTCGTGCGCCCTCTTCAGGCCCCTGAGAGAATCATCCCCCGGCACCGACCGCTGCTGAGCCTGGTGGTGCTGCTGCTGGCCCTGCGGCTGCTGCGCCTCGCCCGGGCCGCCAGCAGCACCGACAGGCCACATGGCAGCCCACTCCCGGAACCGCTCATACCCGGTCTTGCCCAGGTCCATCTCCCCACGGACGTTGATCTCCACAAACGTCTGCCCCTTGTCGTCCGCCCCGCCCCCGCCCCCGGCCCCGGGGCCCCGCGCGTCCTGCTGCATGGCGTGCAGCCGCCGCACGGCGATCTCGAGCGCCTCGATGATGCTCGCCTCGCTCTGCGTGGACACGTTGTTGCCCGCCGCCATGCGCCGGATCAGCCGCATGCCCATCTCGACCGCGGCCTTGAGCCGCGGCTGCGGGGTGCCCGGGCCCAGCACCACGGACTGCGCGAGCATCACCAGCAGCGCGGCGCGGCACGAGCTGAACTCGGTGTAGCTTGACCGCGCGAGGCCTGTTGTCTCGTGCAGGGTGCGGAGGAGGGCGATTGTGTTTATGGCGGCCTCGACGGCGCGCTCGACCAGGGCGGCGCGGTTGCGCGGGCGCTCCGGGGCGGCGGTGGAGGTGTTTGGGGGCGCTGGGGAGGACGGCGAGGCCGAGGAGGGGTTGGTGTCGGTGGGGCGGCGGGTCTGTTCTGGGGAGGCTGCGGACTCTGGGGTGACGCCGCTTGTCTGGAAGAAGATGAAGGGGCGGCCGACGAAGATGTCGTTTAGGTATAGGCAGAGCTTGAGGTGGGCATTTGAGCGGAAGTTTGGTGAGGACGGGGTTGGGTTTTGCACGTCTGGGCTTAATGTGGACCACCATGTGTGGAGGGCCTGGCATATCCCCACTATGCGTTCGAAGTAGGTCGGCTGTAGGTTTCTGGGACACCTCCGGAGGAGTGTGCTGTGATCCTGGTCAGCTATGTCGAACAGTTGACGCATGTGTGAAGTCGCCTCGGGCCAGACAGGCAGGGAACTCACATGGCGTTGGCCACCTCACCCAGACGGGTCGTCATGTCTATCAGAGCAGACATGTTGGCATACCTGGACACCTCGTCGTGTGCCCGGAATTCGTGCAGGTCCTTGGGCAGTTCAGCGTCCACCTCAGTGGCGGAGATGGAAGCCGGCCGGCCGTGCAGGACACTGACACGCCTCTCGACGGTGTATGCCGTCCACCACAACCGGTTGCGGGTCTCGATGGTCCATGTATCCAGGTCATTTCCGGCATATCTCCTGTGCATGCCATTCTGGATAGCCATCTTGATCCCGAGGCCGAGATACGTATATGCCAGTCCGTGTGTGTCGAGTGGTAGGGCGTAGTGCGCCAGGAGCAGACACGCCTGCACGCTCTCCATCGATGCCATGGTGATAATGTCCGGGATGAGCTTCGAGGCCATCTGGTAGAATGTGACGCCGACATCCGAGTCCGTATCAGAAGGCCCACTGGGGGTTTTCTGCCCGTCTCTGTCCGGGACATCGGGTTCCGACAGGTTGTCCTCGGGGGCGCCAGCAGCCATGTGTGCGAACTGTGTCCCGATGGCCAGGACCATGAGCACCGAGCACACCCACGCCGAGTCCTCGCTGTTGACGTGCCCGGGCGCCTCGTACAGGAACTCGAGCTTCTTGCGCAGCCACGACTCCTCCACGTAGAAGCAGTTGACCTGCGCGTGCCGGAAGTACACCTGCACGAGGAAGTTGGCGACGGCGCGCGGGGGCAGGCAGCTGATGACGCTCTGCACGAGGGACTTGTGCGACTGGAGCTGGGTCGCGCGCCAGTACTCGAGGATCTTCATGCCCTTCTTGGGCGCAGGTCCACCGCCGCGGCCGGCAGCATGGGGCAGGTTTCTTGCATCGCGGGCGTCCAGTCTGGCGGATGAGATGGGTATATCCGAGTCCAGACACTGGCTCAGCCGTCGACGCAGCTTTTGGGAGAAGTTCCAGTGCGAGAACTCGCCGGAATAGTCTAAGAGCCAGTCAGTCATCAGCCTGGATGATGGTGAGATAGATGGTGGGCACCTACGTGCTATGCTCTGAGACAGCGTCTTGACCGTGAAGTTCTCGTCCTCAAGGGCCAGGTCATCGAGATACTCAGGCTCGGGCCTCTCATCTCCAACCTCGCTCGCGGTGGCAGGCCTCTGCCTGACCTTGTCCGACATGCGCCGGAGGTTGCTCAGGTCCATCGGCACGTTGCCCAAGAGGTGCTGGACCAGGCTCTCAAGGCACTTGACCCTCTCCTCGGACCGGCTGTCATCGCCGCCCCCGCTGCTGCTCTCCCCGACGGACCTGACCGAGGCCGCGGGGGCATGTGAGGCCCGCTGCTTGGTCGGGAGCGAGCTCGCGGGGGCGGTGAAGCCGGCGGCCACGGGAGTGAACTCGCAGCTCCGCCCCGACCGGGAGCAGCGCTGGCACGGGTGTCGTCCGTCGCACTTCTCCTTGAGCCGTCGACAGCGCTGGCACGCCCGTGCCGCGCGGACCCGGACGCTGTCCGCCACCCGGCGGCGCTTCGAGTGCGGGGGGCTGAGTGCATGATGATGGTGATGCTGCTGCTGCTGCTGCTGGTCCTGGTCCTGGTGCACGACGACCACCTCATCCCCCTCCAGGTCCCGGGCCGGTCGCTTGGAGTCGTGTTCGGTGCTTGGCTCCATTGTTCCCGCGTGCTGAGGTGACGAATATGCAGCCCCGGGAGCCGTCGAGGACGCCCGTGGGGGGAGACGAGGGCCCGGAGGAGGGTCGTAGCCGCCAGGGTGCACGCCGAGTGCCGAGCTTATCACAAACAATGGGTCCGAGATTGAGGCGTGTCGGTGCTAGTGGGTCGCTATCGACGGGCTTTCTGGGGTAGCCCCTCTGGCGGGTGGATCTGGCTGAGGGGCTCATGCGTCCCGAGTCAACGGGCACGACTGAATACCCTGGAGAGACCAAGATGACCCGGAATTTGGTGAAACCTAATTTGCTCCTGCAAAAGGTTATCCAAATCACCCGACGGATTCCCAGCCCTGGAGTTTATCTCGATAAGTTGCCGTGAAGTGATTGCGTTACATGACACGGACAACCTGTTCCGTAACAAATTCGACGGCATTATTGGACCACAGAAGCCCAATACGCTGTTGAAGGCTCAATCTAATAGATGAATTAGGCTTGTGTGCCGATCCCAAATGCATCACGGGGTAAAACTGGTGAATTGACTACGAATGATAGATAATTGGTCGGCTAGGCTACTTAAGATGTGCTCGTCAAAAGAGCACTGAGACGATCGAGGCCGATGTCGGAGCATGGCCAGGCTGTCTCCCTGCCAAATGTCAACCAAGTTTCACCTCTCACGAGTGCCGTGAAGGCCACCTGCGGGCATGGGGTAAACTGTGTTCAAGTGCTTCACCGGAAATAGTATTTGGAGATCGAGGCTACGTTCTGCCATGAGCAAGTAGCTGAGAAGGTGTGACTAAACTTGAGTGAGAAAATTGTTGTAGTGAAGCACCGGGGGCTTTTCATTGGGGTGCGTGATCCAGAGGAAGCACTTGAGAGAATCCAGATATTCACTGCAATACGGGTTGATTATTGCGAACCATCTGTGCGTCTGAAGCATTTCTAGACCAACATCAAAAATAGCTAGTTTGACGCAGTTGAGTGACCGCTGTCCCTTTCCGTTGGACAAGTAAGCCATTGCGGTATTTCCTCAATACCAAACAATTGTTTCCATGACACCTGTTAAAGCTTGTCACCCGCACCTATCAACTCGGTTACTGGAGAGCCTTACTTTCGTTGACTTGGCGATCTTGTGGAGTTGCTCAGGTCCCGGAATACCAGGCCTCATTTGCCCTTCAGCTGGAGACACTGTATGGAACAGCAGCGAGGTGGCACTTGACTTCCATAGACCGACCTCGCTTTTGCTTCTGCTCTCGACCATTGCGGCAACTAGGAACAACCCGGACGCCAGGACGACAAAGAAGGGCAGCGCCAGCCAGGCCCATTGAACCCGGACGAGTACGGTCGTCCTTTCGGCGAGACCATGGGCGATCGCATTGTTATTTAGACGGAGCTGATCAGTCATGGCGATAGCCACCGAGTCCATTAACTCTGAGACATTCTTGTGCGGATCGCGGATGGCTTCAGTGATGCCTGCTGGATATACAGGCACCCACTCTCCGTCGGCGAGTGTGCCGCTGAATGACGGAGAGACAAAATAATCGACCAATGCGCCAACATCCAAAGTGCGGACATGGAACTCCGGGAGGCCTGTCGTGTTAAAAAGAATGTAACTGAAAAGCTCAAGGCTATCAGTAGATGATGTACCTAGCGGCTCGCTCCCATTTATATGGAGGTAGCCATCATCAAGTGGAATGGTTTCCATGCTTTCAATGGTGAACTTGTTTGTGGTGGACGATGCTTTCGTGTAGTTGTAGGCCGCAAACCCTACATCACATTCGAGAGTTTGCTCGACTGTGCCGTCGCTATACCTATACTCGCTTGGCTGTCTAAATGCAGCTAGACGGATAAATTTTGACGGTAAACGTTCGAATGGCTGTAGTGAAAGAAGAAAGAATCATTAGATTCCATGCAGGATTTACCCAAAGTCTTTTATAAAGAATTACCATTCATGTGAGACACACAGTAGAGATCTCCGGGAAATTGCTGTAGAGAGCTTTGGCCTTTATAACGAGGACGGTTGACCAGAAGGTCGGATGGATCGTTGTATCAAATGTGACGTTACCGGGTGTTGTCATTGTGCAATTTCTAGAACCACCCAGGTCGTTGGACGTGCAATTCATCGTCGCATATGTCGCTTTAGTAACGTTAATGCAGCTTGTGCTGAAGCCTAGGGACACGTGGCTCTGGTCCCAAGAACAGTTTGTGCCGCAGCCGAATGAAGGTGGAATTTCAAGCTCATAGAAGGCCTTGAGGATTGCGCCCTGCATACCTAGGTAGAAGTATCGACGGTATAAGCTTGAATGAAAGGCTTCGGGTCAGTTGTTTCCAATACACTCACTACCTTGTGTTCTAGATGGGAAACATGGCTTGGCATACGGTCTGTTGTCCAATAGCTTCTGCTCCAGCTTCTAGGCGCTCCGAGGGCGCCCCCAAAGTAATCTCGAGCCAGACCGAAGGCAGCAGTGCCATCGTCAGCCCATTCGGGTACGGCCTCAGTGCTGATAACTTGCTGTGCAAATGTATCAACCCCTAATGCCAAGACCGTGACAACAGCGCCCAGAGTCGCCACACCCCAGGGGATTCTGGACAGCATCATGATAGAGCCCAAGGGGCCGCGGGCCGCTGCCTCCATGATATCAACATCGGCAAGCCTTCTGGCTTTAGCGCTGAAATAAGCCCATTTCGACTGTCCAATGCACGCGGCCACGGAAAGCATCGCAGTCGATTTAGCCCCGGTGATGAATACAGCGATTGTGGCGTTTAAGCTGATCTAGAGAAGCAGCAGAAAATTTTGTTAGTTAGCGTGCCAGTTCAAGGGATGACGGAAAGACCTTACGAAGAAGTGCCATTGGTCTGCCGGCTTGTCTTGCATTGTCGCTAAAACCGCAACAACTGCGACTAGGCAGCTAATGCTGGCCATGATACTAACTATCTCCTCCCACCACCAAGTTGAGGACAAGCGATTACGACAGTTTGATTGCTGTAATGGCTTATAGTCTGTCATTGTTGTGACTATGTATAAGGTAATCGTCGTGGACAGGCAAGGACGTTGCGAAGTTGATCGGAACAAGTAACGCCCGTCTACTTACAGTTAATATCTATATAAGAACAAAAAAAGCGAGGTGACCGCTGGGCCGGATCCTGCAGTCATTTCTGCTTAATCTCTACACATGGAGTGAGCCTGGGCTGATATCTCACATGTGCACGCGCCGGCAAAGCATCCTGGCGGCCGCGAGGTTGTGGGGGAAGTTACACGTGGAAATGCTGGGTCCGCCATCACAGTTAAGTGGCCCTTCCATTGGACTATCAAACATTGAAGTGCAACATTTTTCCAGATGCTTTGAGCATTTTGACGCGGATAAGCTCGTGGCTGGAGGTAATGCGAAATGATCTACCATCCACACTACGTCAATCATGCTGCGCCGTTGCACTGCCCAGCCTTGAGCTGAAACTCACCTCGGGTCCTCACTTGGAGCCTAAAACGATGGAATGCTTCCAATGAGACCTGGTAACCTTGAGTGGGCACGCTCATGGGCAACTCGAAGAGCAGTGATACCGCCAAGGGCTGACGGCTGCATAATCTTCAGATTCTTGTCTACGATGGCGCGGGGCGAGATTCCACATGGTGACTTCGGGATGGAGCGGCCGCAGCTGCGAGTCCTAGGAGCTGTAGTGCGCCCCGAGGGAGCCTGGGACGGACACAGAAATGGGGAAAATATGCGATGCTATCTGGTGTCACCCACCTCTCTCTGGTGTCGGCGTAGGTTGATTTAGTACACTGGAGGGAAGTTGGACTTTTGACAAACTGATCACTATCGCAAGGCCGATGTGCTAGCCTCTGCCAGCGTCAGTGGGGGTTCAACTCATGAATCAGGAATCTAAGGCTGTCCAGGTAGGCCGCTTCCATTGAATCATCTTGTGGTCTCGTTTCCCGACTTTCAACTCGACGACAAAAAGATTTCCTATTTCCCATGAAGGGCTGCGCAACGTGCATGTCATACTACAGGTTCCAAGATTGCAGTTTCAGGCACCAGCCACAACATCTCTGCAACTCTGCCTCTGCTCCACGAGCCAAGAGGAGCTCACGACAGGGCGAGCCTCGGGTGGATCTGCTATGTGACATCGTCCTGACCTTTTATGAGTTGACCTCCTACGGAACATACTCCTACTAGTAGTCTCTTACGTGATAAGTAGTTTCGCTTCTATTCTATATACATCCGAGGACATACATGGCGCCTTCATACGGTGGTAAGCACTCAAGACCTAGCGCTTGAAAAGAATACAATGTCGATAATGATAGTCATAATACGATAGGTTCTTATGGCCTCAGCCTTGCGACGCACAGACAAGGCTAAGGGGGACCGTCTTGACGACAGTGTTGACGCCCTTACGGAAAATATTCGTACCCTCCTTCGGGAGGCTCCAATCTAGAAGCTGGTCATCTGCACTCAGTAACTCAGTCGTTATATTAAATGATAAGGAAGCCAGCTACTGAAGCAGAAGTAAATTGATGATGTATCCACCCAGTTTAGCCCAATCACCTAAACCTCCTAGTGACCACATCCGCAGCCACTGTTAACCTTAGAATGTTGCATCCGCAGCCAAAACCAAATATTTTGAACTTGTGTCGCCTCGTCTCCAGGCTTGGGGGGTTCTGTGGCAGCTTGACGTCCACTGGTTCGACTGCGTGCCAATGACACGGGTTTTTGGCCCGTGAGTCACGTTAGAGAACGCGGTTGGCGTGCGATGGCGGCTCTCAAACCCAACTGCGAGGCTCGTTCTGGACAGCGAAGACGTTGCCCCAGTGGGAGATCACGGTCTCATCCGTGGTGGCCTTCACAAGCTGGTCGACTTTGGTGGGCTTGAGGGCGTGGCACTTGATGATTCCGTGCTCCTTAATGTATGCCAGTAGTCCTGCCACGCGTTGGTATAGGGTCTCAGCATAGTCGTGTCTGATACTAAATGTATGCTTGAGGCGCCATGCCTTATACGTGTCGCGACGGTCTCCATACCGTGCTTTGGTGCGTACTCGAGAGGGCCACCGTGAGGACCCAGGGCTTCTAGGTCATTTCCTCACTCTGAAGCCCTTTCTTACTACCCAAAACTATCACCATGGTATTCGCCTTAATCTGACAGTCAAGATGGTACATATCGTCAAGTCTGAATAATTCTCTAGGAATCGTAAGGGTATCTTGAAGTGAAAGTGGTCGTTGAAAAAAAGGCTTGTGGGTGTGGAAATGGACTTTCCTGGGAGGCTCCTTCCTTCTGAGTAACTCTCTTCTAAATCCTTAAGGTAGGTCTCCTGCTTAGGTACGTTGGCTGGCTGAGAGAGATTCCCTTCCTTCCCCTTCTTATTAGGTCTTTTTTAAGTTTTTGGCTTCTGTTGGCTTTGCTTCTGAAGGGTCTGCTTCTGATGGCTCTGCTTCTGAATCTCTGGATGTGGGATTCTGATTGACTTGAAGGGGGAAGGTGGAGGACTTGGTGTTGGAAGGAAGGAAGGAAGGAAGGAAGGAAGGAAGGAAGGAAGGAAGGGAGAAGTACTCCTCCTCTCCTTATATAAAGGAAGATATAAAGACTTCTCTATAATTACTTCTTCTCTCTATAAGTCTCTCTTTTATAAGTTTATTTAACTAAAAAGAAACTATTAAAAGGTTAAGTAATCACCTATATTAAAAGGCTACTATTTACATTAAATATATTTAAAGTTAATCTTAGAGGGATAATAGTTAAATAGGTAAATAAATATTATAGTGACTATCTCTAATACACACCAATGTACAGTATAGCAGACAACTCCCTCAGCATGCAACTCGGCGTGATCGTCTACGCGGTTGCTTCGTCAGCTCCCCCAAACTAACAAGCAAGATATATCCTATATATTTTAACCACCTAACATCCCTAGCCCACATTCTAATAATCCTCTAAATCTAACTACCTTATATCTATATTTATATATATATATATTTATTCCTACTTTATTTATACCTCTTTATAACTTTATAAGAAATTTTATTTAATTATTAAATTTTCTTTAAGTATTATTTTAATTATTATAAAAAAATATAGAGAAAAAGAATTTATAATATATTTAGAATAATTAAAAATAAAATATTTATATAAAAAACTTTTAGAATTTAATATATTTTATATATTATATTTTATAATTATTTCTTTAATATATAAAGTAAATTTATTATTTATAAATTTTATTAATTTTTAATATTTAAAAAAGTAATTAATATTATTTTTAATAAATTAAAATAGTTTAAAATATATTTTAATTTATTAAAAATATAAACTTTAATAAGTTAAATAGTCTTTTTTTTAATATTTTTCTATTAGGAGGAAGTAGTTAAAAGTTTTTAATTTATTACTTTATCCTTAAAAGTTATAAATATTAATAGGTTAAGGTAAAATAGTTAAAAGTAATAATAAAAGAATATATTTATATAGTTTAATTTAATATAACTATTTATTATAAAAGTTATTAAATTAAATAACTATTAGAATATTAATAAAGAAGGATTAATAAAAGAGAAGTTTAAAATAGTATTTATAATTAATTATTTAAAAGTAATAAATTACTTTAAAAGGACTTTAATTTATATATATAAACTTTTTTATAAAGTATATATTTATTATAGGTAAGTTTTTAAACCTTTTATTATTTTTAAGGGATTAAATATATAATAGTAGTAATTTTTATAGTTTTTAAAATTATATAGATTAATAGTTTATAATAATAAAAAGTGTTAAATAAAAGAGTTTATTATAATTAAATAGTTAAGGAAAGTCTTGTTTTTAAAATTATATTAAAAATTTATTTAAATAATACCTTTTATAATTAATAAGTATTATATATATATTATAATTAATTTTATATAAAAATACTTTTAAATAATATTTATATTATTTTTATTAGTTATTAATTTATATATATTTTCATTATTTAATATATTAATTTTTAATTTATTTAAGATCACCTTTAAAAATATTTATAATATTAGAGTAACTATAATTTCTTATTAATAATTATAAAAAAGTTTTTATTATTATTATAAAATATATATTAAAGCCTTTATAAAGTTAAGTATTTAATTTAAATAATAAATAATTAATTTATAATTACTCTTTAAATATAAAGCTTTTAATATATATTTTATTAAAGATTAATAGATTATTAAAATAAAGAAAGTAAAAGAGATTATTATTAAATAAAATACTATATATTTTTATAATAAATAATATTTTTATTAATTTTAAAGAATTATTTTAAGATTTTTAAATAATTATAAAAGTTATATAATATAATAACTAAATATATTTATAATAAATATTTAAGCTTTATATAATAACTTTTTTATAAAATTTTAAAAATTAAAATTAAAAATATTAATTTAATAATATTTATAAAAAGTTTAAAAGTTAAAATATTAATTAAAAGTTAATAAAGTAATTTAAAAAAAAGATTTAATTTAATTTAAATAAATTATTTATAAATATTAAAATAGTTTAATAAATTTAAATTAAAGTTAAGTAGATATTTAAAAAAAGTAATAAAAATAATTAATTAAAGACTTTAACTATTAAGGAGGATAAAATTATAATAGTAGTATAAATAGGGTTAAAGTAAAAGGGTGGTTAAAGGAGAAGGTAGTTGGATTTAGGGGACTGTTAGAATGTAGGCTGGGGATATTAGGTATCTAGGTACTTATGTGGATGTAAGGGTAACGCAGCGGCATTGACTGCGCTGGCCAGTGCCAATACCGAGGCGACGATATAGTAGTAGGTGCCGATAATAGTGCACAGTACTCTTGGTGCTTCTGCTTTCTGGTCGTTTGAAGTATGTGATATGTGAAGTCTGGTCGTTGGTGATTTCCTGTACATGTGTATTCAAAGTGACTGATGTGATGAGAAAGCGAAAGGTCAATGGTTCATTTTGAGCGAGACAATGGCCGGAATAAATAGTCACTGCTTGCCTGACACCTCAATCTAAGCATCAATCTTGTAACTACCCTAGGGTAGTTTTTGCCGGAGGAAGCCACCGTGTGGAAAGAGAGATCAGGAAGGTTCATCAAGAAGCAACCAGGTACACTGGCACCGGCTTCGTTGCAAACCCACAATATCTAGTCTCACTGCCAAGGGACCTAATACAGAAAGTCAAGAGACGGTCCCAAGAACCATGCTTGATGTTAGTGGCTCGCACACCAGGCACTGGAAATGTCTACTCCCCCCCGGCCTTACGCTTCAAATCACGTTCAAGTGCTGAGGGCGATGAAGCGCCCGCCATAGTCAATGCAATCACGGGGCTGCTTTTGCATAAAGGGCTGTGAAAGCACCGAGAGCAGCGGGCTTCCATTTACGTAGGCGGGTAGTAAGCATGTTATCCTCGACGACACATTGGCGGACACGGTGGGGGCAATCATTAGCGATCATTGGTGCCATTTACATATCCAAGAACCGATCTACCTAACCTAGGTAGGTACCCAGGTACCTACCTAGGTACGTACCCATTACCCACTTGGTTAACTTCCAAGGTTATTAGGTGGACCCAACGACTAGGAGTACGGAGTAGGAGAACCCAAACCGTAGAAGGATCATCTCAACATTCACTGCAACTAGGCACGACCCGGGTAGCTTGGCTCAGGCTTTCCATCTAGTTCTTCCACCTGGGCAGACTTCTCTCCGTGTCTTTCATTTCAGATAGCACAAGGTGTCCACAACGGTACCGCGTAGAAAGCAGAACGCATCAATTGATGGTTGTCTCATCACGTGGAGATCCCTGGACTGTGAGATGTCATCCTTGGGATCATACTTGCATGACAGACCTGTCTTCCCAGCGCACCCTGGGCAATGACCGTGAGGTAGGTATGGCCTTAACCCCCTGTCGACCATCGAAGTTGCCCCAGGGTAGCCTAGTCGGGCAGGGTCGAGATCCAGTTGTGTCAATAGGAAGGCGCCTTGCTGGGAGAGAATGTGCACTAGGAGCAAAGAGTCCGGATGACGACGATACGCCCAGAGTTGTGGGCAACTTGGGGGGAAGGCGCAAACTCATGCTGGCACAGCGGCCTAACACTCTTCATTTGTGACATCGTCTACCCCCTGGCCAGAAAGCATCAGGCATTCTGATCATCTGGCCTCAGGATTCGGACTTTCTCCTGATTGTGTGCACGACTTGTTCATATATGGTGACCACTGATGCATATAAATCAAAAAACATTGCGCGTCCAGGTCGGCTCTCAACACTAACACGGCTTTGGGACCGGGCGGAAGGATGACGCCGGCATGGACCTAGGGTTGTGGGAGAAGAGCTCCTGCCACAAGCATCAATTGTAATCTCCTCAGGCATCAACTTGAGACTGTGGACTTGTTTGCGGACACCAGCAGGTGCAAAACAGAACCACCTGGATGTCTAGGTAACCACCTGTAGGCGCTGAATGTACATCGAGGGAGAGTGCTCGATGTTCATTATACCTGCCCAGCACTCACTCCATGCGTAGGGTAGCTAGGTGTACATCATTCACGTGGGTCAAGCTGACTCTCGATGCATTTCCTTTATCAACCTCGCCTCCGCTGCTTGCCGAAAGCACAGGGAGACATGCAAGTCGGCTGCCAGTGGCATCATTTAGCACATGTCAGCCCATCATCTGCGTTGCCAGGGAAGGGGCTGCGTTGGAGCAACGATGTCATGGTCTCTTGAACCGGAGAATATGGTCCGGCGCGAAGAGATAATCCCCTCTATGGAAAGAAGGCGCGCAGATGCCGGGCCGAATCCTCGGCCAACCCAGGCAGATTCCTTGATTCGTCGACGCATGGAAGGAAGCTGCCAGGACGCGAGGCATTGTCCAGTTCAAGGTACCTCTGGATCGTCACTCGAGTTCAGCCCAGGAGCAAAGCGCATCCCCGTGGCCTGGCATGAAAGTCTGGACATTGTTGAGACAAGTCTATTATATATCTACTTGGGTCCCCGATTCTAGTACAACATTATCCATTTTCTTCTACACACAGCACAATCCGTCGTTATTATTCGCGGTCCGTAACACCCAAGTGGCACCTGGGTCAATCCTCCTTCCGTTCTGCGCTGCACCAGGAAGTATGGGGGAGGCACTGTGGTTCCGAGGAGTCATGCGCCTGGCTGGGAATGGTCCTTCCAAAAGTGCTCGCCTTCCACGCACTCACTCGAGCAGCAGCTGACCACGGTGACGTTCTCAGACGAAGGCAGGCGCAAAGTCAACAGACAGCCCAGATCTGTCGCATACTTAAACAAATCCCGTCCCCCGCCCTCGCGTCTTCTCCTTTTCCCCTTTTCTTCTTTTTTCTTCATCATGCACTCTCACTGCAATCCCACACAAGACCCCCATCGAATCAACATTCCCATCTCGCACCGCACAACAGCCACAGCCATCATGGACGCCGTCCCACTCCAAACACTTTCGCCACGACCTGTCGCGACCGACACCGAAGACCCCCATGTTCCTGACGCCCTTCACCAGGGTAGCCGCGCGCCTCCCGATGCCCATCCTTCCGACAACGTCAATCCGGCCCAGTCAAGCCAATCCGTCGTCCGAATGCCATCGCCACGCCTCCACGGGGCAGAGGGAGCGGCCGGGAGTCAACGTAAGTCCATTTCCTTCACGTTCTCTCTCCCTTGTTTATCTTGACCCCTTCCCGTCATGAATCTTCTTTGCGCCGTCGAGCTGCCCTGTACATCACCTTCCTCGCCATTCTCGTCAAGGTTCCTTCGTGTTTTCATTTCCGTCGAGCCTCCTTCGCGTCTTCGAGCTCCATGGCAGGGCCACCATGCCTATCTCCGCTTCGATATTCGCGCAAAATCTTTTGTTTGCCCTTCAGGGCTGCTTTGGCCATCCACGTTGCTGACCATTGGATGCCTTGTCAGCCGCGTCCGCTCCTACCCGCCGGTGGAGGCGGCAGAATTCGGACGACTACTGGGCCTCGGTCGGATGGGCTGAGGATCAATGCACCTCTGGTCGCTAGTGCCAGTGCCAGAGGTGCAAGGCGCAGCGCAGTCAGGAACACCGTTGGGGGTGGTGTCGTCGAGTCGTGAAGGTCGTGATTGGAGTGGTGGCGGTCGTCGTGGCTGTTGGTGCGGTGCTGGGAATGTTCGACTACATGGGGGTCATCCATCGCAGTGAGAGTGCAAGATAAACATTTTGTTTATCATTAAACAAAATCAATAAAACAACATTTTCATCAACGTTGTGGCTGACCATTCCAGCTCTCCGATTCCTCGTGCCACCCCTGCCGTTACTTGCTTCATGTAAATCCTTGACACACTGCCTGCTAGTACCTTGGTACATCTGGGCACCTGTACTATGACTTGAGACACGCATACGCAGGAAGATCTCCAACAATGAAGAGGATAATCACCAACAGGCCAGCCTTTTACACGGCAGCTATCTGACCATCCACCCTCGGGACTCCCTAAGTATCCGTCATGGGGCGATTCAATAGAAGGGAAACCGCCAATGGACAGCCACTTGTGGCATCACATTATACCTAGGTACCTCGCCCAGCTGACCACGGTATAGGATACTGTAGGAAAGAGCATTGCCAGACGACGCCCTCGCCCCTGTGACGAATGCACCGCAGGAAATCTCCGTCTTATTGTATCACACACACGAATAGGTGGATAGGCAGCGAGCCCTTTAGGAATGTACAACTTTGTTCCCGGGTATTTTGAGCATTACGGAGGATGGCTGTCTGGTTTGAACTACTGAACAGCTAGATACAAGATCTTGGCTGCAGTCATCGTTCACGCTGGTGACAGATGATAAACCGGCCAACGGTGAGCGGGCATGTTGGTGCCACCTGGGCAGCGCTGCAGACATGGCGTCGACTTCAGAAGTCTCAAATATCGTCGAAGGGGCCGATTCCTGCTAGAAAACAAATTTCAAGCGTCTCTGACGGATCACAAGGTGAAGAAACAACTCAAAGTGGATTCGATTTCAACCACATTGTCAAGCCTAACCACCTATCCACAAGCTCAGCTCAAGTCACTGGCTTCGCTTCTACTCCTTATACGTCCGAAGGCATATTCACATGGCGCCTTCATATAGTGGTAAACGCTCAAGACTCAGCCTTTGAAAGTACACAACATATTGACTAGATTGACCTCTTGAGACGACACTGACAATTTGTTGGAAGTTAAATCGGTCTGAATGGCTACCTAGGCGGCTGGGTAAAGCGCTGGGCATAGGAAGGCACGAGGTCCGTGAAGTGATGCGTGAGCCTACATGCAACATGCGATACTTGCTGAGCCTCTGCGTCGGATTGAGCACACTCGAGCTCCATACTCTTGGGCGGTTAAGCAAATAGCAGGAATTGCAGTTACTTCCACCACTCATTCAAATAGTGAAAAGCTGTGAGCCCCTAAACAGAAGGTTAGAGATCTCGTGCTTCCCAGTACCGAGGGCACTCCATACCTAGGTACCTAGGTAGGCTGGGAGCGAGACGCGACAGACACACGTTCGAGGTTGGGGGCAACGACTCGGTTCAAACTACTCTGTGCCGAGTAAACACGTTACTGAACCGGTACGCGAAAACCTATCTAGATTTGAGAAATCAAAGACAAACAAATTGGGCAACAAGCTGGTGCCGTGGTACGGCAAACCAGCCGGCCTCTTATTCCACTTTATCTGTGGTTCCAATCGTCAATTATTGGAATACCTAGGTATATTATTCACAGGGCGATGATCTTCAATCAAATGACGCTGTATGTGTAGTCGAAAGCCTCTTCTGGGGAACTTGAGTACTGCGGGAGTATAGTCCGTACGTTGGACTGGATGTGTGGATGGCTGTTGGGGGCGCGGGCGGTGTGTTGAATGTGTTCCAACATGTGTGTGTGAAAGAATATTGAGACCTTATGGACAAGTAAGGTCAATAAGAATTTGGAACCCGTTCCTTTTCCCCGTTGGTTATTTCTCCCCCCAATCGACCCACGGCCGGGTGTCGTCGATGGCCATTGCACTGGGTCAGGCCTCTGGGCATGAAATAGGCATGCAGGCTGCTGTTTTCAGTAATGCCAGCTTCGACGTCACACATGCAGTGCGGTTATATTTTTGAGGCCATAGTTACCTCAGGTTAGACGCTGCAAAGGTCACGGGTTCAACTGGTGTGTGCCTCGGTGAGATGACGAGCGAACGGGTAGCACATTGGTGTCTCTACCAACACTACTACTAGTCACTAGCGATGGAAAATGATTAACGGGATATCTCAAAGATGCCAGATGTATCCAAAGTAGACTCCAATATCTTTTGTCATGGACAAAGCATTTATTAGCAAATGCCTTGTGTCTAAGTAAACTTTATTCCACATGCGCTACTGACCCATCCGCTTTCACGGCACCCAAATTCCGATATCTGTCGTAAACCTGGATCGCACCCTGAGTATCGACTCTGCAAAAGTCCCTCAAAGGTTCGCCGCTTGTGAAGAGTTTGTCGACCTCGTCCAGCGTACAATTCTTACAGTGGAGAATGATGAAGTAGATCGCGAACGCCATGGCAATGTTGATGACGCCGTAGATATATCCCAACTTCCTACCGAGATTGGCATATTCGGGATCTGTAAGATACAGTACCGTGAACGAAGTAATGAAGGTGGTGAATACAAAGACCACAATAGCGAGCAAGTTTGTCTTCTCCTTCACGCGAGAATCTGCTACCTCTGACAGAATAACGTAAGCACTGGGAGATATCAGTTATCATTCGCGTGCCAGCATACACACATTACCACTTGATGGGAAGCTCTAAGGGCTAATTTACATAGGAGCCGAGGATAAATTGAAGAACAGTTGGAACACCCCGTGGTAACCGTGCCAGTGTGAACTACCGCGAGCTGGCTGGCGTGGATGATGGTGAGGAGGCCGAAGACGAGGCTGACTCGGGTGGAGAGGAGGATGACCTGATCGAGCTCGACGAATCTGACTGAGAGATCATAGACGCACAGGACGTTCCGTTCAACATTGTGCAAAACATTGTTTGCATGGTTGCAGTTCTAGTTGTAATTATCCTTGTCGACACTTCTGGCCTGCGTGCTCTCTTTCTTTAAGGAGTCTCGCTCGCTTCGCTCATGCCTGTCATGTTCGTACTAGGTGATCTCAGCACTCCTCCCTCAAGGAGATTGTCGAAGAATGGCAAGGATGCCAAGGCGGAATCGCTTATGTGTTGCGCGTCACGAAGTTTGCGTAGCCTTGTGATTGATAGAAGACCACCCCATATTGCAAGGGACACGCTTGGCCGATGATCTACAACACACATGAACAGGCCGAGCCAGTCAGTCTCGTGGTCAACCTTGTTGACACCATTCTGAAGGCCTTACCTGCTGACCGAACATCGCGAATACAGCGATGCGAGTCCCGAGCTATCAAGTAATGTCAAAATTGCACAAGGTTCTTGGCTCGTCCAAATCGACCTGCCCGATTCTGCTGGTTGGAGAGCTCTCCCAATCTCCCTTGCGCCAAGGTACCGGAGGCTCCAGGGCTGTCAAGCTCGGGCCGGAATTCATCTTCGGACGCCTTTCCCATCAGATTTCACAAATTATAGAGCGCAAATTCATATCTATCCCTTCACAGAAGCCACCGTGGACTCTCAGGCAGAAAGGGAAGAAGTACGACGATCAAGGCAGACATCAATCACTTTCTGCAGACTGACTGGAATCCGCCATACTGCAGGTGATTTCGTTGAGGCCATCCCGTACGCGATGACAGCGGCTATTCACATTTGGACCTGGCCCAGAATCATCATGCCTTTAATGGTGGATATCTTCGTTCTAGCACTGTAGACATTGTGTCGAGTCCCAGAACGTCGTTCCGAGGGCCGATGTCGGAGGGCAGTCATTGGATAATTTCTGACGTCACAGTCCAAACATCTTTGCAGCTGTCATCCCGTCAGCTTGGTCGTTGTTGCGAGGGATGGGGATGCAACTCATTGTCATCAACTCCGACATCTCGACCAGCCACGGCCTCAATCTGATAAACACACTAATATCATGCCATCCCAAACTTACACACTGGCAACCAGGGTCAAGGTATGCCAATGACAGCGGAGGGCCAGCAATCTCACCATCCAGAATGCTGACCCATACGACAGCTGGCCACTGGCCAGACGATCCCCCAGATCCAGCTGGGCCTGTACATGATGTCCGGCAAGGAGGCCTACCAATCAACCAAGTGGGCCCTGTCGGCAGGCTACCGCGGCTTCGACTCAGCCCAGATGTACCACAACGAGCGCGAGGCGGGCAAGGCGATCCTGGACTGGCTCAGCAGCGCCGAGAACACCGACGGCCTGAAGCGCGAGGACATCCACTACACCTCGAAGCTGGCCAGCTGCAGCACAAACTACAACCAGGTGCGCCGGAGCATCAAGCAGTCCGTGGACGTGTCCGGCCTGGGGTACGTGGACCTGTTCCTGCTGCACAGCCCGTACGGCGGCAAGGAGGCCCGCCTGACGAGCTGGAGGGCGCTGGAGGATGCCGTCGAGGCGGGGGAGGTCAGGATGGCTGGCGTGAGCAACTTTGGCGTGAGACATGTGAGTGTGTTCTCTCTGCAACGGGCCGAGTCGGACTCCGGGAGAAGAAGAGGCAAACAGCGTTTGTTTGTTGTGTGCTGATGCAATGCGCCGGGTGTACAGATTGAAGAGCTCATGGCGTCGAATCCCAAGGTCCACCCTGTCATCAACCAGATTGAGGTGCACCCGTTTAACACGCAGACTGCCATCCGTGAGACGTGTGCCAAGCACGACATCAGTGTGGAGGCGTACGCGCCGCTGGCCAGGGCTATGCGGATGAGACACCCCAAGATTGTCAGCCTGGCCAAGGCGTACAAGTGCACGCCTGCGCAGTTGTTTGTGAGGTGAGCATATCGACTCCGCCCTCGTCTGTCCCATTCCCGGAAGGCCGTGATACTGATCGCGTGCCGGCCAGGTGGTCTCTGCAAAACAACATGATCACCCTGCCAAAGAGCGTCAGGAAGGAGAGGCTTATCGAGAACGTCGACGTCAACGGCTTTGAAATATCGAACGATGATCTGGAGACCATGGCAAACTTGGATGAAGGGCTTGTTACGGATTGGTGAGTGCTTTATTCCCGTCCAGCCGAGGGCCCCTTCAATCTACGTGTCTTTTGTCTGACCAGACTGCAGGGACCCGACGGATGCCCCATGATCTACCCAATGCTTTCCAATACCAATGTCACTTCGGTTGCGTGGCTTGACTCCCAGTCTTATGTACATAGAAAATTACCCACCCAAGTTTTATACATGGTTGTAGGCCTCTCAGCAAGAGTGGAGAGATGTACGTTGAGGGCAACATACGGCAAGGAATCAGTATGGACATATCTAGAAGTCGAATCTTTGTGATAGACCACAACCTTACTGAAGTCCGTAGGTTCATAGGTAATTGGGAGTTCTCGCCAGGTGCGCGCAGGCAGGTTTGGTCACATACGGGATGAGATGCATTCCAGACCATTGCACAGCAGGCTGCTGTGCCATAAAATGCTTCTGTCCACACCAAGGAGTTGGCGCAGATGTTACTTTCGTGACGCTTTTGCCACACTCCTTGAGACGGGACAATTGGGGATGATTTACTGGCAAAGGGAGATGTGAATCGGTAGTCACCCCCAGCCCCCCTCATGGAGGCCAGTTTCGGATTTCTTGCCTCCTCCAACTTGATATTATGCGGTCCTTCAACGTGTCTTTGATCATCTACCATTTCGTCAAGGTTGTGTAGGATCTATCGCACGGCTAGGACTCCCTCCGCGAGCTAGGTGTGCAGTGCTTTTCGAACACATCGTCGCTGCCGACTCGTTTTCATCTGATCAACGCGAACAAAATGCAATTTTCGGTGCATCCGCTCCTACCACTGGGACTCCTGCAGGTCTTACTGTTGACCAATCCCTCCTATGGATTCCACCTGTTGCAGAAGGCACCAGAGACGTCAACTGTTCCGAAAAGATATGACAAACCCGCAACGCCAATCCCAACTAAAGCTCCTCGCCAAGTTTCTATCAAGGGTGCATGTGGGTTCGGGAATGATGGTATGCTGACATCGGAGCCCCCTCCCCTGAAAAAGTAAATAAACAAGAAACTGATTATTCCCTTCCAATACTGCGTAAACACGTTGGGATGGTTGCTGCGTTAACCAGAATAGGTTTCTGACGAGTTTTGTTTCTAGGAATTCCGCTTCTCTGCCCGAATGTGGGCTCCGAAATTTGTACGACCTGGGGTCAATACATGAAGTGTATTGATCCGAAGGACAGCATGAACATCGTGTACTCGGGGTACGAGTGCCTCGAATCTGACGCATTACATGGTCCGTCTCACGCTCATGCCATGACGTCCACGCTGTCTACAGTGTCCTCGACAGACAATACATTGATAGAAGCTTCGTCTGATGCAATAATTTGCGGATCAAACACTCTCTGTTGGTAATGACGAAGCCTTCGCACAAATGCCGACGAGTCAATGACTGATGGAATTACAGCGGTGGCTCGATGACCCCTGCGTGTGTGACTTGGCTTCTGACTGGAGATGCCAGTGCAGATGTCCCTACCATAACTCCTACTTATACATTCTTCTCATGCGGGCCTGAGTCTTTGCGAGGGGCTCGGCAAATGCTGTCCGCCCCTCCATCATTGATGACGAAGACCAGCGACCCGACCAACGCCACGGAGGCTGGCCAGGTGGGGATCTTGATCGGCGCACTTTTTGGTGCAATCACGGCCTTTGGTTGCTTCGCGGTGGTAGTATTCTGTTATATGCGTCGGAAGAAGCTGGCCGCAGAAACCACTTCTGTTCCCGACACTGTCTCCTCACCTGAGCAGGCGACACCTCCGGGGCCCGTTGAGCTTTCTGATGACCGGAAGGGAGCCAAAATCCGCCCCAATGGCAATATTCAGGAGATGCAAGGAGCTGAGCATTGCGGCACAAACAACCAAAATTCACAGCAACAGTCACTTGCGGCCGCAGCAGAACCTTTTCATGATTCTACCACAACGGATGAGTGTGCACGTCTGAACATCAGCGAGTTACCAGGCTCATCTGAAATAGACAATCGGGTGAACAGCTCGACCAACCACTCAGACCGAGTCCACGGTGTCGTTGAAGGCAAGTAACATACGGAGATAGCACCATAGCAGCAGCTAATACAAGTTTTACACTCCACTCAACTGGTCCAACACTACTAGTACTGTAGCTATCCGGTGAATTGAAGTTCAATACTGCTTTCCCCATTTGCTGCAGTCACTAGCAGGTGCCATCAGAGTTCTTATGTCCAATCCGCTAGCTCCTTATCACTACCCGAGAGGCCAAGGGCAAAGTTATGAGATTGGAATTGAATTTGTGAACTCTAGCAACTCTGAATGTGTTGGATTGCATTGCGTCGATCGGCTGTCTAGTTCTCTCCTGCTTCACTTGTCACTCATGTACTGGAAGCATCTTTCCCTGGCAGGCTGGCATAGATACTATGAATGTACAAAATAGCACGTTGTGGTACCACAGCCACTTTGGAGCACCAATTGACCTATGTACTGAATATGCCACACTTCCTGTCAGAAATTCCATGTCAAAACCTGACAGCACAAACATAATTGGCGGTGCCATTCGCCCAGTTGTTGCATTGCTGCTTCTTACGGTGGGCGTTTTCTGCCACTAGCGTAGGAGAGCGAGGGTGGTTTCATTTTTAATCCCCATACATATAAAATATATATAGCACCTTTATATAATAATAAATACTTAGAACCTAATATCTAAAAAATATAATATTAATAATAATAGAAAAAGAATATAATATATTTATAAATATATAATTAAACTTTATACTATATAAATAAAATTAAAAGGTATTACTTTTAATAATATTATATTAAAAAGTTAGTAAAATAGTTATATAATAAAATTAAAATAAATATTTAAAATAGCTTTTATAAAAGGAAGAATTCTATAATATATAAAATTTAATAAACTAGTTTTTATTAATATATTTATTATATAACTATTTAAATCTACTTTTATTAAATAAATTAAATATATTATAATTTTTATTTTAAATATATAGTTATTAATAGAATAACAATATTATAATAATAAACTTATTTAAGAAAGCCTTTTATATAAATTCTATAAAAGATTAAAACTCTTTTAAAAATAAAATAAAGTTTATTTATTATATATTAAATAAATATTATATAAAGAAAGTAATAGTCTAAATATTTAAAAATTAAATCCTTTTTTTTAAATTTATTACTTTATTATTAAGAATTTATCTACTTTTATATAATATATAAGAAATATAATAGAAAAAAGAGCTTTATAAAGAAAGTTAGTAACTTTATATATAGATAAGTTTAAAGGTATATATTAAATAATTATTAATTTTATATTTAAAATATAAACTAATAATTAATTTAAAAGTTAAGAAGATAATAAATAGATAAATAGTTAAATAAAAAATATAATTTGGCTGAAGCCTATAGGAGAGCGAAAATGTCGGCTTGAGAGAATAATGAGACTAAGGACCAGACTACAAGCCCGACGAGCCGTGGACATGTGAGCTGAACGATGATCGGGATACAAGAGTGGTGGAAACTGCACCATGAAGTGAACTAATTTCACACAGCTCACGTCATGCCGCTGAGGCAACCTTGGAACTTACCTGGGTATGTATCATAACTAGGGCCGGCGCCGGATGTTATGCCGCCACGGGGTTGAGTCACGAACCTCTCAGAGCATACAAAGTCGTGATCTCCCCAATTTCTGACCTTGAGGTAAGACAGTAATTATGGTAGTATTTGCGGAGCAAAGTCGTCGTCGAGATCGTTGCGATGAGTTTCTCGCTGATGACGCTGAGCGGTACCCAGATATGGATCACATCAATTAATGACATTCTATGTGTATTCCTTCCTGTGGATTCCAACATTTGAAGCCAAGGATCAAGTCATTTTCCATCATCCAGCAGTTTGATTAGAATATCTCGCACCGAGCACCCTGTGCTACTCAGTTGATGTCGTGCTTGATCAACCCAATACTTGCCAGAGTGGGTTCCAAGTTGTGTGTGCTCAAGAAGCTTGTGAGGAATTCCCGTGAGCGTGCGGCATCTCTGTGATCGTGCGACGCTGTGGTCACCTGAGTCGTCAGTGTCAGAGCTACCCCCCGATGGCTATGTGGACCTTGGCATTCAGCCCCGTTGTATTCCTAACCATATGCATGTCTGGACTGACATCGAGGCTGAGGTTTGTGCGGCTCCGTAATTGGTGTATGGTATGCAAGCCTTACAATCCGCGTTGGACGGGAGGAAGCTTCATCATAGGAGAAGGGCTCAACCGGAAGATTAACTTGCTTGACGATACGGGATTCAACATTTGTGTATGACATCGGAAATGTGCCTTATGGCAAAGCGGTGAGCAGATGCGGGTTCAAGCCCCCATAGCTGCCAATGCATCCGGCATGGGATCACACCGCAATGACAATTAAATCGTTGACACTAGAACCCGACCAGAAGTATAAAAAAGTCGGGTCCAATTACAACCTACACGGGATCATGTGCTGGTGATCCGTCTGACGAAACAGTACACAGGCACAGAGGCATTGCGCGCAAACTCAAAATAAGAGGCAAGCGAGTGTTTGCTACACTGGTACTATAGAAGAAAGAGTGGCTTGCTAGACGGTTCAGCCTCACGGGAGCTTGCAATATTTGACATAGCCTTGAGCAACGTCTCGAAAAGTCTTGCACCACGATATGTTCCGTTTCCTCACTCTGTACTCCGCAAACATGTTTATTCCACATCCAAGCCCTCTTTTTAACTTCTGTTCACGTTCGTCTTCGATAAATCTTTGGTGTCTTCACACCCATGTATCACCGGATCTTGTCAAGCTTGGACTACAAGAGACAGGATGCGAGTTTCCGAGATGTGATATAATTAGCACTTCCTCATCCTTTCCTCGGGTCCTCTCTAGCCCTGCCACATTTACATTCGCAGCCAAAACGTATCCATTGAAGGAATAGCCGCCCGGATTTTCCAAGCCACAGTGAGTAGAAGCACATACCCTTGTTTGTTTTAACACGGTTTGTCATTGGACTTGAGCTGTAGAGTAGGGCTGATAACAAGATAGTTCCACCTCTTATGCTCCTTTGGGCACCCCGAGTACCGTTCACATTCAAAATGCACCTCTCCGACATATCTCCTGAGCCACCCGTGCTCGAGTCAAACAGCACAGATGGCACCAACAGCTCGGTTCCCTCGCCCTTGCCAGTCACAGGAGGAGGCTGTGATCATTGTGTTGATCGGAAGATCTTGTTTATCATATCCGGCGTGCTTGCTGGAACTGTTATAGCTGGCATCGTTGTGTTTGTCTTGTACCGGAAACGAGCGAAACGGAAGGAACGAGAAGCTGGAAATGTGAGCATTGACATTTCGCGCGGGACCAAGCGAAAGTGAAAGCCTTGTCGAAGAGCACTTGATGACGCCGGCATTGGGGACTTGAAGTTTCTAGCACATGAATAATGGCGACAGCGCAATGCCATCGAACGGGGAACTAAATCTGCGGGAGTGTACCGTCGCATCTTTCTGTCTTGCAGTCCTACTGGCAGTTATTCAATTAGACAGGAAAACAATCAATTCCTCCCTCATGCCTCCCATGATTATCTTGATAATTGAACCATCGCTTTCTTCTTGTCCGTTCAGTGCCTGGCACAATGAGTTACGAGATCCAAATGTCGCACAGAACTTCGAGCAAATGTAAAAATTGCGGGCCGATGTTACCGAGTCTCGAACGTTTCGAGGAACCTGTTTGCTTTTTTGTTTGCTTTGCTTCGCACCAAGACCTCGTTGTCGCACATGTGGTGATAAGTGTGGAAATTAACGGCCGCCCCAACCAGGCGTTGATCACACCATACGACATATCCGTACAACTCCTGCTACCAAACACAGCCCGGGGGCTGGGACGCTTGCAAAGCACGTGGTCAAATTGAAGTGACAGCCGGCTGAGAAACCCGAGAAGCCTCGCCATGTGGTGTGTGTCTGTCGAAAGCAATCAAGGACAGCCAGTGACTGATGTATGTAGTGGAACAGGACTTTTGTTCATGTTTTGCACGTCCTCCTATTCGTGTATTGCGGAGCAGCGCCTCAAGTTCCCGGCCCTCTGTCTGATTCTAGTAATAATATCACCCGAGCTGCTTCGCTAAGGCCTTCAGCTCCTGCGAGTATCGTCACCTATCCCCAGTCCAAACCCAAGTTTTCGTCCAAATTCGAAGACGACAACAGGATTATTGGTACGGAGGGTCTTCCACATTCTCATAATCTGCAAATATAATTCCGGCGCTAATTATTTAGGTAGGAGACAGCTCGGATATCGACTAGAGAAAAGCCCTACCCCGCCAGCATGATCAATTACATCCCCCCTGAGTTCTACGAGGACCTTTCAACCAGGGATGGTCCTGTGGGGTGTAATGGCCCGGACTGTAGCCTGAATGGCTCTGCAGCTATCAATAATGCCGAGGACCAATGGAATAAATTTTCTCATGGTGCGCGAGTGGGAATTATTGTTGGAACCGCCGTTGGAGCAACACTGCTGCTTTCTATCGTGGCTTGCTGTGTCTGGCGGTGTTGTCGCAAACGGCGTCGCGCCTAGGTATGGTGTTTTCTTTCAAATTGCCCACGGGCTCATGGCTAAGAAGTTCCTGGCTGACGTTGTATTAAGTACCTCTCAGTCCATTAGAGGTCTTGCTGATGAAGGCATCTGATTTTTCGATTAACCTCACATACACACGAGTTTCTTTCGAGTCTGCGGACAGGGCATCATATGATCAGCTTGCGGGGCGAGCTTGAAGATCGAAAGTATTCTCACTCAGATGGAAGTACAACCTAGCCGGATGTGATATAGCAGAAGTTTACATGTTTCCCTAGAATAACATGAGATATTTATTACAGTTTGACCTGATGGCGGCCGGCACTGGGAGACAAGGGTGCCTCACAGACTAATGCTGGCCGTTGAAACCTGAGACAACCGAGGCCTGGAAGCAAATGACTACGCACGCTCAACTCATCAATAGAAATACACTCATTGTTCCTTGGAAATCCCTTCCTGGCGCTTCGCGAACTGGTCCTCCATCGGCCTCCCATGCAGAAGATTATGGACATTCAACCTAGCGCTCCACACCAGATTCGGCGATTCTCCCACCTCCCGGATGCCATCCCCATCCTCCACGGTCTCAATGTCAGAGCCCGCCGCCTTGCGCCCGCGCGGCTTGTGCTGAGAGAACAGGGGCGGGTTGACGCTCAGACACCGCATGTTGGCACCCGGATAACCAGGCGGGCCATCCACGTCGTCCGGGTTGTCCCATGGCGTGTGGTCGCGGCAGAGGTGGCTCATTGCGTTGTCCAGCTGCTCGATCAACGTGCCGCCGACGCTGAGCGCGTGCAAGACTTTCCTTGCGCCGGCTTGTGACAGTGCGTATGCCTGGCTGCAGGTTGGACCGCCGCTGAAATGCACCCATCGTGTCCCGCGGTACTTGTCGCTTGTGTGTTCAAGGCCGATCCAAGTCTCGGTGATGTCCTTGGGGTCGCTTGGGAGGGTCTCGTCGTCATTCAACGCGTAGTACGTGTATCGTGCCGAGGACAGGTTGTAAATCTCGTGGTGGCCTGGGATCCGCTCGGGAAAGGTCTCGCCGCAATGCCCTAGCCATAGGATATCCCAACCGTCTCCGTACGGTGAAGTGATCTCGTCCCATTTTCTAGTTTTAGGATTGAGCTTTGAGACGAAATCAGGTTCTGTGTGGGCTCTTTCGAGCAACAGTTGCGTCCCCTGCGAGATTGAATCGAGCTGGTCTTTTAACCGCACGTCCCAGTCTGCATCGTCTTCCAAGATGAGGGCACTCGCTATGTTCTCCTCTACCATTCTGAATTCGCGATGTAGTCAGTAAGCCATGTTTCGTCTCTGCTGAGCTAAAGTGCTGGTGAGATACCTACGTTCGAATCACATTCATTTGGCTACGCCAGGACCCGATGCCCCCGTCTCTCCAACCCTTTCTGTCTACACCCAGAGGCAGAGACTTGTCTGGCACGTTGAACCCGCGAATCGCGCTTGTCCATGTGAGCTTGATATCTGTGAGCACGGAAGTGAGAGACAAGGCATCCCGCTTGTCAGTCCGCTCCGGCAGGTTGATAACGAATATCTTCTGGAACCCCAGAGTCTCATTGTGGATGGGCTCATCGTGAATCACGACGTCAGACTCAGTCTCGATGGGAGCCCGAGCGCCGTTGTCGACGGGATTGCTGCTCGATTGTATGCTGAACGAGAAAGCTTGTTTTGCTTTACTGGATTGCGCTGCCTCCTGTTGGTCGCTGGGTGACAAAGAAATCGACCAAAACAAGATGGCTATGGATACATAGGCAGCAATACGAGCATATAAGCTGAATGGAGCCTTTCCGGCCGATCGTTGCCCATTCGCAGTCTTCTGCTGGTTTCCGCCCGACTTTCTAGCCGTGGAGATATGCTCCAAGAGCCGGGTGTCGCTTGCAACAAACCCAGCCAAGAGCAGCCAGACCCACGCTGTCGGTAGTGCAAGCATCTTGCTGCGAGGTGATCGGCCGAATATCCGGATGCCAAGGTGCGAAGGTGAAGAACGGATTGTTCCAATGTTGATCTGGAAAAAGGGCCCGGGAGCCCAGACGGGGCCCTTCGCGACTTTTAAATCTTCCATTGTACCGCCGCCGTGGGCATAGCGGAAACACCTTGGGGCAGAGTCGTTACCAGGAATTCGTCTGTGCTCTCCAACCAGAAATTCAGATGCTTGGCATTTAGCTCGCACTTATGGAGTCAACGGTTTCACTTTTGCCGGCGATACGAGCTTCTGCGGCATAATGAAACATCCAGGGGTCAACGCATCAAAGCAACACTAAAATCGAATGGGGTTAAAAGTGTTCAAGCGTTAAATACCATAAGAGAGGTAGCAGAATTTGAGCAGACGTATCAACAGACTCAGTATTCTACGGTCTGCCGTATCGAGTCTGCGTACCTAAGCAGCTAAGTACGTGGTAACAGCAGCAGAATATATCAGAAGAGGTCGGCTCCGCGGCGGTTGTTTAGAGGGGCACTTAATTCCAGGTGATAGGACATGCACCGTGTCAAGTAAGCTTCCTTCAACTTTTGATCCATATGACTATGCACTGACATATACTGGAATGAGGCGCGAGTAGCAGACCGAAGTTGAGGCGGCATTGACATTTAGATCCTCAATTATGTTTTCTTTTCAATGATCTGCACGCGATTTACTCGACCTGATTTGCATCAACTGTGCGATGCAAAGTTACCGGATCCGTGTTTGGTCTCATACATCCCGTAGCCCTGAAAAGGTCGAACAGTTAATACATCCTAACTTGCATGTGTAAAGTTGGCGATCCGGTGCCCCTTAGCCTTATCTATACGTCACAAGGCTGAGGCCATAACCACCTATCGTATTATAACTATTATTATTAACATCATATTCTTTCCAAGCGCTGGGCCTTAAGTGCTTACCGCCGTATAAAGGCGGCATGTATGTCCTTGGACGTATACGGAATAGAAGTGAAACCACACAAAGTTGGCGATCTAGCGGACTTAAGGAATTTACAGGGCCCAGGTGCCTTCAGTCTTACTTAGGTATGACTGGCTGAATGCGCCTGCCATTGGCATACAGCGATTATCTGAAATACTATAGAGATCATCTAAAGTTTCCATCAGCACGAGATATATCCACCCAATGACACGCTGTATTATGCTGACGGGAAATTGTTCATGCCGGTGCCGGGTGCCCAATGAGATTGAAGCCCAGCCTGCATATATGACCCTGGCGACCTTATTGATGATTCGTCACGAAGCGAGGACAGAATCTGGCTTGTACCACCCCAAAGTTGGTGCTGAGAGGGGTCGATGATCCGATTCTAGTAGGAATTTAGTCGCCATAATTTACCTTATGAGCGAGAGCCTTGCCAAAATCTAGCCCCTCTTGATGATTGACAAAGCTCGGACGACTAAGGCAGATGGACTCCGTTGTGGACCTCTTAAGCCAGCGCTTCCTCCGCACCTGTTCATATCACCTGAGGTTTGGCTTACAATCACTCTCTGATATCCACCGGTTGACAAAAATTGTTGTGCAGGGGAACCTTTGTGCATGACGCTTCGAGTTGGCTGGAGAGCAGCAGCCACCTCTGCCCCTCACTTCCTAAAGTTGCCCACCATCACTCTTTGTCCAGCGTACGGGCGCCTTGGCCCCAGACACTTCTAGTGATCCAGTCTTCAGAGTTCAAAGCCGTTTTCCGACACACAATTCGACCGAATTCAAACCCATTCCAGGATGCCGGTGTGTTCTGATATCCAAGAGCGGCTAGGGAGGCATGAGCAGTGGCTCATTGGCCTCCGTCGAGACCCTGACATGACCCTTGCAAAGATCAGGGGTAGATTAGACACTGACAAGGGTCTCAAGGCTACGTATGTACCCTTACAACTTTACTTTGATGTTATCTGGTGTGACTTACACTTGTGCCGTAGTGCGAGCCAATTGGAGACATTCTTCCGAATCTCAGGGCAGCGGAAGAACCTCTCACGGCATGAGTGGATATCAGTGTTTCGAGCGCTGGATTCCCAGAACGCGATTGGAAATCGCTTTGACGTGTACATCAGCGGGAAGTTGCTCTCTGAGGAGGAATTAAGGAAGAAGCGAAAGAATGCCAAACCGCCTCTACCACTGGCCGAAGATCCCGTTGTTGCCGGTACGTGGTTGAGGGTTCTGGCTGTGGCTATATCAATTACTGACAAAACCTACAACAGACCGGTTGATCAAACACCTTCCAAACGGCGTCACTGTTCAAAAGCTCGCACCACGAGGCTCACCAATGAGAAGCCCTGAACGAAGCATGACTCCGCGGCTAATAGCGCAAGAACTGTTCGATTTGAACCAAGATCTGGGAGCTGCCAGTGGTAGCATGCTTGGTAGCATTGCATCTCACAGCGGCTTGCTCCCGGTCCAGGATGTTATTTTGCACGAACGAGGCATGGGTTCCCACTCGCTTGGGCCTGTGGTTGGGAGTCCAAGCGACCGAAATCAGCCTCAACTTCTTAACTTTGCCTCTAACGTGGAGAAATTCTCGATCCTCCACACAAGCTACGGGTCTCTAGATTTTGAAGTGGATGGTTGGAATTCATTTCCCAACCCTAATAGCCCGGGTGCGTGGGAAAGGCTTATAGGACCACTTTCACCAGGGCCTTTCCCACCAGGTCTACTATCTCCAGGTATGTCTTTCACCTACAAAGTTTTGGATTTGTCTGGACCAGGACGGCGATTTGTGCATAGACCCGTCTACTCACACACCCTCACAGGTACAGCCAGCCAGAACGACTTTTGGGTCCCTGGATTGAATTACACCAGTCCGACCACTATCACCCCGACCCATCGCCCGGATGACCTCAGCCCAATCGAATCCGCGCGCCTCCTCCTTGGAGGCCCAGGCTCAGGGAATCCAAGACGTGCATTGTATGCATCAGATGCGCTTAAACCGACCGCCGAAGAGCTGGTTGACAAGCTCAAGTCACTCGTACTCGCCGACGCGGATAGTGTCTTTTGCAGACAGTACGATGTTGTTGATGGAACCAGAGTATTCACTGATCAGTTCATCGAACTGCTACTCTTCTCCGTGGCCAACAATTTCGCGGGGATTGATCAGACGCCGGTAGACCTCATCATCAAGTTCATCAACGACCACGAGCCTGCACGACGGAGTGTCTTACGACATCTTAGAACCGGAGCCTCGACAGTCTATGCGAGGGCCTTGGCAGAGACGCTGTTGAAAGCTGCGATCACGGCGGGTGATGCAAGAACCGTTCACGACCTCCTTGCATTGAAAATTGTCCGGCCAGATGATATCATATTTGTCGACCATGATCGTGACGAGGATGTGCGTCGAATGGCAGCCACTGAACGGGCAGCAGTGCTGCGCCAACTCGAAATCCTGGAACTGCTGCTACGCTTCGGTGCTGACGTAAACAAAACCTGCAAACCAGCTTGGTATCAGCGGGAGAGAGGAGCTCTCGAATGTGCAATCGGAATTTGGGATGACTATCGTCGACCTGAGATTAGGCTTGTGGATTTGCTTCTGGACAACGGTGCCACGGTAAGAGCCAGGCTCTTGGACGCCGCAGTTCGCTGGGGAGACACAACACTGGTGGACAAACTCGTGTCAAAGATCTCTCCAGCAGACCATGCATATTTCTTCCGTCAGTACACGATCATTGCTGCGGCCCATTACCTGAAGAACGATTCAGGCTACAGATTTGTCCGACAAATGATGCAAACATGTCAAGGTATGCACGACAGTGCGTGTTTCAATTCCGAGGGCGACAGGCTTGCGCATGCGATGGGCCAAGCAGCGAGGAGAAATAATCGTGATCTCGTCGATTTACTGCTCCCCCATGTGGACCAAAAAGGACGCGACTGGGCGCTTACCGCAGCAGCGCGATTCGGAAGCCGCAGCTTAGTGCAATTCCTTCTTGAGCATGGGGCATGCGTAAACGGGCAACCGTACAGATTAGACAGTGACACCTACCAGACCACTCCTTTGGCTGAAGCTATCCGGAAGAGCGATGATGAGCTCATTGAAATATTCGTGAGAGAAGGCGCTTGGAAAGAAATTGACCAGCCTGATCGCCTGCGGGCAATACTAAGCGCCGTTGTCGACTCCGGCAGCTCGGCCTACCTCGACCAAGTTCTAGGGTTGGTCAGGGCTCCGGGATCGGCGGCCCTAGATCAAGCCCTCTTCTGCGCTATAAAGGCATGCCATCAAGAAATCGCGTTGAAGTTGCTGGAGGCTGGTGCTAATCCAGTAGCATCCGACAACGGTCGAGAAAAATCGCTCCTGGAGGCCTTGCGAATCAAAAGTCACTCTATCACCTGGGCAATGCTGGAATCCGACATGGCAGTTGAAGATTTGATGGACGAGGAAGTCTTGGAGGCAGCAATATCATGGGGGGATCTGAAGATTATCAGAGCACTATTCTGCGCTGGCAACGGCGTCAACACATACTGGGGTCGCCCTCCTCTTTCGTTCGCAATCAAGGCTGGCAACAGGTCACTTATTGATTTCATGATCAGTCTCGGTGCTGATTTGAACATAAATCCTGCGAAGAAACCATCTCTCCGACCATCCCCCGGGCGGCAGGGCTTTTACAAAGTTTCTGATGGCCGGCCTGTCTTTGTCACCGATGGCTCTGAGCGTTTCTCCTCACCACTGGCTGCTGCCGCTCTGGTTCGAGATGATGCAATACTCAGCTATCTACTTGATCATGGAGCAGATCCGGCAGACGAGCAAGCCATTCTGAACGCGGTGATTCATGATCGAAGCCTGTTGAGTCTTATACTTGAAAGCTTTCGACAGCGATATCCTCGGGGGCGTACTGGATTTGGTGGCAAGGTTTTACTACACGCGCTCAAGACACGTGATGAGGCAGCCTTGGACCTATTACTCGGAGTAGGCTTTGACGTCAACCACGTTGTCGATGACCATGAGACGTATATTATGGTGAGTGCACTCGGGTTTGCTGTCAAGCACTACCAGAATCGTCTTGCGACAATCTCAAAGTTGCTAGATTCTGGAGGCGATCCAAATTCCACAACGAGCATGACTGGGATGGGAGATGACCGAATCGGACCAATCCTACTGGCTGGTGAATTTCAAAGTGTTAGTATGAGGATCACTACCAGGCAAACGGCATTGCTGGATGCTATAGAGACAGAAAGCCTGCCGCTGGTAGAGCTGCTCGTTTCTAGAGGGGCGGACATCCACAAAGAAGCTAAATTGGGCCTGAGACGCACGCCCTTGCAAAAGGCCTGCGAGGTTGGAAGCCATAGTATTGTGGACTTCCTGCTTGGTCACAAGGTGGACGTGAACGCAGCTCCGGCGGCCCGTCACGGCGCCACTGCACTTCAATTGGCAGCGAAAACTGGTTCTCTGAGGATGGCAAAGAAATTGCTCGACTTGGGCGCCAAAGTGGATGCCCCAGGCGTACGGGCCGGGGGACGCTCTGCTATCGAGTACGCGGCTGAGTACGGTCGACTCGATATGATTCTGTTGCTGTTCAATGCCGGGGGTGGGGAGTTTGTTCCCGACCAGTGTACGAGCGCGATTGCGCTGGCAGAAGAGACTGGGCATTGGGCTTGTGCTGGCTTGCTTGTGAACCTTTCGACCCGGAATCAGGCGTTCTTGGATGCCAACAGGCATTAATGTAGTTAGCCGTGAATTTGGATGAACAGACATGTGTTGCAGGTCTAGATCGTTCACTCTTTGTACAAAAATATTTGGGAATCGTTATTCTGTAAAAATGCCACTTCTTTGGTTCTATTACTGTCCAGGTGGTGTTGGCCTCATTCCTGATCTCCCACAACATACAGACCTGTGGGTCTAACAGGTGGTAGACCTTGCGACACAAAACAACATGCTGTTACGTCCAGAAATCCACGTTCTTGGAAGCTGGAATACCCATACCTAGGTATCATACGATAATAATATTGAAGGGGCACAGTCCATGCGTCAGGCGCCTAATAAGTACCCATGTGTGTAATACTCCGTAATACTAGGTAGCTTTCTGAAATGGAGGGCTCTGTGTGAACTCACCGCCACCCTGTGAGCCATCTTCGTGACATCGATATAAGCACAAAGTGGAACGGGACAGCATGGGTCCAACCATGTGGCCGAGAGCCCGTCAGTCCTTAATTGTTCTATCTATCGAATAGTCAATGCAGGTACCGATAAGATAAATTAGAGCGACCGTGACCCCGCGCTTCGGCATGGCGTCGCGGCAGCTGGCCAGCGGAAAGGGATTACAAAAGGGTGGAGGTATCACTGAATCGTGCTCATTCTCGATTAGGACGAGAGATAATGAAGCTGGGCCTGGCCCCACAGTTTTCGGAATGTGATGTTATCGATTCAATATTAATTGTAGCGGACAGTGTTAACTCTTGGAACGGAGTTTATCCAGATCATACTCTATTAGCCTTAGAAGGCGACATGCTTGGTGCAGTGAATGCGAGTCGACAATAACTAAGCAATTTGAAAGCCTATCTAGCCAATAATCTTTAGAGGTCGGTCAGGCAGCTAGACCATGCACAGTTACAGCGGCAATGGTCTGCGCCACGGGCAAGTATGCTATCTGGCATATCTATTAACGGAGGCCCTAGGGCATCCCCACTGCACCGGTCTCCATCTGGCTACGGAGTACGACGGTCACATTGAGAGTGACGGCGGGTCGCTAAACCCATCTAGGGAGGTGTTTGCGCTCCAAGCATAATTGTAGTGGTATTTAGGGGCAAGTTAGCGCTTTTCTCACTATAATATACCTAATTTGGACAATGTATGCGCTTCCAACATTGTCAACTTCACGATTGATACCAAGGCCTCAGTGCAGGATGAGAAGTGACCAGAAGTGTATATATCGGGCATGATCGACTCGAGCCCGCGTCTTGGGCTAACCTTAATTGCACACAAGCATCATGCCGGCGAAGTCATCATTGAATACCCTATGCGCGGCCGCACTCCTGGCGTTCCTTGGCGGAACTCTGGGAGTAAGCGGCGCCGACTGCAACTCGACAGTGGACAACGCTCAGCCCAGCACCGACGATACCTTGACGAGAATCCGCTTTGTCCAGAACATGACTGCTTCTCAGGCCGACTTTGTGGTTCGCAACGCCAGTGTCTTCACTGCAGCGGAACGATCGTCCTCTACTGCCAGTGGCTTTGCGGTAAAAGATGGGAAGTTCGTGGCCGTCTCCTCCAACGATGCCGAACTCGAGCCTTTCATTGGTTCCGCGACGGTGGTGAAGGACATGGCTGGAGCACCAGTCGCCCCAGGACTGTTTGACACGCACATTCACCATATTCCCGGCGGAAGAATGCTTCTCAAGGAGTTGACATTCTCATCAGATCTTCCACTTGACGACATGCTGGATCTGATCAACTCCTACTCGGCCAACTTAACTAATGCTTCCGCCTGGGTCACCGGTGGAAGCTGGGGAAGCACCCTTTTGTCACAGATCTCCACTACCGCCGCCCTGAAGCGCCTCGACGAAGTCTCCAACGGCCATCCCGTTCTCCTCAATGACGACAGCCACCATAACGTATGGGTAAATACTCTTGGCCTGGAGGCAGCGGGGATACCTACCGAGGGAGCCACCGGAGTCCTCATCGAAGGTGCAGCGGCGCCCGCCCGTGCAGCACAAGCGGCAGCGGAGCCAGACACTCTGGAAGACCAAAAGAACTACGCCTTGAGGGCATGGGAACTCCTGCACTCCTTCGGAGTCACCTCCATCCAGGATGCCGCCGTCACTACATCGAACCTAGACGCCATGGTTGCCCTCGACGAGGAGAGCCGGCTCAAGGGCTGGGTTTCAAGCTGTCTCGCCATGGATGGCGGATTTGCCGAGCCCAACGTGAAGCAGTCAGACTTCGACCAGCACGCCCGCGAGCTGGCCCGCGACCGCGTGCGCACCAACTTCACCAAGCTCGTCCTGGACGGCGTCCCGCCGACGCAGACGGCCGGGTTCCTCGAAGCATACCTGCCCACGCCGGAACACGGCTGCAACTACCACGGCGTGGTGTACAACACGACAGAAGAGCTGGTCGAGACCCTGCGGCTGTACCGCGAACAGGGCCGCCACACCAAGATCCACTGCACCGGCGACTGGTCGGTCCGCGTCGCGATGGACGCCTTCGAGGTGATGCGCACCGAGGGCTCGACCCAGCGCTACCAGATCGCACACGGCCAGTTCGTCACGCCCGAGGACCGCCAGCGCATGGCGACCCTCAATGTCTACGCCGACGTGTCGCCGTTCATCTGGTACCCAGGGGTGATCCCCTCAGCCATCGCCGCCGTGCTGCCCGAGGAGGTTGCTTCCAAGATGCAGCCCAACCGCCACCTCCTCGACCTCGGCGTCCTCGTCGCTGCTGGGTCCGACTGGCCCGTCAGTGCTGACCCCAACCCGTGGCAGGGGATCGGCGGCCTCGTCACCCGACAGGATCCCACGGGCCAGTTCCCCGGCACCCTGTGGGCGGAGCAGGCGGTGACGGTTGAAGAGGCGATCCGCATCTTCAGTATCAACGGCGCCAAGGCTGCCGGGCTTGACGATGTCGTTGGTTCGATCGAAGTCGGCAAGGCTGCCAACTTCCTTTTCATTGATCGCGACCCGTTCAAGATTAACGAGACGGAGATCGGGGGGACCAAGGTCCTCAGCACCTACGTTGCTGGCGAAGAAGTCTATTCCAGCTCCGCATGAGGATCTTTCTTTTGACGGCCGTCTTTTTCCGCTCTCTTTGGATGATAACAGTCGTCGCTGTGACCGGAAGCTGTTTCAGGACTGAGGTCGATGGCAGTGTCCAGGCTTGCATCTTATTAGCTTTTTGATATTCTTCCAGGATTTGAATGGTAGTGGCCAGGTCTGAGGATGTAATTTTGTACATAAATATCGAGACCTTGCGCCATGTTGTCCAATTGCAATGCACATACCCTTTATGTTATACATGTGTCCTAAGCTGGAGCCTGAGAACAGTTTGCCCATATTAAGAGTTGAGATAAATTCCCTCTCTTGACTGCAGTGCCAACATCTAAGATCGCCACCAGTCCGGAGCCTGGAGCAGATGGTCGTAGGGAACGGGAAATGAGGCAGACATTACTTATGAGTAATGAAGATTACGTAGTGAAGCATAGATGATTCTTTGAACTGACGGTGCCCCTTAGCCTTGTCTGTACGTCGTAAGGCTGAGTCTATATGCACCTATCGTATTATGACTATCGTTATCGACATTATGTTCTTTTTAAGCGCTAGGTCTTGAGTGCTTACTACCATATGAAGGCGTTATATATGTACTTGGACGTATACGGAATAGAGGTAAAACTATATGTATCTGATAAAGATCCTGCTGGGACTCGCATTTATATGGCTGATATCAAAGATTCGGAATTGGGAGGTGAAACAACAAGCCTGGTACCCACCCAGGGGACCGCGTTGGACGGCCCAGACGACCAGGAAAGCCAGTAGCTCTCACGCACCCGCCTGCTCTCAGCGGAAGAATAATCTCGGCACTTATGGTGCAAGGAAAAAACGTAATTGTTTCGGAACCTGCGGGACAAGGTTCCAGAAGTCGATATTCATATTTGATGTAGGATCAAAGCGCCTGTGACAGGAAGAAACTTTGAAAAATGGAACTGATAGAGGCGGCGAAAAGGGATAGGGGATCTAAGAGTATCTTAAAATTTCAAGGTAGTTTTATTTTTAATCTCTATATATATAAAATATATATAGTACCTTTATATAATAGTAAATACTTAAGACTTAATATTTAAAGAAATATAATATTAATAATAATAAAAAATAATAATAATATATAAGTATATAGTTAAGCTTTATATTATATAAATAAAATTAAAAAGTATTACTTTTAATAATATTATATAAAAATTATTAATATAAATAGCTTAAAGATTAATAATTAATAAAGTAGTTATATAATAAAATTAAAATAATCTTTTAAAATAACTTTTATAAAAAGAATCTTATAATATAAAACTTAATAAACTAATTTTCTTTATTAATATACTTATTATATAACTATTTAAATTTATTTTTATTAAATAAATTAAATATATTATAATCCTTATTTTAAATATATAGCTAATAAAATAATAATATTATAATAATAAATCTATTTAAAAAACTTTTATATAAATTTTATAAAAGATTAAAACTTTTTAAAAGTTAATTAAAGTTTATTTATTATATATTAAATAAATATTATATAAAAAAGTAAAAGTTTAAATATTTAAAAACTAAATATTTTTTTAAATATATTATTTTATTATTAAAGATTTATTTACTTTTATATAATATATAAGAAATATAGTAAAAAAGAAAGCTTTATAAAAAAAGTTAATAACTTTATATATAAATAAATTTAAAGGTATATATTAAGTAATTATTAACTTTATACTTAAAGTATAAATTAATAATTAGTTTAAAAGTTAAAAAGATAATAAATAGATAAATAGTTAAATAAAAAAAATATAATATAGCTAAAGCCCCCCTAAAATTTCTAATCGCCTTAAGTTCTTGTTGCATTTGAAATCCGATCCACCCAGTCACCACGGCTGAGGTGATTGACGTCAGAACTCAGCCTTGGGGCCAGGCTTGAGATCTATGGAGATTATTCTACGTCACGACCTCGGATGTCTAGGCGACCAATTTTAGGAAAGTGGGTGTGAGCTCAGGAGGAGGATGCAGCACGTATTCCCCTCTCACACACCTGGTAGTCAAAGTTTCTCACAGGTGACTGCTCCTCAAGTTGGCACGAGGTTCATGTTTCCCCCACCAAACTGGACCGAGCTTTCCCCATCCGCGGTAGGCCAGAGGCCGTAAGCTTACGGCTGTAAGCTTATGGCTGACGGTGTTGAAACGAAGCCGTCGTACTGGATCCTGTCCCCTGGATCGCTCCAAAACCCAGGCCATTGAACATCACAGACGCCTGTTGAATTTGCACTTGTCAACTGGTGGACACCAACTTAACAACCTTAAATCCTCACATCCGCTATATGCTATGTAAATTGAAAAGCTTAGATCAATCACAAATGGTGTGGATATGCCGAAGGATTCATTATAGCATAAAGTATCAACCTAACCCAAACGAAGTAATCAACGCGTCAGCATGGTCCTCGCGTGTCCACATGCAATAGGGTAGACCAGCGGGTTGGAGCCTTATTGCGCCATCTTTCCTCCCTCGCCCGGTGGAAGAGCGAAGCGGCTTCACGTGCAAAGCAGTAGTCAAGTCAGGTAATTGTTCACAAAGGGTATAAATATCTTACCAGGCACTGGTGAGCTCAATATTCCTCAATTTCTGTCCAGCACGATGTATCAAGCGAAATTGACATCGAGAATTTGAAAAATCCAAGTTCAAACAGCACTGAGTAGGTAGGAGATACTCTGCTCTCAGGCTTCGATTTTAATAACAGGCATGCTGACGATGAGACTACAGACAAAACCCTCAACATCAGCACCATGAGATTCCTGTCCGAGTTGGCCTTTGCGAGCTGTTTGGCCTCCACGGTCCTGGCTCTTCCAAGTATGGCCCCGTCATTGAGTGACAACGTGGACCCGAAGCGCGACGAGCCTCACAGTGGTGAGGTCCATACCGACGGGTTTGGGGTCTGGAAGAAGATTCGTGATGAGGCCGACACCGATGGCCATGGAGTCTGGAAGAAGACTTGCGATGAGGCCGATATTACTGATGGTCATGGGGTCTTCCAAGACCCCTCGCAATGCATGGGGTATTAGGCTGACACCGATGGGCACGGGATCTACAAACCGGTAATGAGATTCATGGCGATGCTGCCTAGAAACAACGGAAGTTTGGCTATCAACTGACTCTTTTGCAAGTTACTGCATAGTGATAAGGAGATAGTTTATGGAAATGAGGCTAGACAACACATGGTGGCTCAACATAGCCCGAGGAAGTGCTGTGAACGAGCGATGGGTCACGCAAAGCTGGGTCAAGTCCAAGATTTTACACCATTTCATCCCCAATAGTACCAGAAGCTACTACTATACCCTTCTCAAGGTATTGTGCATGTAACTAAAGACTAGGCGACCTGCACTCCTGGCCAGGTGGTGTTTGGATGCCGTTAGGGCAATGTCGGGGTTGCGGCCCTTTCCTAAAAACCCAGTCCGCAGCTGGACCTGTAGACTTATCAGCAGCGTTTAGGCCTCCTGTTGGGACATCTGCAAGGAAGGCGCAGTACTTAGTCGCCCTCTGGTACCAACGAAACATGTAGTTGGCATCCTCAGACAGCTCAGCGTTGCTTGACTTGTCGGTGAGAGCATAGGAGTCCTCAGCCCTTTGTGTGTTGTCCAGCCGCAAGTAAACCAAGTTGACATGGCCGAGGCAAGGCGCGGGCGACTGTCTTCTTGCCAGAAAGGACTCGTGAGGTCCTGGTCGTCGTGCAACAGGGTGTGCTTGGCACCGGCATGGTTCTCGTGCATCCCCCGCAAGGCCTTCTGGGGCTGGTCACGGTCCGTGGGGCCACAGATTGTATCCCACCAAATTTGTGAATAGCAGAGATGGAGAGGCAGTTACAAAGGCCTATCCTTCAGTCTTGGGTCCATGTCATTCTTGATGCGCCTCCACCGAGTCTTATAGCGACCCTTTTTCATCGGTTCAATCCGCTTCTCCTTCTCATCGACCTCAGTGTTCCACATGGCCCTGTAGTCAACATCGAGCTTCAAGCTGAGAGGTCCAAGTCCCATCTGCTCACGCACATCGTTCTGCCTCCTGCTGAACTCGATTCCCTTTTGCTGCAATTCATCAAAGTTCAGGTTGGACTCTCCCCAATCCTTGTCGAGATCCATCCCATCGATAAAGTCACACAGATCGCTTGGGTTTTGCAACACGAGCAGCGAACGGGCGAAGTGATGCGGCTTTGGATACGGGATGCCCTTGAGGCTTAGCTCGCAGCAATCCGGACTCGGGTCGATGAAGTAGTCGGATGCAGGGATCAGGATGAAGACGAAGTATACGCCCTTCATTAAGAATGTCGGCCTGGTGTGCCGGAGGGATGTCATGAGCGGCGGGGCGGGGGGCGCCTCTTCAAACCGGGCGTCGTTCTCGAACATCACCCTGGCGTTGTCGAGGGCCTCATCTGGAATGCAGATGTCGATCTCCTGGGATTTACTTGGTTAGTCAAGGTTCAGCTGATGAGGACAAGGCACACGACATACGGTTGAGACCCGCCCTGCGCCAAAATAGCGCAGGGCATACACGCCCGCTACGCACGCCGGTGCGCCTGCCTCTCCCAGGAGACGTATGACCTCCTTCACGTCGTCGGGCGTGACATCGCGGCCTCCATGGGTCCGTAGTCCAGGGAATTCAGGTACTGCGGTGGAGGCAGCGAGGTCCGCCCCTTGGTGAGCTGCTGTACCAGGTCGCCCTGCATCCGACTCGGGGCCGCCCCCAGGGCTCGTAGGGCTCGTGACAGGCTCGTTCGATGCGTCATGGGGGATCTCATCGATTATTTGAGAGTCTCCATCCATTGTGACGTCATTGGTTGGATTCACGCTCTTGTTGATTGTTGGAGAAACGGTCTCAAGATGGCCCATCAAGAGAACCCTTGGGAGGTGATTTGGTTTGTTCTTATGTGGACACGGGGGATGTGCATAAGCAAAAGTAAAGTGGGGCAGCGCAGCAGGAACCCTGGGAGGGTTGCCACAAATGGCCACAAAAGTTAGGTACTTAGTAAGCTTGCTTCTGCAATAGGGTATAAGCCTACTCCGTATAGGCCTGTAGGCCAGGCCAGGCCAGGCCTAGCAAATCCTACGATCCATCCAAGCACCGACCGACGGTTTGATATATGGCCTCTTGTTTTGAGTGAGAATCATGACGCTCTTAAGACAAATAGGATCGCTACTAAATATAAACGATGTGTAGCAGGAAACCTCGGGACTTCCCGTCGCGTCCATCCATCGTGGGCTGGACATGTGTGTACCTAGCGGTCTCAGGGCAAAATGAATTGTGTCGGTGGCTGCAACCGTCCTCGTCGCAGCCTGACCAGGCCAGACTGCCCTGCTGGAGGAAGCCGGCCAGTTGAAACATGATGGAATCAGCTGGAGGAACAAGAAGGTGTGTGACGTGAGGGACAATAGATCTTAATTCAACTGTCCTCTTGTATCGCATAAAAGGGCTGATTCCCGCACTCGACCAACAATCAGAATTCAGCACATCAATCACCTCACGAGCCGGTCTCACAATCTCATTCCTCCATCTGCTGTTGCTTTAAGCGCTTTTTCTAAGAGTCTCAACACACACTCCCTTCAACTCAGGCCGATACTTATATCAATTCACCATGCCTTCTTATACTATGGATCAACTGGATGACCTGGAGGAGCAATCCGAGTCAACGCCCCCGCATTATCAGACATTGGCCCTCGCGCTTGTTTCCGGCCTGCTAGAGGCGAATGCAATCTCGTATGGTGTCATGGGCGGCATGAACTTCTACCTGCGAGGTTCGGGCAGGGCGACTGGTGATATCGACATCGCTGTAGACAACCAACCACGTATGGATAATCTCCTGAATATTTTCAACAACAATCCAGCGTGAGTACTTTTCCAGAACCCTTTGCTCGGCAAGATGAACCACTGACATCGCTTCTTTGTGGTCTAGCATCTGGCGGCCGGCCAGCAGGATGCAATGGGCCTCGGGTGTCGCAAGGCTGTTTGTCAATGTCCAGGGCAGGTTGGCCCAGGTCGACCTGAAGCCAAAGGGTGCCGAAGGGCATCTTATCCCTAGTGATCTCAGTGCTGCCGTCGAGACCCTGGAGATAGCAAGTGGCGCTCGGTGCAAGTTTCTCAGCATCGGCCCTCTCGTGGCGGCTAAGATCAAGGCTCACTACGGCCGGGAGACGAGAGACGACTATGTGGATCTCATGTTTGTCTGCAGGTCCAGCAATTATGCCCCGTTGGTCAGGCGAGCGGCAGGTTCGTTCCGCCCTGAGTGGAAAGCGTGCTTCCTGGAGCGGGTGATCGAGACCGACCCCAGGTACGAGACTCAGGTCCGGTGGGCCTTGGGGATGGATCGTAGCCCTTCCCCTGAAGACAAGGGCTCGCGATCTGGCTCCGATGGCGGCCGCGGCAGTGGAAGCCGTGGGAGTGGCGGAGGATCCTCTCGGCACGGCGGCTCTGCATCCGGCTCCCGTGGCAGTGGAGGTGGAAGCCATTCGAGTAGCGGGGGATCCTCTCGACACAGCGGCTCTGCATCCGGCGGCAGTGGCAGTGGCAGCGGAAGCCGCGGGGGTAGCGGTGGATCCTCTGGAGGCAGCGCTCCACGGGATGGCGACAAGTCCAAAGACGGGTATTGGACGTTCAGCGCAAAGTACAACAAGTGGTATCACCGCTCGGGCGATGGAACCTATAAATGGGCGTAGAGTGTTCCCTACCATGCAGAGGGGAAAGGGCATTTGACTTTTGTTTTTAACCACTGTTTCGGAACTGGCAGAGCTGGTCTCAATCCCTTACATGACACGCTCGTTCATAGATTACCAAAAGACTTGAATATACAAAAATTGTGTACACTGGGCTAAAATTAGGGCCGTTTGGTCCTCTATTATGTGAGGGAAGGGACTACATAGTTGAGCTTTTAAGATGATTATAGCAGACTTTTCTTTCAAGAACAAAATACAAACTCTTTAGGAGTTTAAATCTATAGAAAGACATTAACTAGTTATACTTTTATTCTATATATATATATATATATATATATTAATAACACCGTATAAAGGCGCTATATATATCCTTAGACATATATAGAATAGGAGAATAGAAATTCGCACACCTAGAATTAAAAGGCGTATACTTAAATATAATTAAATAAAGCTATAACTAATTAAAAAACTTTATTTTATTTATTAAACTATTTAAATAATATTTTTTATATTCTACTTAATATATTTAATAAAATCTTCTCTTTCTATCTAATTATATTTACTAACTATTACCTAATTATAAGTTAAATTAATTATTTAAGTAATAAAAATTATTAATTAAAAATTAAATTTTTATTATATTTATTTAAATATTATTTTTTAAATATTATAATTAATAATATAAATATTAAATTACTTTTATAATAGCTAGATAGAAGCTATAGGGAAGCGCCCTAAAAGCACCCTAGTGCCTAATTATACCCCTTTTTAAAATTTATTAAAAGGTAAGTAAAGTTTACTTATCTCTTCTTAAAAAAAAATAAGAATTAATTTTATATTAAATCTAAATCTAATAAATCTTTAAACCTTTTTTAATTTATACTATTATACTTAATATTATAGCCTATTATAATTCTAATTTTTTTTTTTATACTACTTATAATATTATTAAGAATAGATAATTAAAAAAAAAGGTTTTAAATAAGTTTAGATAATAATAAGGGGAGTTTAAATACCCCTTTAATAAATAATACTCTTATTTAAAAATAAAAGTAAAATTAAATCCTTTAATAAAGAATAAATATTTTTAAAGTAGTTAAAATTACTTTAAAAATTAAATTAAAGAATTTAAAGCTAACTAATATTACTTTACTATTTATAATTTATATTTTATAATAATATAATAGTTAAATAATAAACTTTAAAAGAGTTTATATTTTTAATTATAATCCTTTTATAATAATAAAATAAAAGTAATTTATATATTTAATTATATTAATAAAAGTATTAAAACTATTAAAATATTTATATAAAATTTAAAAGAAAGGAGATAAGTTTATATTTAATTATTATAAGTAAAATAAGTTTAAAACTTTTAATAATAACTTTAAAAAGATTTTAAAATATTTTTAAGATTGTTTAAAATTTAATTAATTCTATTTATTAATAAAAAATTAAAACTTTTAATTCTTTTATTAATATTTTAAAACAAAGTTAGAATAAAGGTTAGAAGTAATAATTTTAAAATTAAATTTTTTTAAATTATAAAGTTAAATCTTTTAAAGATTTAAACTAAATATATTTTAAATTTATTAAATATTAAAGATAAAATAATTAAAGTTACTTAAATAATTTAAATTAATATATTTAAATAAATTAAAAAAGTATAAAAAATTAAAAATAAAGTATAAAGGAGGTAATAAAACCCTTAATAAAAGAGAATAAAGGGGAGCCCCTTAAAGTAATATTATAGCTTTTAAAGGAACTTAAAGTTTATTATATATAAAAAATTAGAACTAAAAATCCTAAAATAGGGGCTTATATACTTAATCTAATTAAAATATTTAAAAAAGTAACTTTAAAACTATTTTAAAACTTAATTCTTTTAATAATAATAAAAACTAACTATTTATTATTACTATAATAATATTTATTATTATACTTTAAACTATTTAATATTAATAAAAGTTATAGTATTTATAAATTAAGTTTAAAACTATAATAATTATTAATTAAAGGGCTATTAAAGATAGAGTTAAAATAGAAAGTTAAGGATTATCTTAACTATCTATTAGAATAATATTTAAAATAAAAGAGTTAAATTAATAATTAAAATTAAAAGAAAAAAAATAATAAAAGTTTATAATACCTTTATAATTTTAAAAAAGTAATTATAATATAGAGTTAAAAGTATATTAAAATTAACCTTAATATTTAAATTTAAATAGATTTAATTAATATTTCTTTTATAAGAAAATTTAATTTAAAGAAATTAAAGAAATCCTTAATATTTATTAAAAGAATTAATTATATTTTAGTATTTATTTATAGAATTTTTAAGTCTTTCTTTTAATTAAGGATTATTTTAGAAATTAAAAGAAAGAAATTTAAGATATTCTTATTATTAATTAAAAGTATTTTAAATTTATTTTATTATTAAAAACTTTAAGTTTATAATATTTTTAAATAAAGTTAGAAAGTTATTTAAAAATTAATAATTTTAATAAAATAACTTATATATTATTTAATAAATTATAAAATCCTTTATAAGAAATTAGGGATAAAATACCTACTATTATACTATCCTTTTAATTAATAACCCTTTTAGTTTAGATAATAAAAAGGAGTAATAAGAGCTAAAAGGAATAAATAAAGAAAAAAAATTACCCTTTAATCTTTCTTAATTATATTTATAATTGAGAGGTTTAAAAGAGTTTTTTATAAAGGTTAGAATAAAAAAGCTTCTTTTTTAAAAAAAGGTAGATTATATAATTAAATTAAAAAAAGGGATATTACTATTTTTTCTATCTCTTTATTTACTATTATTAAAAAAGTTAAAGATTTTAAAAAAGTAATTAAAAAAAAGTTTAAAGATTAAATAAATTACCCTTAATAAAAGTCTAATAAGGACTTTAATCTTATTTACCTTTAAAAGGATAATACTTTTAACTTTATATTAACTATTAGGTTTTAATAAAATAATAATTAAAAATTATTATTTTTATTACTTATTTTAAAATTTTAAATTAACTATTAAGTATAAAGTATTTTTAAAAATTAATTTAATAGATACTTACTATTAGATTTATATTTAAAAGGAGATAAATAAAAGATAATATTTTATATATATTATAATTATTATAAATTTAAAGTAGTATTATTTAAATTAACTAATACCTTTATTATATTTTAATTATTTATTATAAAAATTTTAAATAACTATATTAATATTTATATAATTATTTATTTAAATAATATTTTAATTTTTAAAGAATAAAAAAATATAAAATATATTTAAATAATTATAGATTAATTATTATTAATTAAACTTTATAAAATTTTAAAAAGTATAGCTTTTTAAAGAAAATTAAATTCTTAAAATTCTAATTAGAAAAAGGAATTTAAATAAATTCTAATTAAATTAAAACTATTAAAAATAGCCCATTCCTATTATTTATTATAATATTTAAGTTTTTAAATTTTATAATTTTTATTAAAAGTTTATTAAAGAATATTTTAAAATTATTTAACTTTTAATAAGTAATTATTTAGTATAAAATAGAGTTAAAAGTTTAGTAAAGTTAATTTATTTATACTTAAAATTTAAAGGTTTAGAAAGCCTTTAAAATTTAAGGCTAAATTTTAATAAATATTTTTATTTTAATATTATAATTTAGTACTTTAAATTTAAATTAAATATAATATTTTTAATAAAGTAGTTACTTTAATAATCTTTTAAAGTATATTATTAAAGATATATTTTAATAATATTTTATTATTTTTAATTAAAAAGTTTTTTAATATAAAATTTAACTAAATAATTTATAATAAAAAATTAAATATTATTATTAATAGTTTTAAGTATTAATAATAATATTTTAAAGGAGTTTAAAATCTATTATTATTTTAAATTATAATAACCTTTATAATTTTATAAAGTAAAAAACTAATTTAAAAATAAATTTAATAGCTAATATATTTAATTAAATTTAATTTTATTATTAAATACTATTTTAATAAAATAAATCTAACTAATAGACCCTTAAGAGATTTAACTATATATTAAAGGAAAAATCTTTAAATATAAATTAGATTTTAATTTTAAAATTAAAAATAATTATAATTATTAAAAGGATTTATAATTTTATTTAAAAACTAATAGTAAATTAAAATTTAAGTTATAATTAAAAGTATTATAATATATAAAATTTTAAAAATAATTCCTTTTAATAAAGTATTAATTTAAGTTTATAACTCCTTTATAAGGTAGTTTATAATAAAGTTTAAATTTAAATATATATATTTAATATTAATATAATATATTTAGGGCCTTATTTTTATTAATAGATTTAATTTATAAAGTTTAAAAGAAAACCTTATAATTTAAGCTATAATTAAAAGATATAATCCTTAAATAATACTACTTTAAATAACTTTAATTATAAAATTTAAAATAAACTTTTTATTAAAAAGATATATATATATATTAAAATAAAAGACTTTAAAATAAAAGATTTTATAAACTTATTATAATAATTTATTAAATAAATATTAAAAGTAGATTAGAATATAAACTTTTTAAAAATACTTTTAATAGTTAGAGTTAAAAGCCTTTATAATAGAATATATATACTTTTATATAATATATTAATATATATTTACTTTATATTATTATTTATATAGAGAGCTTATTTTATTATTAATTTTATTAAAACCTATATAAAATTTAATATAGATTTTATAATTAGATTTTTAATTATTATTATAAATAAAAAGTAAATTTAATTTTAATAATTATAAATTATTTTATTAAAATAAGTTTTTTTAATTTATATTATAATAAATATTATAAAACTTAATAAAATCTTTTATTAAAAGATTAAATATAAGTAAAGAATTTTATAAAATTATTATTAATAAAAATATAATTTTTATTAATAGTTTTTAAAAATACTATATAACTAAATAATATAAAGAACTATTATATTATTATTTATTATTTATAAAATAATAGATAAATTAAAAGAATAAATTAAACCTTAAAGTAATATTTTAAGTTATTTATAGTTAAAAATATTTAAAACTAGTTAAAACTATTATATATTATATTTTTATATATAATTTAATATTAAATATAATAATTAAAATAAGTTTATTTAAAGCTTTATTAAAGTATAAACTATTTTTATAATTTTATATAATTAATAGTTTATTAAAAATAATATATTATAAAAAAGATATTAATAGTTAAAGAATAATTAAAAGCTTTAATAAATATAAATAAAATATAAAGAGAATTAAAATATATAATTAAGATTTAAACCTAAAATTATAATATATATTATTAATTTAAATAATTTAAAATTAGTAAATAAATATTTTTAATAATTAAATACTTTTACTTAAAAATTAAAACTAATTTTATAAAAATTAACTTATTTAAAATTTTAATTTAAATTAATAAGTAAATTTATAGTTTAATTTTTTAAAAATACTTTTAAATATATAATATTTTTATATAAATTAGTTAAAGCTATAAATAGTAAGGTTATTTAAAGATTTATTAAAAGATATTATAAATCTATTTAATTTAAAGGATAAATAAATTAAATAAAAATTAAAAAATTTAAAATTATTAAAAATTAAAGGTACTTTATTATTTAATTAAGTAAAAAGTTAATTAAATAAATATAACTTTTAAATATTAAAAATAAAATATTTATAAATAAAACTATTTAGAAATATTATAAAAAAGGATTTTAATATTTTTAAAAGAGAATTTAAGAGTAAATAAATAAAGAGTTAAAAAAAGGCTATTTAAATTATAATAAGTAGAAAATAGATAAATAATAGCTAAATAATAAAAATATATATTAATAAATAATTAATAATATAAATAATAATAAAATAAATAATTAATAAATAATTTATAAAGGCTTTATAATAAATTAATAAAAATAAAATATAAATTTAATAAAGGGCTAATAGAAAGGATAAAGGCTAAATAAATAAGCTATAAAGACTTAATAAAGTATTTAAAGGATAAATATTAAAAATAAGTACTATTAATTAATAATTAAGAAGGGTTAATTAATTATAATATTAAAATTAAAAGGCTATTATAAAAATTAATATTAAATATATTAAGGATAAACTATTTTAAACTATTTAAATTTATAATAGGTTAGAATTTACTTTAAAAAGTAATATAAAGGGGTATTATTTTTTTATTTTAAAACTTTAAAATTTTATATTTATAATTTTATTTATTAATTTATAATATATTTAATTAATTTTTAAAAGGGTTATTTTTATTTTATAAATTATTTTTAAAGTAATAAAAATATTCTTAAAGTTATAATTTAAAGGCTTTATTTATTATATTTATAACTTTTAAAGGAATTTTTAAATTAAGGTATATTAAGTTAGAAATTTATTATTTATAGGAATTAGATATATTATATTATAGTAACTATTTATAAGATCTTTAAAATTTTTTATAAATATTATTTAAATTATTTTTAAATTAAACTTTATTAATTAAAGGAATATAAAGTAGTTATAACTTATATTTAAAAGATATTAGTTTTTATAATTTCTTTATTTTAAAATAAATTAATATTATCTTTTAGATAAATATTAAATAGTTTATATTTAATATTAAGATTTATTACTTTTTTATTTTTTAAATTATTTTTAAATTTAGAATTTTTATTTTTTTAAAATATTAAATTATTATTAGAATTATTAATAGATATATTTATTAAGGTATTAATTAATTAAATTTAAAAGGTTATAAACTTATTTATTTAAATTAATAAAAGTAGAAGTTTTATATTATTTATAATTCCTTTTAAAAACCTTTATAAAATAAATATTAAAATTAAATTAATAATTAAAAATTCCTTTAAGAAAATTAGTTATTTTATAATTTAATAAAAATATAAAGTAAATTTATTATAATATAAAGTAAGTAATATTTTATAATATATTAATTATAATAAAATTTTTAAATTAATAATAATATAAAAATATTTTTTATAAAAAAGGTTAGATATTTTTAATTTATTTTAAAAATATATATATATATATTATAAAGTATTTAAAATTTAATTATTTAGTTTTATATTTTTATATTTTTTATAATTTAATAAAATAATTAAATAAATTAATATTTATAAAAATTTTATATTTTTGTAAAAGGGGGTATAGTATATTTCTTAACTTTAAAAGATAGTTAAAAGTTAAATAAACTTTATAAGGAATAGAGGAATCTTTAAGAGTTTAAGAAATCCTTAATAGACCTTTATTTAGGTTTTTAATAAAATAATAACTTTTATAGTTATTTTTAATAAGTTTAAGGGTTATATAAAATAATTATAGGTTTTATTTATTATTTTAATAAAAGCTTTTAGAAACTTTATTATTATTAATATTTCTATTATAATAACTTAAAAGAAAAAGTTATTAATATTAAAAGTAATGTTAATATAATTATTATTAAAGCTTTTAAAATTAAATTTAATTTAATAGAATATTTATAAAAGAATTTACTTTATTATTAAATAAAAGTTAATAAAAATAGTATATAAAGTTATTAAAAAAAGATTACTTATAGATATTATAATTACTATTAAAAAGAAAAGAGTTATATAGTAATAAAATTTATTAGTTAAGAGTAAAATTATTAATTAAAGACTTTTAATTAATAGAAGATTATTAAAAAGCCTTTAAAAACTATTTAATTTTAATTATTTAGATATATTAATAATATTTATAATAAATATAAAGTAATAATAAAGGATATTAAATAATTAAAGGAAGGAAGTTAATTAAGAATTTAATAAAATTAATTATTAAATAAAAGAAAAAGGAAGTTAAAATAAAGAGAGAAAAATAGCTACTTAAAAAAGGTTAGTTAATTTATACCCCTATAAAGGTATAATAAAACTATTAAAAATTTAATAAATTATTAAAATTAATTAATAATAATAAATAAAAAGGTTTTTAAAAGTATAAATAAAAGTAATTAATATTAATTAGTAATAATAATTAAAAATAGTTTTTAAAGAAAGATATAATTATAATAGCTAAATAAAAGTTATAAGAAAGTACTTTAAAAGTACTTTAATATTTAGTTATATCCCTTCCTAAAGTTTATTAAAAGGTAAGTAAAGCTTATTTACCTTTTTTTAGAAAAAGGTAAGAATTAATTTTATATTAGATTTAAACCTAATAGATCTTTAAACCTTCCTTAATCTATACTGTTATATCTAATATTATAGTTTATTATAACTTTAAATTTAAACTATATTAATAAGTTAATTATTATAATTAAAATTATAATATTACTATTATTAATTATTACCTTCTAATACTTTCTAATTCCTTTATATTTTAAAACTTTTAATAATAAATATAATATTTATAAAAACTTAAAATTAAATTAAATAAAATTATAAAATTAACTAACTAACTAATAGTCTTTTATAATTTTAAAGTAAATTAAAAATTTTAACTTATAATTATAATATATAATAACCTTTAACCTTAACTATCTATAATATTATTATAATTAAAACTAATTATTTCTAATAAAAGTTACTTATATAATTAAAATTATAATAAATAAATAAAAGTTTATAATTTAAAAAAAGTATACCTATTATAAACCTTAAATAATAGTTAAAATAGAATAAAACTAAATTAAATTAACTATAAATTAATATAAATTCTCTCTTAAACTACTTATAACCTTTTATAATAAAACTAAAAACTTAAATTTATACTTTAATAAGAATATCCTATAATTATATTAAAACTTAATATAATAAAGTTTTAATTAATAAAATAAAAAATATTTATATATTAATATAAATAATATTAAACTAACTTAAAAATAAAACTATTAATATTATTATACTTAAAATAAAAAAGTATTATTAATATTTTTAATATAAAAGTAATAAATTATATAAATTTAAAAATAATATTTTACTTAATATCTTTTTAATTATATTTATATAATTAATAATAAAAATACTATACTTTTAAAATATAATTATAATATATATAAAAAAACTTACCTTTATTTTAAAATATTATTAATAATAAAAGGAATTAAGTTTTTAATAGCTTTTAAAGTAAATTAAATTACTATTAATAAAATATAAAATTATAAATTTAAAGATTATTATTATTAATTATAATATTATTTTAATTAATACTATTAAATATATATTTCTTATACCTATTATTAACTTTATATTTTTATATTAATATAAATATTATCCTTAATATTAAAAAGAAATAATAAAGAATATTAAACTTATAAAATATAAAAAACTAATAATAAAAAATTTAAAATTAAAAATTTATATATAACCTTATTTAATACCTTAATAAAAGTAAAATAATTATTTTATTAAAATTTTAAATAAAATCCTTTATATTTATTTAGCTTTATTTAACCTATTTAAATTTATAAAGTATTTAACTAATTATTAAATCTTTAACTTAACTTAATACTATCTATAAGAAAAGTTTTTAAATTAATAAATAATAATTTAATACCTAAAACCTATTATATAAATAAAAGGAAAATTATAGCTAAATAAATAACCTATAAAACCTATAAAATTCTTAATTTTAACTTATATATAATATCTTTAATAAAAGTATATATTAAAAACTTAAAATTTATTTAAACTATAAAATAAAAATACTTTACTTTATTAAAGTTATTTATAAAATTTTAAAGAATATTATTTATAACTTTAAATTAAAAATATATTGAAAAATATTCTTTTTTAAAAATTTAATAAATAAAAATAATAATAAAAACCTTCTAATATAAATCTTATAGATAACTTTAAATCTTCTCTTAAATACTAAAAAAGATTATATAAATACTTAAAGATAAAATTATATTAAATAATTACTTACAATCAATCTATATCTACCCTATATTTATATAATATAACTTAATTTATATTAATTAAATTATTAATAAAAAAGGTTAAATAACTTTTAAAAGGTTAATATATATAAATTCTTTTAATTTAATTATAACTTATTAATTAACAACTCTCTATTTATAATTTATTTATTAAAGTAAATTACATTAACTAAAAATACCTTATAAAATAATTATATTTATAATTAATAAAGTAGATATCTTTAAATAAAATATAAGCTAAATAATAATTATAATAAATAAATAAATTAAATTAATAACTATTAATTTAAAAAGTAAAAAGAATAAAATAAGAATAATAATAATCTTTCTTTAATAAATAAATTTAGCTTAAAAGTAGAATAACTTAATCTTATAATCTTTAAATAAAAAGAATATCTATAATAATAATCTAATAAAGGACTATTTAATAAAATTAATAGTTAATAATAAAGTTTATAAAATAAATAAACTACTAATTAAAATAATAATCTATTTTTTAAATATATCTTTAAATACCCTACTAATAATTAAAAAGTAATATATAAGAATATAAAGAACTATTAAGTAATTATTATAAATAAACTTAACTATAAATAACTTTACTAATAATAATAAAGGTATATAACCTAAAATTTAAATATATATATAGTTAAATATAAATTATACTTAAAATACTATCTATTTAAACCCTAATATATATAATTTATATAATTTTCAACCTCTCTTTTATTAATTAATAAAAAAATAATATTAAATATTAATTATATATAACAACCTTACTAATTATTATAATAAACTCTAATTAAAATAAATTTATATATATATATAGGTACCACTTAGTTATATTTAGGTACGCGCCTTTCGATTCTAGGTGCACGAATTTCCGTTCTTTAGAATAGAAGGGAAACTATATATATTAATAAATATATAAAAAGTCTTTATTAATTAATATCTTATCTTCTATTCTATATATATTTAATAATATATATAATGCTTTTATATTATAAAAAACATTTAACACCTAGTATTTAAAAAAGATATAATATTAATAACTATGGTTAAATGTCACCTAAGCCTTGCGACACATAGATAAGGCTAAGGGGCACTGTTTTGACGGATTCTTTCTTGAATGTCCCCTAAAACCCATTTGGGTCGCTTTTGATTCGAAGTACCACTGTTACATATTTCACTTGTGCCTCGCTTTATCATCGTCACGACTGCAGTTGGTCTCCACGGCCCCCAACTCCACACCGCCATCAGCTATCTCAAAGTATGTATTATCACGGGCCACCTTCTTGTTTCCATTTGAACCTCCAATGGTAACTATGTCTCCAAATTTATAGCTTTGAGGATTTGAGGCCGCGGTCGACTTCCCGGACCTTCCTGGAACGCGTTGCAGCAACTGTTTCAGGCGCGGCGAGATGCCAGATTCTGACATGAATTTTGGGATACAGGGCACCGACAGGATGACAAACCCACAGGTCATCTCCGCGCAGGCCCAGAATAGGAGAGGAGCGATGAAGTACATCTGGTCTTCTGTTCCAGCAAAGTTGATAGTGGTGTACAGACGGACAGATGCTGATACTGAAGCCCTATTTTGGTTTAACAATGAGCCTGCGACATCCTCAGAGTACAACTAACGTGTAGATAACTTACAAAAGTCCGACAGTGAAAAGTACGGAGATACCGACTTTCCTTTGCCAGTTCATATTCAAAGACCAAATTACTTTCTGCGGCAGCAACACCATAGTCCAGTCCGAAACTACTTGGACGCTGGCGGATGCGAGCATAACCTTGGGAAGGCTGTAACAGTTGTCCGGAGTCTGTAGGTAGAAGTCCCAGATGGCATTGTGAGGATTGCACTGCATGTTCAAAAGAATGATGCACGTGATGCCCCAGCTCACCTGAAGAGAGACCACGAGCATGCATCCCCACCAAAAGAAGCTCTTGGTCTTTTCGGCCGGCACGAAAATTCGACACCAGTCAAGTAGGATTGCTGACTTGATGAGAGGAAGTGTCGCGGAGTAACTGCAGCCATATACCAAAATGAGCTGCCACGCGCTTATGGTTAGTAGTGGTCTGCACTGTAGCTACTAAGAGGAGGTGAATCTACTCACATACAGCGGACGGATCATGTCTCCGTATCGAAGGTTCCACTGATGAACATAATATCCTGGCGTATATATCATGGAGTATCCGGCATAGTTCGTCACACAATATGCAATCTGATGGAAAAAGTGTAAGCGACTGGGTCTTGATAGTCGAACTCCCGCACAGCCCTGGAGGTGAGGCCAGGAGCGCTCCAGCACAATCAGGAGACTCTGCAACTCACAAAGCCCAGAATCATCAACACTGGAAGTGCGCACGATTAGCGATTGATTTGAGATACTGGTCACTCAATCAAAATGGACATGGGCCCCACCTTCTTCGATTTTCAGCGTTCCAGCGACCCCAATCTTGGTGTAGCCCCGGATCAAGCAACAGAGCGCAGTGACGACTGTGCAAAACGTTGTGACGAACCAGGCAAGACCATTCCGGTTCGGTGGATTACTGAAATTCGGCGTTATTCCTTCGGGTGGGCTCAAGGCTGGCTGTGTTAGCAATGAAACCAGCTGCTCTGAGGACATCGACATCGTGATCTAGACCCGACGCGAACGGTACTGCGTAGAGCCGGCGAGTCTAAAAGAATGCGACGATCTCCGGGACGCGTCCTAAGAGATGGTTTACCAGGAGAACAGTCCACGACAAATTTGATGGTCCGACCCTTTTGGAAGGACAAATTTGATTCGCCGGGGTTTGATCAATACCTTGCACCAACATTTGTTGCGTCGCAATCTGTTGGTTGACGGTTCCACCCGGCCCCTCTCGGAATGTGAGGGCACTCGAGTACAATGTGACTGATCAACCAGGAAGGCATACTGTTGGTTTCACCTCGCTTCCAAACTGGACCTGTTCCTCGGGGAAACCCCCAATCTCAGTCCGGTCCTCCTGCAAGACACCTTGAGCGGGGTTTCAACCGAATCCACTAACCAATGCACCGTTCAGGGTGAATATTATCCTGGATTTAATAAGCGCCGTGAGGTAGTATTTGCTACTATGGTCCCATCCAGTAGCATGAGGACTTGTAGAAGGATGCAGAGGCCTGCTTGACCCACCCGTCGAGCACGCGCGAGCAACCGGGCCTTTTTGAGATTTAATATTTCTACCGCCCATTCCTTCTCTAGTATCCTTGCCTCTTGCATTTTTCGATTCAGTGTTTCAATATTTCGTCACATCGCCGCCATGCCGAGTCTTGACATATCATCGAGTAAGCTGACCTCTAGTTATGTCTCGACAGAACTGAAATTGCAGCTGAACTGAACCTTTGCAGATCATTTGGAAGCCTCAGCCAATGGGCACCACTTACCGGCCGACCTCAGGCAGATGCAGGCGCGTCTGCCTCTCCCATCAGTTGCCCCCGGAACCATAGATCATGCCTCCATGACAGATGAGGAGGCTGCGGTCCAAGCACGCGACGTGTTGCAGACGATGAACAAGGCGCTGGCAGCGGGCGACGTCAAAGCTCTGGCGGAATGCTTCTTCCCTGGCCAAGCATATTGGAAAGATCAGCTGAGTTTGACCTGGCACCTGCGCACATTGACAGGCCCTGAAACAATCGCTGCCGGGCTCATAGAAACGTCGCGGCTGCGGGCGCTGGCGGGAGAGATCGAATTCACTAAGGCCCAATTCACACCCGCGGCCCCGACGCTCCAGTTCATCGAGAGCGACCTGACTTTCCGGACTGGCTCTCCCCAAGCCACATGCAGTGGTAGACTTTTACTATTGCCGCTGCGAAGCGAGCACGGTGGAGTTGAGTGGAAGGTCTGGATTTTAAGCACCAAATTGGAGAATTTGGACTTGCAGCCTGAGAACGAAAGCTTGCTCTTGAAACCATCTGAGCCGCTCAGTGGCGCAGAGACACTCGAGACAGATGTTTTCATCATTGGAGGCGGCAATGCGTAAGCACATCCCACATCACAGGGAGAAACAATCTTGATGCGCGTGAGCTAACGTGAACAGGGCTGTCGCACTTGCTGCGAGGCTGAAGGCGTTGGGAGTCGCAAGCATGATGGGTGAGCGGAATCCTAGACCCGGGGACAACTGGGACCGCCGCTACGAGTCTCTGAAGTTCCACATCCCAACGTCGTTCTGCGAATTACCGTACATGAGTGAGTCCGATTTACCTCTGTTTTTCATTTCGCGGCTTCCTATACTGATACAGAGCCAGATTACGATAAGATGCTGCAAACTCCTCATCTGCTCACCCGAGCTGAACTCGGCGAACAGGTGCGGAGATACGTCGACAGGTTCGGTTTGCAGATGATCAATTCTGCCTCCATACGATCGGCCGAGTTTGACGATCTGCAGAAGCGATGGACCATTGACCTTGAGACACCTGGCGGGAGGCGCACGGTGCGGAGCAAGCATCTCGTCCAGGCCACTGGAGTTGGGTCACAGATTCCATATACTCCTTCCATAGCAGGCCGTGAATTGTTCCAGGGAATCAGCCTTCACTCTGCGGACTATAAGAACGCCACCAAGGATATCAAGGACAAAGGCCTCAAGTCAGTCGTGGTTATTGGCTCGGCCAACACAGCCTTCGATGTCGTCCAAGACTGCCACGACGCCGGGCTACACACAACGATCAACGCCCGCTCACCCACCTACGTAGTCCCCCTGGATTACGTATGTCACGAGATGAGCTTGGGTGCCTACGACTCCCCCGCCGGGGTCGAGGCCATCGACAAGATGTTCCTCACCCTCCCGCAGGTCGTAGCCAGCCAGATCTCCAAGGGACTCTTCGCCGCCCTGGCATCCAACGAGCCCAACCGATACGCCAAGCTCGCCGAAGCCGGCTTCCCCGTCTTCGACAGCGCGCACCCGGACGCGGACCTCATGTCCAACCTGCTTGAGCAGGCCGGGGGCCACTACGTCGACGTCGGCACGACGAAGCTCATCGAGGACGGCAGGGTCAGCGTCAAGGCCGGTGTGGAGCCGGTGGCGTACACTGCCACGGGGCTGAGGTTCTCCGACGGGACGACAGTCGACACCGACGCGGTGGTCTGGTGCACCGGGTTCGCCGACCGGGACACGCGAGTCCTGGCGTCTACTATTCTCCCGCCTGAGACAGCTGCAAGGCTCGATGGTACTTGGGGCCTTGACGAGGAGGGAGAGGTGCGAGGAATGTGGAAGCGCCAGAGAGAGGTCGAGAACTATTGGGTCACGGGTGGATATACACAGCAACATCGTTATTACTCGAGGACCTTGGCACTGCAGATCAAGGCGGCTCTTGAGGGGTTGCTGCCACCGGCGTATCTTGAGACGCCGTCGTCGTAACAGTGGCGAACGTCATGCCTCTCGATTCGGGTCCGATGTGGGGCGCTTCGGCCCAAACACATTCCTCAGAGTCTGCGCATACAGTATGTCTAAAACTCGCTTACGACTCTCAAGGTTGCAATTGATACGTGGATGGGGCAGTGAAGACATTAGCGCTGCGTTCGTCCGCTTCGGTTTTACTACACTAGTACCGGCTTCGAAAATGAGCTACAGCCCAGGACCGCCTGATTATGATCACTTCTGCACCGCACCGCATCCAACTAGCCGCTCTTCCCCCTGCAAATGTCTCGTTCGAGGAACCAATAGGATCGATTAGGGTGTACCGGGGATCAATAATATGGCCCGTAGCACATGGCCATCTACTAATAGTCTCTCTTTCGATCCTATTGTATGTGATGAGGGTGATTATCAAACATGTCGAAACTGAGCCCATCACCCTACGACGTAGCTATGTTTCTATGAAACCGGCCGCTGCGAATAGATTCGGCTATTCTTACATCTTGAGGGTTCCTCAGGCTCGCCTTGCTCATCGAGTGTTGAACTTCTATTAGTCTATACCTATGCATCTTAATTGCATGCGATCGTCGCGTCAATGGAACATCCCAAACATGGTGCACTGCTACATTGAGGCCCCATAATGCATTTTGCTGAAATCCTATGGCGACTTCATCTCTGCACGGTCAAAACATGTTGCCCAAGTCACCTCCCGTACTTGGTATCCCCAATATGAAGTTGTTGGTAGCCTGCTGGCGTCTCTGGTGCTTCATTGTCTCCTCTCCACCAAAGGTGGCCCAGCTTCCACGCCGAGGACTCGGGTCCGCCTCTTCTGCCCGCGGCGATGCCGGGTGTGGGATTCGTGGCTTGTGGAATGTCGGCTGACGCTGGCTTCCTGTCCATCTTTCGCCCCCGTCCCTCGTGTGGGGCCGCGCATGCGTGTTTTGAAACGCTATAGTACCGATCGAGTGAGAGTAGTATTGCTGAGGATCAGCATCCTTCGGAGTTGGGAGGCTGATAGCAGGAGGCTTTGGTTCTGGCTTCCGTAGTATGAGGGACTGGGAGGCCTCGTCAATGTCTCTAGCAAACTACCCGCGGCTAAAAGAAAACACCGACCTTGGACCTCATGGTCTCCGCCCTCTTCAACCCCCTCCTCGCATCCAAGCTCAACCTCGTCTGCCCCTCTTCACACGCCTGCTTCGGCCCCGGCCTCGAGAAATTCCGCGCGTGATTATGGAAACTCGGCGGCGGCCCCGTCCTCGACCCCATAGAATACGACCGGTCCGAGGCATGCGGCCTCGGCCCAAACGACGACTGCTCCGAAGACCGACTGACAAGATTCGAGTGGCTCCCGCTCCGCCTCGGCGCAGGCTGCAGCCCCGGGTGCCGGTCCCTCGGGCTCTGCATGCCGTTGGAGGCAAGGTACTCCGCCGCCAGCCGCCTCTCCTCGTCGAGGTCGACCTCGTCCCGCGTCGCTGGCGGGATCTTGATGATGCGCTTCGTCGTCGTGGTCGTGACGATCGTGGTCGTCATGGTGATAATTAGATCGCCCGTGACGGGGTCCGTGTGCGTCTCCCGCGTGACCACGGGGCTGGAGGTCGACGTGGCCGTCGACTTGGTGTGCTCGACCGGCGCGATGGACGAGTTGCTCAGGGTCCGCGGGTTGAGGCTCGGCGAGGCGGTGGACTCCTTCAGCTCGCTGGAGGCGTCCGAGCTGTTTGTTGTTGTGGCGAGCTGGCCTGGTAGGGTTGCATTCTCAAGGGTCGGGTCGTCTGATCTTTTGGGGGGCCTTTCTCTATAGCTGTCGTCGCTGCGGCTGCTGCTCTGTTTCGTTGCTTGGTCCGAGTGAGAGATGTCGCCGCTCTTGCTTCGCCAGAACTTCCATCGTGGCCGCCTCGTCTCACCTTCAGAATAATATGCCATGGCGGAGGGAATTATTGGATTTCTCTTGTTCGTTTTGCAGGGCTCTGGTAGCAGAACGCTTCAGAGTGATATGAATGAGACCTGCTAGGTCGCATTGCACAATCCCGGTGCGAGCTTCGTATTCGAGAATGTCTGTTGCCTGAAGACGCATTTAGCCAACGTCATGCATGTCGTTCATCTGTTGTACGTGTTTTGTTTTTTGGGTCGCAGCACATCAACATGCTGTGTCGGTTCTGCTGGAAATATTTTGACTGTGACAGAGTTGAGCGAGGTCATCATCAGAAATCCCACGGCGGGGAATTCCTGCGCCCCATTCCCGTCTTCCCGTCTTCCCGGGAAAAAAGGTGGATGTGGCAGCCCCGCGCTCGGACGAGACGTATATTCAGGAAGCGGACCGAGCAAACAAGAACCAGGAATTTGGAGCAGGCCTCCCCCCTGTCGTGGCCCGGCGGTAAGTACCGAATCCGTTCCTGCATTGAGGTGGAGTCGAGTGGACTGAACTTCCTGCCTCTCAAATGGTCAGTTGCGGCGGTGATGATTTGGGGGTTCAGGTGAGCTCGAGTCAAAGACCTCAGCAAGCTTCATCTTTACCCGCTCTAGGTTTTCTCTCCCAGTCAAGGTTGCGCGTGGGGATAACCTTATTCTAGTAAAGAGCTCAGAATTGGTGATGTGGTGGTAAACAGATCGAAACAAGGGGTTTACTACGCAGACAATTAGCTGCAGGCAATCACACCGTGCCATGCCGTCATCGTTCTCCTTGGTACAAGTGTGCAGCACTGTAGTATTTGACCGGAAGGCACTAGCATCTAGCCCCGATGAATCAATTTGGCCTGTCCGATCTCGTATAGATATGGTCACATTGAATCGTTCCAGACAGACGAGGATGTGTGACGAGGCAAGAGATACGTTGCCTCTTCATTCGGTGTGTAACCCCGTGATGCGAACTCAGGATCGCAAGCACACAGTAGCATTGCATGCAACCCTAAGAAGTTTCACGTCTCAATGAGGGAAGAGGCAGGAACTGAGCGAAAACTCTATTCGACCTGGGGCCCTATCAGCTATCAGCGCTAGCGGCCTGGCAGTCCAATGCAACAGAAACACATGGGGCTACAGTACTCCGTAGCACGGCCGCCAACCGTTTGACCCACCACACAGCCGGTTGCCAGTCAGAGGCTCAGAGCCAAAGCCGTTGCGGTGCCTGTTCATTCGGGTTGTCCGTGCCCTCGGGCACTCGCCAGGGTAGAGTTCGTACGGCAATGTCGGAAAAGCGCTGACACCCACAATTCACCTGTCTCGGGTCAGGATATACCTCGATGTTTCATCTTTTTCTGAGGAGAATTGTTTCGACTAGAGCCCCAACGCATAAGCATATATAGGTAGTATTACAATATTAATAGGCGGGACGTGCTTTTGGGTGCATGTTCTGACGGGCAAGGTCTTTTAAGGAACTCCTCTCAGGAATTACAGCATACTGATCTTCGTCCAGCCTGTCGTGGGTTCGAAAGGATGAATCAAGTAAGGGATTGCTGCATAGTTTGTTTTCATTAGACTATAGGCAGCTATCACACGAAGCCAATAGATATGGGAGATCCGGATTTCCCTGCTTTGAAGGGAGTAGACATAGTTTCCTAATTTAAGTCCGCTTCTACTCATCATACTATTGAAGCAGCACGAGGTTCAGTCTGGTGTTTCAAGCACGGTTCAAGTCGTCTAGGCCAGAATTCCAATGTTGCATCAGTCTGCAGGAAGAACATAGCAACAGTCACCTCCTCGGGTAATACTAATAGGTGTTGAAATGAATTTGGCATACCTAGCTGCAATGTAAGAGCAACTCCAGGTTTCATGTTTGACTTTGAAGCGGCTCGCTTTTGAAGGGTCTAGCGTAAACTTGGATTGCAACTCATCCTTTGCTGATTGCCCTAATATTGTAACATGATCTCCGGACTTGACCGGACGAATGATGGCAAACCGAAGGCTTTTGTCAAGGACTGAGCGTGCACCCTCCATTGATCCTGTAAGGATGGTCCAATGAGGATGCCCCAGTGCATATGGAAGGTTGAGTAACGGCCCGCCTGCTGCGACTGTAGGGAGTGTCTGATAGACACCTGGTACGATAGTTTCCCTGCCTCGTGCGATGACCTCTAGCTCATATTCATTCATAGCATCTCCGATCCGCTATCGTGCAGACTAGAAGAGAACTCAGTCTTTTCAAGCTCTGGAGTGATTTTCCCGAGGGATCGACAGTCGAGCAAGTTTCAGACAAGACCGACGCGGAACGACAGCTGATTGGTATGTATCTGTGTTGCATGATCTGTGAGAGATAATCAAGCCTCTCACATCTGAAATAGGACGATCTCTGAGATACGTCGCCGCCGTTGGCGCAGTCGAGAGGGTCGAAAAGGGTCGTTACGCCGCCAACCATGTTACCCGAAACCTCCGCGAGCCTTTAGCTGAACATGACTTGTCCACTTAGTATGCCCTTTCAGAAATTCCCATAGAAACGCCTTCGACTGTTTACTCACAGCGACTGCAGCTTCTACCTTAGTGCACCACCATTTCAGGCCATCCCTCAGTTCCTCCAGAAGACCAAGTACATGATGCCGGAAGATGCGAGCCAGACCCTATTTCAAATAGCGCTAGGCACCTACAAGACTATATTCGAATGGTTCGTCGGACAGCCGGAATTTCTAGGCACTTCAACAACTATATGTCGATGCATCGCAAGCAAACTGAAAGCCTTTCCTGGCTCTCGGTCTACCCCGTTGAGGCCGAAGCGGCGGGCAAGCCGGCGAAACAACCGCTATATGTTGATATCGGCCGTGTTATTGGCCACCAGTGCAAGTAATTCAAGGAGAAGTCCCGCGACACGCCAGGCCGTGTGGTCCTCCAGGACCTGCCACGTTCGATTACCAGGGCTCCTCCCACCCCGGGCGTTGAAAACATGGCCCACGAATTTTTCCACACTCTAGCTTATCACAGGTACGGAGCTCTAATCTTGCCGCGCATCAAGTGCTGTATTGCAGCTTCTGCCTCATGAGCTCATTCATTCTGACCGAAATGTTCGAAATGAACAGGGGCCAAATTCTACTACATACATACAGTTATAAGTTAGCGCACCAGTCCACACACAACCCCACCAATACATATAAGTTATATATATCTTTATAATTAGAGTTACTTAAATATATATTTACTTTATAAGTGTATTTTAAGTTATATAAATATAAGAATTATACTATTTAACTTATCTCTTTTTTTTATATTTAAAAGTATATTTTTCTTTATTAAAGCTTAATTTTTAACTATTATAATTAATTATTAGACTAATAATAATAAAAATAAAATATATAAAATATATTATATTTCTTAATACTTATAATAAAATTATATAATAGGTTTTATAACTTATAAAAATATTAGTTTTATTTATTAAAAGTTATTATTAATATAAGAATATTTTTAATTAATTAAACCCTTATTTAAAATTATTTTTTATTTATTTATATATAAACTTCTTTAATACTTTATTAATTAAATTATTAATAATAATTAACTACTCAATACCCCTTTTATTTTTATTAAAAGGTATTAAATATATAAGTTTTTAAAAAGAAATTTAAAATAAAACCTTTAAAGTTATATAAATTAACTATAAATATATAAATAATATTATATTTAAATATATTAATAGTTTTTAACTATTTAAAAATATTAAAATTATTAATATTTTTAATTAATTTTAAAGTAATATAAATAAAATTAACTTTTAAAAATAATAATAATTATAATTTAATAATTAAATGTTTAAAAGTAAGTTTATTATTAAAAGTTAGTTATTAATTATATTTAATTTATTATAATTAAATATTATATAATAAATATATAGTTAATTTTACCTTTAATTATTTTTATAAAAAATAGTTTAATAATAATAGTTTCTTTAAAATAAACTTAATTAATTTAAAATTATAATTTTATAATATTAAATATAAATTAAATTAATAATAATATTAATTTATAATAATTAAAAATATTTATAAATTTTTACTTACTTTAATAATTTTAAATAATAATAAATATTAATCTTTAATAATTATAAATTTTATATAATTAAAGAGTTTATATAAAAGTATTTTTTTATGAAATATAATTCTTCTTTTAATATATATTTTTATATATTTTAATTATTTAAGATTAAAGTACTTTTATATTTAAAGTATTAATATTATTAAGAGTTAATTTAATTTATTATAATATATAATATAAAAGATTTTTATAAAAGATTTTTTATATATTAATTATAAAATATAAAAGAATACTTTTATAATTATATATATTAAAAAAGTTAGTTAGAAATTAAAATTTAATTTAAAAATTAAAATAAAGTTCTTAACTTAAAGTTAATATAAAAATAATAATATTACTACCCTTAATATTAATTAAAAACTTATTTTTATTAATAAATAATTAACTTTAATAGATTTAAAAATACTTTATTTATTTTATTAAATATTAAAAATTAAGTAAAATTATATAAGTTAAAGTAAATATTTAAATTATTTAAAATTTAACTTTTTTAAAAACTAATTAAAAGGTTTAAAAGTTAATTATATATATAGTTATTATAAAAGTAAAAGATATTTTTATTAATATATTAAATTATTAAAAGATTTAAAATAATAAAGAGGTTTTTTTTATTTAAATAAAGTATTTATTAATATAATAATAATTAAAAAAAGAATATTAATAGAATATCTTATAAAAATTAAGGTAAAGTTAAATAATAAAAGTAAAGTAAATAATAAAAATAAGTTTATAAAATCAAATTATATTATAATTAAAATTATAAAGATTTAAATATTATTATTAACTTTAAAATAATATTTATAATTATTAAAAATTTAAATTTAAAGTTAAATAGTAATCTTAAAGGTGTCTAAAATTTTTATATGCGTTAGTGGGGTTATGTGTGGACTGGTGCGCTGACTTATACAATCAATCCCCAAACAATCTCCGCAAGCTCCTTGAAATTATGAAGGCTGCTCTGACGGCCGATTCGGTGCTGCTCGTAGATGAGATGGCACTGCCAGAGACGGGTGTACTAAGTACCATAGCAGCTTCAATAGATCTGATATGGCCTCTTCTCTGGCCAGTGCGGAGCGCACCAGGGGAAAAGTGGGCGGAATCATTTCATGAAGTCAGTCTTGAGATCTTCCATACGTATACACGACGATCGAACGTACGAGACTGTGATGGACGCACGTTTACCGAAAGCTGCTTAACTGGATAGAGGTAGATAGTCGTTGGATGCTGTCTCATCTCAGTCTCCCTGCTAGTGGGTCTTAAGATCGACGTATCAGATTTGAAGTGTCTAGATACAAAATACGAGTATTCACTTCAAATCCTTGAGCAAACATCCACACTGAGGTCCACAGTGGTGAGGAGCTTGCTCTCCAGAAGGATTCAGGGAGGCCCGGGGTTGTATCGTTGTAATGATGGACTGGTTGGCTGCCTACGCTTAAAGATGCACATTACTTATGTAACTGCACACGTTCAGGGACCCTAGGCGACACATATACAGGGTACCTAGGTACTTAGGTATCACTACGGCACAGCACTCCGTAGATAATATGTCAGATTCAGCTAAGTATTAATACCTAAGTACTTGCTCCTCTTCCAACCCCCAACGTCCGAAAACACCAAACGAATCGTTACCCAGAGCTCAAACAACATTAAAACACCATCTTTGTTAAAACCCTTGTGCACCCAGTGTCATACATTTCGAAAAACCTCACCATGCCTGCACCCAAGCTTATCTTCGGCTCTGGCCTCTTCACCAAGGAACACGGCTACGGTTCTGCCCAAGACTGCAAGCCGTGGCTTGATGTCCTGTTGGACAACAAGGCCAAGGGCCTCATCAACGAGATCGACACCGCAGCTGCCTACCAGCAATGTGAAGGGTATCTAGGTGACCTCAAGTTCACCTCTCACTTCGAGATCGGCACCAAGGTCTTCGGTGGGGCTCATCCAGCCCAGCCTGCCACCAAGGACGCCGTTATTGCTCAGGCCAAGGACAGCTTGAGCAAGCTGGGCGTTCAGCAGATTGACATCCTATTCATACATTGTCCCGACTATCGTGTCTCATTTGAAGACACGCTCTCAGGAATTGACGCCCTATACAAGGAGGGCGCCTTCAAGCGCTTTGGCCTTGCCAACTACAGACCAGAAGAAGTGGAAGAGGTCATCAAGGTCTGCAAAGACAAGGGCTTTGTGCTCCCATCTGTCTTCACGGGCAGCTACAGTGCCGTTGCTCGTCTGCCAGAGAGAGAGCTTCTGCCCCTTCTCCGCAAGCACAAGATCGCATTCTACGCTTACAGCCCCATCGCAGGCGGCTTACTGGCCAAGACATCCCAGCAGTTCCGTGACCAGTCATTTACTGGCCGATGGGACAAGGCAGGCTTCTTGGGCAAGGTTTACCAGTTCATTTATAACAAGCCTAACGCCCTAGAGGCGTTGGACAAGTGGCACGAGATTGCTGCGGCTGAGGGCATTTCGCCCGCAGAGATGGCGTAAGTCCCGCTTTGAATCATATCTTTTTACTTTTTCACTTATTGCATGATCATCACTTCCAAATACCGCTGCTAATGACGGAAACCTGTAGTTATCGCTGGGTGGCCCACAATTCTGCGTTGGATGGCTCACTGGGTGATGGCATTATTATCGGCGCGACTTCTATCGAGCAGTGGAACAGCAACCTCGAAGCGATTCAAAAAGGCCCCCTGAGTGCAGAGACCGCCAAAAAGATTGACTCACTCTGGGGACCAGGCTTGGAGTCAGATTCTATCTTGGACAACTGGGCAGCTATCCAGGGAGTGACGGCAGCGAGTAAGAAGTAGCTGACGGCTAGAGTATAAATATGTGGCAGCTAGCTACCAAGATTTCAAGCTGCATATCTATTGGTTGTCATGAATCCGAGTACGGCATTGGATTCAACCAGGCTGACTTATATGACAAGGCAGAGGCTTTGAGCTTCTGGACCTTGCTTACCTAGCCAACGTCGACTATCCAGTTCTGTACAACGATCGACCTACACAGCTCAACAAGTGTGCACCCACCCATTACTTATTGTTAGAAAATTCCAGAATCTCACAATGCCCTTGTCTCCTTTTAACTGGTTTCGCTTGTATTCCGTATACGTCCGAAGACATACCATGGCGCCTTCATACGGTGGCAAACGCTCAAGACTCAGCGTTTAAAAAAATACAATGCCAATATGTTGGCAAGGATTAACCACCAACGGTGCCCAGGTACCTGCCCAGGAGTACCACGGAGTGGGCTACTTGCACGACCCCGCCGACACCCGTTGGTTGTTCGACGGGGAGGGAAAGGATTTACTTGCCTGTTCCGACCGGCGTGTTGTTCCTTCGTGTTCCCGTTGGAGGTGGGCCGCAGACCCTCAAACCCTTTATCAGCATTCCCTCCATGATTTACGTTGCCACCAAAAGAATAAGATCCATCACTGGGATGTGACCGCGCGAGATTGAGGAACCATGTAACCACACACGCCAGATTACCAAATTGCGCGGTCTACTAGTAGTTGCATATTCCAGCCAGTAGTAACCTGTTCCTTCAGGACGCGATAACGCTAACGACCAACAGTGAATGCATTGACCGGCCCTGCTCTGACGATGCTGCTGCAGCTCCGCCCGGAAGGAAACCGCCGAGTGGGCACCTGTGCCCCATTCTTCCTAGGTGCCTTTAAGTGGGTGAGCAGTCTTGTCAGAATCTGTGGTTCTGATCGTAAGACATCAGCCCCAGCTTTTGCAGGAGGCTGATGCATTAGCTTAGAGCTAGACCATGCGGGCAAATAGTACAGGCCGTTGCTGGTGTGTTGGCTCACAGTCTACGCTCAGGACCCACGACGTCCATTCCCAAGATGTGCAAGCGCCTCATGGTGAGCTGCATGAAGAATGACCGAACCCCACGGGATGGAACCATTCGCAAAGTCATTGGCATGTCAACAAGAACCGTGAGACGAAGGTGGGAAAAGAAATGCGTCACCGTCTGTTAACACGTGATACAACAACGTATCGTCAGGGACTACGCTGGGTTCGGCTTAATACCCGGAGTCCTTGGAACATACCTGTAGGGTTCAATTTCATCCACTCATCCACTGCTGGCGCAATGTTTACCCAGGTACCCAGGCGTGTTTCGCACAACGTGAGAAAGAAATCCCGCATGCCATGTCAAAATCGTAAAACGATTGTATTTGAAATTACTTTGTGAGGATCAAGTCCCAAAGAATGGTGAAAATGATTCCGAGAGATTCATGACGTCTTCTGCCGGACCCGAATTTGGACACCTTTGTGTGGTACCATGACGTTGACCAGGGACATGCTCTTGGGGGGATCACCCAGAACCTCGACGTCGTAGTTCAAGATGATGTAGGCCAGATTTTCTGCGCGGCATACCATTGCGCAGTACAGAAATGCTTGCCGTAGCCCCAGGGAAGGAAAGATTGACTGGGAACTGTCGACGACGCGGCTGCTCGCTCCAATCTAACGTCTCCGTTGTTCTCCCTCCCTGCCTGTTTGGCTTCAAAACCTTCTGGAAAATCGGAACGCATCAAACTCTCGCGGTCTGTCGTTGAACGCGAATTCCGGATCCATGTGCACTGGCATAGGCTGGGAAGGGAAAACCACACAGGCTTTCCTGGGGAGTTTCGAGCCGTCATCGAGACTCAGGTCTAGCTCGTCGCCAACAACGTCGCGAGCCACGCTGACAATTCAGATAGCGGAGAGTCGTATTGACTCACGCAAGGTGGATTCTAGTAGGTGAAGGCTGTCAATGGTATCCTTGGACCCTAGTTCATCCGTTGCCTTTGAGGATTCCGGGTGCTCGGTCATTTTCATAAGCTCTTCTTGAAGACTGGCAAGGAACTCCGGGTCGTTCTTGGAAGGACTCTTATATAGGTCTTGAATACAATGCGATAGCACCCATACCATTCTCATGACAGACATGGTCACAAGCCCGAGGAGACGCAGACCGATTCTCGAAGGTTCCATCTGCTCCGGTCCGGCTTTCGCACATCTCTCTATCATCCATTGCAAGAAGTCGTCCTATAAGAATGGGTGTGTTAGAGATAAAAGCCCGCACATTGAGAAATCGATTATGGATTTGCATACTGGTACTTTTGGAGCCACGCCTGATTTGCTCTTCTCCCAAACGCGGATCCTCTCTTCGATGACGGGCATGAGTAACTTCAAGCAGCGTGATTGGTTATACTTCGCGGCTAAAGCGAGCAGAGGAGCGATCCATGGCCTCAAAGACGGCGGCAAACAGTTAATAATCGCGGTCCCCATCACCACAGCGTCGGCATACCGCATTGTAGCACCCAGGACACTTTGGTCCTGACATAGGGTCTCACCGACCAGGACCTGCATGGCCGCACGGGAGATGACTCTTCCGCACGCATACCAGTTGTTTAATGTGACCACCCAACCTTCTCGTCGTTGCAACTCTGAGAGCCCTGCCAGTATGCGCAGAAGGCCCTGTTCAGCCCCTCAGCCGCGGGACCAGCCAGGCTGCCAACCTGCTTGGGCGCCAAGGTCTTGCGAACAACCTCAAAGTGGTTTGGGTTCCAAGGTTGTTGTACACATCGCTGTCGGCTATCATGTAGGGAAGCTGTATGATCTCATGCCGGGGGCGGTGAGCCCCGAGTTCGTTGTCAGGCCGGTTGAGTAGATGCAGCGATGTCGGAGGGAGCACGACGACGGCACTCCCGGTCCATACTGCTGGTAAAGCGAAGGGCCGGTTGGCTTTGGAGAACTGGGTATACCCGACTGCTGTGTTTTGTGCTGTTTTAAGGATGGAGCCAAAGACGGCCCTCGGCTATGACTAAACACCCCGGCTAGGGAGTCCAATAACGTTTAGGTCTTTTTGTAACTTATATTAGGATTTATTAACTTTAGCTACACTATATTTTTCCTTTATACTATATAACCACTTAGCTCTTCTAGGTATAAGGCTAAAAGATCTATAATTATAATTTTATAACTAGTTTTTTATTTAACTATATTATATTATTATAACTTTATTTAGCTTTATTTAAGCTTTTTTTAAAAATATTTTTAGTATTTTTTTTTAAAGAAGTTAAATCTAAAAGGGAGCCTTTAAGCTTAAGTTTAAGATTCTTATAGATTTTAATTTCTTTTAAATTAAGTTTATAATCCTTTAACTTCTTTAAAAAAATATATTAATTATTTTAAATATTAATAACTTCTTTTTAAAGTAAAGATCTATTTTTATATAGTTATAAACTTAATTATTAATAATTATTTTTTTTTATAAAGCTATTAGAATTATAAACTTAAATAATAGAGTATAGTTACCTTACTTAGTTATCTCTTAGTTTAATAAGTTAAATAACTACTTTTAAGTAGTTTTATTTAATAGATGTTTACTTAAGTAGAGCTAGAACTTATATATATCCTTAATTAAAGAAATAGTAGCTTTATCTTTACCTATTTTAACTAACTTACCTAAGTTATATAATAATATTATATATAATACTTAATAGCGTTAAAACTAGATAGCCTATAGTTTATAATAACTTTAACTTTTAATATATTAATTCAAATAGGTATAGCTTAACGTACTAATATAGGAAGGTATCTTCTAATAATAGATAGCGTTATAAATATAATAGATTATAAAGTTACTATAAAAGGTTTTATGTAATAAACTTAATTAAGTTAATCTTTAAAAAATATATTATAATTTATCCTTTTAAGACCCTAACTATTTACTTCTAACTTAATAATAGAATTAAAAATATAAATAATTTATATAACTACTTATTTCTTCTTTAATAATTTAAACTTTATATATAAAGTTTTTAGTAACTTTAAATATATTTTTATAATCTTTTTATAAAAAATTTTTAAATCCTTCTTCTTTATTTTTATTATACTTTTTTATATTATTAAAAAGTTAGTAATTATTAATAATAAAAATATAGACTTAAAGGAGAATAAACTTATTATACATTCTTTTTATTTTTTTTATAAATTATTTTTAAAACTCTCTTTAAAAGTTTTAATATTTTATATAAAAGTTTTAAAGGCTATATATGATAAGATGTCGCTCAAGTAAAACAAAATTACCCATACTGCGAGAGCACTGCCACAGAGCGTCTGCGCTTGTATGGGCAAAGAAACAAACTTCGGTGAGACTACCCGAGTACTATGCTAGACTGTGGCGGTGTGTATTCTCAAAGGCAAAGAGATCCCCAGGCGCCTGAGGCCGCGCCATCTTACTCGTCGTTGTCCTCGACAGAAATTGGGATGGGCTTGTCAGAGTCAGATAGAACAGCAGTCCAACTCTGGCTACCAATTGGCCGGACGGTGATCTTAACGTCATGGTCTGGTGTCGGAATGGCACCAGCCATGGACGTCTTCTCAGTTGACGGTCGGGTCCACTTCCCCCTCACGGGCATGATTTCGAGCTGCAAGACAGTGAGAGCTGCGAAGGCCAGAATCTCACATGTAGCAAAATGTCGGCCGGGGCATAGAGTCGTTCCGCCGCCGAAGCCACGGAAAGCCACGGGGTTGTGTCGCTTGGATCCAGGCGCGCGGACAAAACGCTTGTGGTTGAACTTGGCGACGTCGGAGCCCCAGACCGATTGGATACTGTGCTGTACAGGCGCTGGCATCATGACGGTGCTGCCTTTCTTGAGGAGGTACTGGCCAACGAGCATGTGGTCTTCCAGCACCATACGGACCGAGTTGTTGATACCGTAGAAACGGAAAACTTCCTGAAAGGTCGACAAGAAGATGGGACAGCTGGTCTTGATGTAGTCCACGTCAATTTTGCAAACTCCCTCGCTCTCTTGAACGCCTTCGAGCAGTTCTTGACGGCAGTCCTTGAATAAAGTCGGATCCGAAAGGATCTGCCAGAGAAGCCAAAATGTGGCCGGAATGGTGTTGCTGAGGAGTGCAAATGAACCGCCGATCTCGGTTCTCGCAATGTCACTGATAGCAAGGTGGTTCTGAACATTGTGTTCATATCTTCGCCGAACGAGTTCAGATGCCTGGTTTTGACCGCCAGCTTTGAAATAGTCCTCGAAATTCTGCACCATTAACTCCCGCGCCTTGAGGCTTCTTTTGGCTGTGATTGCAGGGAGGAGATTGAGCATAAAGGTGGTAATTCTCGGCTCATAGATACTTTGGTTCTGGTCAGCATATTCCTCCACACTCCGGATGAGGTCACAGAGACTTACTACCATGCTTCCTCCATGGCCGGGTTTCTGTATGGATTCTGAGGCCCATACACTGCGTCTGTAGTGGCGAGCAAGACCTCATGCTGGATCCACTTGTACATGTCGACTGTGATCGGGCTTTGTCTTCTCAACTTGTCGAGAGAAACAGCAACAGCTCGAACAGACGCCCGATTCATGGCATCGAGTGCAGGTCCGGGGCTAACGGCTGGATGAATAGCCGTGTCAAAGCTCATCAAGTAGCCGTGGTCCTCCGTCATGTCTGTTGCCATTATGTCATTTGCGGTCTTACTTCCTCCCATAGCATACTTAAAAGCGCGAGCAGCAAAAGGCGTGAAGGCAACAGTGCGGAATTGTCGTTGGACAACGGGGATGAGGTTCGTCGAATTAACAACATAGATCCGCGCACCCGGCATTCGCAGGGTGTAGATCGGAAGGCCATACTTGTCCCTGGTCTCCGTGTCAGCGGAAGCTGTGCAGGTAGAATAAATCAGGAAAAGGTTACGAACATCAATCGTGTGTAGACGTCGGCTTTGTATCGGATCATTGCGATGATGGGGCTGAGGAAGGGGATGGTCGTCTCAATTGCCTTCGGTTCTTTGCCATCCTGAGTGAGCCTGAGCAGCACCTGCAACCCTAAAAATAGGAAGCCAACGCCCCAAAAGACGGCTGTGACGCCGGACGGCATTTTGGAGAGTCTGCGGAAGGATCGTGGACTGTGAGTTGCAATGTTTGCCAGAGAGGCCAGTGAAAGCGAGGGGAAACTAAGGGAGAAGAAGTTACGATATCGATCAAGCGGGACCACTGAGGGAGAAGGCCCACGGCATCCAGGTTTGCGAAACGTGCATCGATGGTATCAGGTCTCACATATCATTCGTGGGCAGAAAGTAGTCTACCAACGGCCCCCAAATGCTGTCACCTACCCGGGTACTTGCCGCGTAGGCTGTGCGAGTCTTGGCTGGTACGACCCAGCAGGCAGTAATCAATCAACCCAACCTATCAGCAACCGTAAGCATGCATGAAACCGGCTGGAAGTACTGTGTTGGTAATGTTTACTGCAGGTGGACAAAGCTCTGTTTCTGCTTAAGGTGCTTATCCAGCACGCCAGCCCACTGGGCGATTGCCGGTCTCTTTTAAATCACATATAGGCCCCCTATTCTACCCCTTCCTATTAGCCTACTCCTTAAATAGGTTAGTAATATTTAGGTATACAGTAGTTTTTATAAACTATTTATATAAGGAATTTATAAATAATATATTTAAATTAAAGGTTTATAAAGTATTTATTTTTTATTTTTTATAAATATACTTATTATTTAAAATATAATAGTTTATATTAAATTAATTAATATTATAAAAGTAATTTTATTAAATTTAAATTTTTTATTTTTAATAGGATTATATTTATTAGCTAGGCTTACGTATATAAGGGTAGAAGAAGTGGTGTTAGAAGTGGTTAATTACTAGTAACTAATTATTAGAGGGTTGCCTAAAGGGCCTATATAGGTGAATGCCTTCCCTGCTGACTAAGCCTAACAAAGGACTGTCACAACTATTATAATATTAAGTATAAATAATTTTTTAATATAATTAGTTAATTATTTTAATTAAAGTTTTTATAAAAACCTTTTAAAGTTTTTTTATAATATTATTATATTTTAATAAACTTTTTAATACTTAATAATATTATAATAATTTAGAGTTAACACTTAAGACTAAGCCTATAAACTACTAGAATAACTAATTATTAAATTAGTTATTATAATCTTTTAACTAAGCAATCTATTATATTAATAGTTAATAGAATTCCTACTATCTTAATAACTAATTTAAAGGGTGTAGGTTTAAGCCCCTATATTTAAAAAGATCTTATTTAAGGTATTAATAGGCTAATAAATACAGTATTTATAATCTATAATTATAATACTAAAATAGACTATTTACTCTAATAAAGTAACTTAAATATACTATAAATACCTATTCTATTTAAAAGATTTTTAAGCCTCTTATAAATACTTAATCTATCTCTAAGCTATCTAAATACTCTATAAAGCCTTAAAGGGGATTATAATAATCTAAAGTTAATATTTAAAACTAAACCTATAAACTATTAAAATAGCTAATTATTAAATTAGTTATTATAGTCTTTTAACTAAACGGTCTATTATATTAATAGTTAGTAGAATTCCTACTATCTTAAATATTAAAGAGTATATCCTCTATTAAATAGAAATTATACTATAAGAGTAAAAGTTTTTATATTAGTTTCTAAAATATCTTATAAATAAGATAAACTAACTATATTCACCTAAAAGTTTACATTCTAAAGAAGATTCCACATACCTATAATTAAACTATTTAAATACTATACTAAAAACCTATAGATCTATCTAACTATTAGTAGACCTTCTTATAAGTAGTTAGAAAGATATTGTTATTAGTTAACTAATTATAAATAGAGGGCTAACTATAAATAGATAGGAAATAAAGCCCTTAATTAATTAAATTTTTAAAAAATAGTTAGACTTAAAAAGTATTTAAAAAGTAATAAGTATTTTTATACTTTTCTTCTTTTTAATTATATAAAAAGATATACTAATAAGAATAAAATATTACCTTTTAAAAAAAGATTTATAAAAGGCTTAAAATAAAAAGAATATATATAAAAACTTAAAGGAACTTTAAGTAAAATATAAAGAAGTTATCCTTATTAAAAAGAATTACTATTTAATTTTAAGTTAGTTAGATAGCATACTAAAGCCTAATTAACTAGGAGGAGGCTACTTATAGTTAGGGAATTTCTTATGGTTGGCTAACTAATAACGGTATTTTTCTAGCTATTTATAAAAAGGCCTACTAACTATTGGAGTGGGCCACGGGCTTCCGCTACGGTACCCATTTACTACTCGTACCCCGCCGCTCAAGCACCGCCATTTACACTGACATAGGTTTGGCAAAGAAGCCTGTGCTACATTCTGCATGGGCGTCAGCCATGCAACAAATAGACCATAACCTGGTCAACTGCACTAGATGGCGGAGTGAATCAACACATAGGGTGGTATCAGACTGTTATCGCAGGGTTAGGGGTATATATGGCACAGGGCAGGGTGAGTGGGGATAAGTTTACAACACCCGGTGCATAGATTAGATTCACATGCCCGTCAGTGTGCCTCGGCCGATCTCAAAAATACCACACACAGATCAATCCTTCAACACTCACCCAAACCGCACGACGATCTTACCACCTCTGCACACACCACCCCGTGCGCCATGGCCTCGCAACGCCTGCGCCTCCTCGGCGCCCTGCTGGCTCTCGCCATCCCGACCATCCACCTACTCAGGCGCATCACCGCCCGGCGGCGAAAACTAGCCTCGGCAGAACGCGTGCTCATCCTGGGCGCGTCAAGCGGCGTCGGCCACGCCATCGCCAGGCAGTACGCCCGCCGCGGCGCGAGGGTGTGCGTTGTCGCGAGGCGGGCGGACAAGATCAGCGCCCTGGCAGCTGAGTGCAGCAGAATCATCACCAGCAGCGGCGGCGGCGGCGATGGGGCCAACGGCGGCTGCATCGGCGTGGCGGCCGACCTGAGCGTCGTCGAGGACATGGTGCGGCTCCGGGAGACCATCCACCGCGAGTGGGGCGGCCTGGACACGGTGCATGTGTGTGCTGGCGTGTCGGCGCTGCAGCCCGTGATGGCCCTCACCGGGGTTGAGGGGGAGCACGAGGATGCTGCTGCCAAGGGGATCCAGGATGCCGTTGACATCACTGCGAAGGCGGTCCAGGGCAATCTCTATGGGCCCATGGTTGCTGCGCTGACATTTGTGAGTTGTTAATATTGGCATGGCCTTCCTTGGCGCCACCTTCTCACGACTTCATGACAGACTGTGAGACTGACACATCTCAACAGATCCCCATGCTGACACGCACATCTACCGCGCCCGCCATCGTGCTCGTCTCTTCCCTGGCTGCTCTGGTGCCAGCACCGACCCGGGCTCTCTACGCCGCCACCAAGGCCTCATCACTGCTCCTCTACCAGGCCATGGCCATAGAGCACCGGGACATCGCTTTCACTTTCATCATACCAGCTACCATCGAAGGCGACTTCCGCGCATCAGCCGTCGACTCCGGCCCTGTGCGGGAGGCCGACCCAAACAAGCACGGGCTCAAGATCGGCTACGTTGCAGCCCAGTGCATCGGTGCCGTCGACAATGGTGTGAGGGGCAACGTGATCATGCCTCGGGTCCCATATGTTTTTGCCCATCACTTGTATTACATCTGGCCGTCGCTGATTGAGAAACTGGCAGCGAGGAAGTACAATTTCGTCTATTGAATTAGATGGCAAAGATAATCTGCATGCTCGGATTGTACTTCTTGAGTTGACAGTTTCGACGTCCGTCATGGTGGTCCAGGGGCTCAGATTTGCCGCGGGCGATGTGACATTTCCCCGATAGCCGCGTATACATATAGCTTCAAATGTTGGCTACCGACTTATAGAGGGCTTGATTCATAATCAACAATATCCAGGCCGAATTACGCACTTTCAGCATACACCTGCTCGGCGCAATGTCGCAAAGCCTGCAAGAGCACACGTATGACCCGGCCGCTCCGAGTCCTGTTTCTCTGGGCGTCAGACCAGCATAATAAGGCTGCAACTCCTCAGATTATGCGCCGTGCACGGAACGTGAGGTGTTCTTGCTGTTGGGTCTACCTAAACCTTATTATTGGCAATGCTGGGCTCTTGCATCTATAGTAGTGCAATATAACTCTCCGGCGGCGAGAAGTGGCATCATAAACCGAGAGAGACCCAGTGGTCACGTTCAGTCCCAGTGAATGATCAAGGTACATGCACATCATGGTTGAGAACATTCAAATGTTGAGAATCCAGTCTACTTTTTTTACCATCGCAGTATATTGGTCAGTTCTCAGACGTTGATCTCAGTAACTACAACCAGTCTATCTCTTCCTTCATCCAATCCGCTGTATACAATGTAGTAGTGTATGGGAGGTACACCACCACCCAAGTCAATGGGACTGATAAAATTGCCAGATATTAGTGCGAACCAACGGCCAAGAATGAAAATAGCAGCAACCTGCAACTAATGTTCGATTCTATCACATCGAACAGGGATTACTGGTCAGCAAAGGGAAGTAATGCTCACTCGGCACTCAGAAAGGCATATCATGTCTAAACTTGTTTCTAGGTACCCACGGGTTTGGGTTCTGCTTACCAATTGCTGGCGCCAGAACTTGAAGGCATAGGGGGTAACCGAAGGTCTGGCCCCTGGGCACTACTACCCTAGGATAGGATAGCCACAAGCACGTAATATATTCCTGGAGATATTACGGCAATAGTCAGGGTTCTAAGTATCGGCCTCGATCACAGTACCATCATCAAATCTTTGTGCGCTGATGTTCTTCAACTACCTCAGATCATACAATGCGAATCGACCGCTTGGGCATGGGCGCTCTTCCCACCTGGACCCCGTGGCAATCAACGAAAGTATGAGTGAGCTTACCGCTTGTCCTACTTGAAAGTGACCGTTTATACTGACTGTACATTTCCGGACCACATCTTGATCTTTTGAACACGAGCATCTTTACGGGTGACGCCAAGCGCATCCTTCCGCCGTATCCCGGTACTTAGTTATCGACGCCCAGAACCCCCGACCTGCCAGCGCAGTCTTTGCTGACGGGTTCTGAGATATTACTTCTCCATTTTATGCAAGACCTGGCTAGCTCTTGTCCCCTTGCTCTCCCCACGATGCAACAGAACCACTTTACTCTTGGCTCTCTCCATGTGCCATGAAACCTACTGAAGCCTAATCCCTCACTTGACTTCATCGGACGAAACAGCCCGACCCAACACCTTCTTCAGCGCCCACGACGAAGCCGACTTTGATCAAAAGCTCGCCCAAATTTGTTGGGAGTGGGAAGACGTCGTCGCTGCAGGAGAGTACCTAGGCGCCTTCGTCCTGTTGGTCGCACCAGCCAATACCAGGCCCGTGCTCGTCAATATTACAGGCGAGCAAGACCAGGTGTTCTGTGGAGTCGGCAGACCCACACTGGGCGTCTGGGCGTGTGGAGACATGTTGTCCGAGACGGGCGAGATCTTCCCCAATGCCGAGTGGAACTGGGAGGGGATTGCCAGCACTGAGGAGGGGTCACTCGGTCGACTTGTGTTTATATCTGCCTCGGAGGCCCTTAGGTTCGTTCATGATGTTCAGGCTGGTGCGAGGTTTGACGGGCGAGGGAAGCTGCAGGTGCAGTCGGTAGTGTGATCCAGAACTGTCTAAATGGCCAACTACGAGGGTCCAGAAGACGCCTGGGGAGATGACGAAACGGTGGGTTGCCATGATTGAATCCGCAACGGGGCAAAAATGCCAGAGATGCGGGTGAACCCGCTGTTTGAATGGCATATATGTGAGAAAAAGAGAAAACATCAAAAGATCTAGATATTGTTCAGGCTGTTCAAACTAAATCAGAGCCCGGCAGCCGTCAGGTTGGATGAGATGGGCCCAAAGATGCGTTTGACGTCCCTGTTCTTGAACTTCCACGTTCCGTCCACCTCGACAAAGGTGTCAAAGTACTTGGCCCACGTCTGCTGCGCGTAGCCTGGATTCACAACACCAAGCTTGTTCCATGTCGCGCTGCGGGTAACAGACCACATTAGTAAATGGGTACCTCGTTGAAAAGCTTCTCTGGCATGGTTACTTACTAGCTGGTAGCGTTTGCCGTCCCGTCCTCGTTGAACGTGATCAGGCTGTTCACATAGGTATGCACCAGTGTGAAGGAGTTGTTCAATGCGTCCTGCTCGAAAGCAATGATGTCCGCAAGGCCGCTGTGCGCGCCGCCAGTTGGGAAGTTGACCGAGGCATCGTCGGCGTACACGAGCCCCAGGTTCGTCAGGTCCCTGGTGTCAAGCAGGAAGGCCTCCAGGGCGAGAGTGTTCCGGATCTGCTCGTAGGGCGAGAGCGTCGGGACTGCGCCGCCCGAGCTCTGCGCTGCGGCGAGGCTGGAGAACAGCAGGGTGAGGGAGGGGAGTGAAATCTGCATTTCTTTTTCTATTTCGCGGAGCGGCCTGGTGAATACACTTAGCGAGCGGCGGGTGGTCTTCGATTCTGGCTGGGAAGATGTGCTTCCTTCGACGGCAATCAGAAAGATCGTGAAATGTGACGTGCAGTGGTTGTTTACTTCACCTTTGTTGTTTCCTGCTTCTTAAGGGGTTGCCAGAGGGTCTTATATCATGAAGGCGACATGTATGTCCTCCAGGACGTTTGTAAATCCGGGCGGTAAGCTATGTAGGGCCCTGGCAGGCATGCCTCTTAACTTTGATCCCTGAACCTGATGAATAAATCGCGGGTTCGTGTTTAGCACTCTTATTTGTTTCCGCGTTTGGGCTTACATATGTACCTAGGTATGAATGATCATCCAGCCATTCCTAACACGCGATCGCCCGCTTGCGCGTCCTGCTCGGCGGAAATTATGAGTCGCCTACATGGTGTGTGTGACCAATACTCTTTGCAGGCATCAAAGGCAGCTAGTAAGCTGGGCATGGACATTATCCCCCTTTGGACCTTTTAGAGTTGTCCATGTGCGATACCCCAGACCGGGTATGAAGCCGTGGCGCTAGCTAGAGGAACGCGTGTGCCAAGTTCCAACCGTCCGGTAGAATGATTAACCGGCGACTTCGGCCATAATATGCAGTGTTAGGACTGCGGGAACCTCTTCGCCGAGGCCGCTTTACATCCATTCACGCTGCCATCTCGCAATCACTTGCAAATGAATTGAAATGAAAATGCTTACTCATCGCAGTATCTGTTAGCTATTATTAATCTATGACTCCTAACACTGAGGACACGTCCAAAGAAGATGTTATTCATAAGATCATGAATCGTCCAGCTGGGTAGCCAGAGGTCTGATTCATTGCTTGTCTGCCCACTTTTTCCATACTGTATTCTCTTTCCACTGTTATTGGCACCGTATTTCTTCAAACGCTGGGTCTTGAGCGTTTACCACTGTATGAAGGCGCCACGTACATTTTACATGTGTGGGGATTAAAAACGAAACCACTTCCAGAACCCCAGAATCGTCGGCGACCCCGGAGGAATGGCAGACCACAGTTGAGACGGGACGGCGCGTGCCGACTTTAGCTACCTAGTTAAGTAGGTATCTAGAAACCTCGTCTGTCAACTTGAGGCCTCTACGCGTAATTCGATAAATCGGGTCGCATTGCAGACACTGGGAACCAGCTAGAACCAAAACTACACCAGGTGATACTACCATCAAATCGACATGACCAACAATCCATCCTCTCCAGCTGGCATCGAGCCAGTGCCAGCCCTGGAATTCGTCGCGGGGCATGCGCGCTCGGAACAATCTTGACACGCCATTCATGGCGATTAATATGTCGTCTGTGAAGATCGACTTCAGGAACCGCTCCCAGCGAGACTTCGTATGCGTTGTCGATGCTCCGGCGGCCCTCGTGGTTCGTTTTTGTCTCGAACGATCGCGTCGGCGTAGCTTTGCCAGCCTGGGTTTCCGACAGTTCCGGGTCCACTTTCTTGGTAATACAACCTGTGGATTCGCACCTGCGGAACTGGGGGATTTCTTGAGGGTAATATTATCTTTGGCTTCAACTCCAGCGGTAGGGCCCGTTGTCTAAAATAGTTTTACAAGTTGTGCAAATTACGTCTTCAAGAAGGCGTTGACGAACCAATATTGATGTCTACTGGTGGGATTGAATGTCGTGGGTTATCATGGTGTACCAATGAAGCCTTGAGGAAAATCGCGATTCTTCTCCTTTCGTAGGAACAAATAGTAATAAGAGTCGGTGACTCTCCAACCTGTTGATATGCAAAGCCAATAACGCCAGTCTCTTTAATGCAACATAAGATACAATATAGTACAAGTCTAGGCGGCAGCGCTCGAGTCGCTGACCATAATTCAAGCCTTCCCCCTCGTGACGATCTCAATGTCGTCCTCTATTGTATCCCTCGATGATTCCCTAGCCACCCACGTTGATATCCCGGATACCGCCTCGATAGGATTGTCCAAGTGCATCTGGAAGAAGCCCTGGAGCTGGGAGGGCGTGAGTTCACCCTCTGGGATATGCTTCGAGAACTCGGCCGCCAACCGCTGGAGTGCGTCCACGTCCATATCCACGGATGGTCCCCGCACGTCAGAAGCAAACATCCGCATGAACATCTCCATCGCCGATTTGCGACTGATATTGCCTAGGTGGACCTTGAGATCCACGCGGCCTGGTCGTATCAGAGCCGGGTCAAGCAGCTCAGGCTTGTTCGTCGTCATGATGACGATGCGGCCCTCCTGCGAGCCAACCCCATCCAGGACGTTCAGCAGCCCCGAGAGCGTGCAGTTCGACCTGGGGCTGTGGCTGCCGCTCGACCCGATCGTCCTGTCCTCCCTGTCGGGCAGGTCGCGGTCGCCAGCCCACACCGCGTCGATATCCTCGAGGAGGACGATGCACTGGGGCGGAATCTCCTGGAACATCTGCTCCAGGTCTGCGTCCGAGGCCACGCTGGGAATCTTGACTTCGTAGAGGTCGAGGCCGAACTCGCCCGCGAGCGCAGTGGACAGCGAGGACTTTCCCGTCCCCGGAGGACCGTAAAAGAGGTAGCCCCTCCGATATGGCATGCTCCTGCTCTGGTAGCGCCGTTGTGTCTCGATATCGAGGTACTTTCGGATGTCGGACAGCAGGCTCTTCTTGACGTCCTCGTCAAAGTGGACTGTCTCCAGCAGGCGGATAGGCTTCCTTGACTTGGGCTGCCACGAGATTCCGTACCGGTCTCGTGAGTAGATCATCACATAGAACTGGGTCTGCTGGTCGGCAAAGTCGCGACACGTCTGGACCAAAGAGCGGATGGGCTCGGCCGACCGCCCCAGGCAGCTGATGGTGAGGTCCTCGCCCCCGATCCCGTCGTACCCCGGGTCGCACATGGACGCATTGAAGCTCTCGAGGGACCGGTGGACGATGAAGACACTTCCGTCCTTCCAGAACCATACTGTCTCGAAGTGCGGCAGGTACTGGACCTGTCTCTGCGTCTTCTTAAGCGACGCGGAGTCAGGCACATCTCCGCGACCGAGCCTGTCTCTGATTTCCGTGCGGGCGGTGAAGAAGCGCGTATTATTCCGGGGTTGGACGACATGAGTCAACACCCAGTTGACAACGCTCTTGTTCAGAGGGTCTCGGCCAGGTATGGTGACAGAGGCGACAAAGAATTGTCTGATCCAGCTGTATGTCTCCCTCCAGGCGCCGTGGAGCAGCCGCCACGCTGCCGGGATGACGCCGGCGATTGCTATGAGGGACCCGAGACGAGTGATATCCAGGTGGGCGAGTGACGGCCAGTACGCAGTGACAGCCCCGAGGAGGCCCTGGATGGACGGCTCCGTGAGTCTGAAAGCCGGGACGGCACCTCCGGCGTGGAACGGCTGGGCCATGGGTTCGGCTTTCGGGGCTTAATCGGCCCAATGAGAAAAAGTCGGAACCGAGGAAAAAGGGGTCGCATGAACGACAAGCGCCGCGCGTGCGGCACGACCCAATGGGAGGCACCTATAGTCGGCGAACGAGGAATTAATGGGCAAGAGAAAACATTACAGCTACATCTCGAAGTTTAAAGAGCGACGTGAAGAGGAATGCCAAAACGAACGGGAAGTCGGAAAGTTATTGATGGTTGATGGAGGTGAGATTGGGGATTTCGATTAAGGTCACGTAGCCGAAGGGGCCCGTCAGAAACTTTAATGAGGCGCCAGCTGTTGCCAGCTGTAAAGAGCGGAGCGTATCAGCTGGCACAAACATCACGGTCTCGCTCATCTGAACCAACCACTCGCGCATCACCAGCCAAACTGGTTACGTTTTTCATCTTTTCAATTACCCTACTGAGTAATACTAGCAGTTGGCCATGTATTTAGTAAAGTAACTAGAAGAGGATCATTGTGGCCGGAAACAGCACAGCCCCAATGAAGTTCTGAAGGTCCCCACCAGTTGACAGCCAGAAACAGTCGAAGTTGGGGCGCCAACTTTTTCATTCCAAAGTGGATGAGATATGACGGATATTCAGTAGAGCGCGCCTCGAATATTGTTTTTGTTAGCTGTGCAGAAGGCACATCCATCCATACACATGCCACGGCTGTCTTTGCACATCAACAACGCCACTTTATTGTTTCTCGGTGAATTATCAGACTCTCCTAACTTTAAACCACATGTTGTCGCCCACAGCACTTGTTTCTGGGTCCACATTTATATGGACAGTCCGGCTCAGTCGGACGGACTGAAGATCTGTCCAGGTCCAGTGGACGGTGATATGGTGATCAGTGTGTGAGACTCCGTTATCGTCTGTCTATGTTGATTCGTGAGATCTACCACTGTTGTCGCTAGGATTCATGTAAGGTCAGCAAGCCAGCACTCTAAGATAATAAACATTCGGTTGATCCAATTACTGCGGCAAGCCAATAACATATAGTTAGTGAGGCTCCGCGTTTGTAGGAACCAGCTCTGACTGTTTCCACAGCACAAGTCTCTTGACCAACCCCTTCCTGGTCAATAGGACAACCTTCGATTCCTTAGGTAGGGCAGGTGCTGATGCACCCGCAACCAACAGTGAAGAAGAAGAAAACAACGAGAATCAAGAGAAGAAAAAAATTGATGCCATAGGGAAGGACACGCCGACAATAGTTGTCGCCAGATATGTCAGCCGCTGAACCCTGAAAAGAGGGCTCGTAGGCCATGACTCCCATCGCAGCTTCAGCTTCTGAGAGGCCAGATGTCCCTTGAGGTCGTCACAAGATCTGTCATGGCAGCGACGGAGGCGTTGCTTCATGGGTACCATCCCCCACGATGTGTTTCTTCAGGGCAGATGGCCAGTTGGGTGCCCTTTTTCCCCAAAGATAGAGGCCGGGAGGGCATTGTGCCGCAGACGGTCCCATTCTCGTCCTTCATGTTGGTAGTCACATTCTCCAGAACAGCGGCAGAGCGTACGCTGTTGCCACACTTATCACCGCAGGCCTGGTCTGGTGGTAGGCCTGAAACTGCCTGAGATCTGAAGCGATATACCAGCGGAGCCGTCATCCCCCACCCACTGGAACAGCCACCTGGAACAGCCACCTGGAACAGCCACCTGTATTAACCGCCATTCTACGTTTGTCCATCTCGGTGAAGACAATAACATATGTGCAGCGGCGCAGTGGCCTAAACCCGCAGTCAACACCAACGCTTGTCAGCTTGATCATCAAGGACGGGACGTCTTCAAACTGTCAGTGAAATCGTCGTTCCTGCTACTGTATAGCTTCCTTCGCCTCTAATTGCAGATATGGCAATGAGCTCTATCCGAGGTTATCGTGAAAATATAGAATGAAAGACGTGGTCTTACATCGATGCCAAAAGGGGATGCTGGTGTGACCAATGTCACACCTTGGGATGTGGCTTGGCGATCCTTCCACGACCATGTGCATATATGGATGTAATTTCGATGTCCCGTTTCCGATGTCTTTTCGTGTTTATCCGAGATTCTGATGCAGGTACTCTCGTCGGCATCGATCACCATCACCTTGGTCACCAGGGACTGCTGCTTGTTGGATGTTGCGTGCTGGGAACGGCGCTCAGCGGGTTCCTGGGGGTCTAACATGATGTTCGAAGCACCGTGGCTGTAGGGGTTTTCCTGGCTTCCGCTACGTTCTCTTCAGACATCTGCTAAGAATTATAGACCAAGAAAATGTCTGCGCTCAATGAAAACTGGTGATATTTCGCTGTTACATGTAACTACCTAGGTACCCTTGCAGCTATAGGTCATTCTTCAGATATATTATTTAGAATGTCGAAAACTTAGCCCGATCATGGAAGCTGACATCCATGGATGCCAGCCCCGTCCGCCATGTTTCGAAGTTATTACTCAGCACTTCATCGCTTGCGGAAAGTGGCGGTATTTTGAGCTCATCGAAAACGTCAGTATCCAACGGGTAATTACATTCCTGTCTGTCTCTTGCAGTCGACTTGGCCCCATGACCCACTGCGACCTGCGTCAATCCGTCACATCGGGACCTCGGACTGAGACCGGTCACAATCCTGCATACCTGGGTACTTGAGTAGGTATGTACTCATTACGTCGACTTCTTGTCCAAGTTCGTCAGGCTGTATTCGGGGTAACTCGCCTTGTACCTGCAGGAAGAAATCAGCTCACTTGCTCATACATGACCAAAGCCAAGCTCAGAAGCTGCGGGACAGGACAGAAGGACATTCCCACTAACCCGAGCAGTCCGGCCCCCACCCAATAAGCCAAGACGTGATGCAGCGCGACCAAGAGCCACACAGGCGTCCAGAACGGGGGCGTCAGCACCATGTCGCTGTGATACATGAACAGCATGATCTGGAAGACGGACGGCGCCATCCTGTGTCGCTCGCAGTCCCGCACGTAGCCCGTGACGTTGCGCATGAACGACTCGTCGACGCCGTGGTCGAGCCCCTGCGGCTCAAACCAGAATGTCACGATGAGGTCCTCGGTTGAGGACTCGTGTGCCCAGAATCGGTGCCTGCGGGGTGGTGCAACAACGAAGGAGTGAGTTAGCATATTATCATATGAGTCAGCTTACTTTATGTTGGGGGGGGGGGTTCCTCGTTCTGAACGTTTCAGCTTGGGTATGACGGATGCGAACACCGTCTGAATCAGCCTCGTAAACGACGAGCACAGGTTCCACACACATACCTCGCCCCACAAGGCACAACAATACGGCCGTCGTCCTTGGAGACAGCATGTTCCTTCCCGTTAAGCACGACCCCGAGCACGCCCTGCTGCACCTCGAACGTCTCCTCCTGCCGGAGGTGGATGTGCAGCGGCGGGCCGGACCTGCCCTCTCGGACTCCCTGGTTGCGGATGCGGTGCGTCTCGCGCACGGCGCTGACGCCCGCCGTGTTCTTGACAAAGTCGTGCTTGACGGCGTCGTCGGCCGTGAAGAGGGAGGCCTGGTGGGCTCTGTTCTCGCGCTGGGGCGGTCGGGGCGAGAGCCATTGCTGGAGCCTGCTTGGTGGCATTTTCGAGATGTTTCTGGAGACGATGTTGATGTTTATCGAGTCTTGTGAATAATGGGCATAATCTCAGATATTGGGTTAGCTGAGCCGTTGACTTTTGAGGTCGTTCGTCTTGCGAGCCAGCGTTCTGAGTTGGACGCTCCTACTAGTTAGTCTCTAGCTCGAGGAACTGCTGACATACCTACGGCCTCGGCCTTTACTAGAGCGAGTGAAGGGCATGCGAAGGGCGCGTGAAGGGCCAATTACCAATCAACACATGAGTGTGTATCTGATTCTGTTGGATTTGAAAGCCTAGCCTTCTGCATATCGTTTTGCAGCAAAATGCATGCCAGAAAACTGCAAATGTAAAGAATTCTGTTCAATTTACAGGCCCATAATGAATTGGCACCTGGCCCCGAGCGTAACATTCGAACATTGAGTGCTAGGAGGACCGACAGCACAGAAACGCAAGATAACTGCATAGGCAAGATAGTACAAAGCTTTATTTGACATCATTTTCATTATGACCCCATGCGTTGGTGTATCAAGTGATTAAATACAATAAAATGCTCCTCCACAATTAGACTCAAATAATTGCACATCCCAACATCACATGCCCATTGTCCATTTTACATGTTGGCAAACAGAGCAGCACCACCAAACAGGGCACCCATACCAACGGCAGCGGTCTGCCTGGGGCCGAAGTTGTCCGAGGCGGCAGACGAGGCGGCCGAGCTCGCGCTCTCGCTGGCGCTGGAGGCAGCACTGCCGGCGGCCTCGGTGGCCGAGGAGGCGGCGGCCCCGGCGGAGCTGGTCAGGCCGGCAAGCTCAGAGGAAAGGGAGGAGGCGGCGTCGCCGGTGGCGGTGGACAGCGCTGCGGAGATGGAGGAGGCCTTGCTCGCGGCCTCGCCGGTGATGGACTCGAGGGCGGAGGACGCCTCGGCTGAGGCGGAGGACGCAGCACCCGAGGCCTCAGAGAGGATGGACGACGCGAGGGAGCTCGCTGACTCGGAAACGCTGGTGGGCAGGAGGCTGGCATCGGTGATGGTGGGGCCGGTTGTCTCGGCATTGTCTTGGGCCTGGATGGACAGTTAGTATCGTCGGGGATGGAGTGAGGGGTCTATATGGGTGGGAGGACGGCATACCAGAACCAAGGGGGCGACAGCGACGAGGAGGGTTGAGAAACGCATATTGGCGGTGGGTTGGGGTTTGTGTGGTGTGGGTATGTGGATATGGATGGAGCTTAAGTAAAGGATAGACAGTTAAGCGTTCTCGGATTTGAAATAAACTCTGGATCTAGCAGCTCCCAAGACTGCAAAGGGAGAGGGAGATGCCGACCTTTTATGCCCGTCAAGGTGACATGGGCAAAGTGTACTCCGTAGGTCCAGAGCACTTGAGGTCTTGGCTTGCTTGGATCGCTGCCGCACATGGTGGCTGCGGGTACCAAGCCGGGCAGCGGTCTCACCGTGTTGACCCAGTCCGCCCAGTGCGCCTAATAGAGCACAGCTCCAATGGCGAGGGCTGAGGCGCACCGGGATATCGGATGAGCGGCACCAAACAACATCATGAGCCACGGCCCGCGGTGACGAAAGCCCGCCCAACTGGGCAAGCTGGGCTGGCTGCTGCTGGGGGAACTGTCTGACTTGCCTGCTTGCCTGACCGGGGCCACATCAGGCGAGGTCCATCCTGCCAAGTAAGTGCCGTGCGGAACAAGGATGCAACCAGCAACCTGGCAACGCAGGCCCGTGGCAGGATCCCCTTCGTTTCCATGCCGAGCTGGGACAGGAAGCCAGGGAAGCGAGCATCATCTGGGGTCATCCAATCCGGGGCAGAAAGGGAGAGCACTGCCCATGTCGATCCAGCGCCAGCACCAACAGAAACAGCCAGACAGCTCGCTGCCCACTGGCTGACTGGCCGGCCTGTCTCGCTGGCCCGGCAGCTCCTTTTTTTAGTAATCGTTCAGCCTGTTGGGTACCGTTCAATGTTGGGGATCCTTGAGAATGTACACTATAATTCTGTCGAGCCGGCCGTAGTACACGACTCACGGTACTATACTGTGTAGACTACTGCATTGCCAGGCAACAATCGTACCTGGGGAGTCAGCTCCCAGGAACCGGAGCCTGCAGCAGGCCTGATGAGCAGCCCGGCAGCCTGAGCAGCAGCTGGCTGATCTCAGCTCCAAGCTGCGGAGTCGCCAAGACAAGCCTCGGTTTGAGCTGTCAAATATGGGGCTGCCGAGCACGTCCGCCAATGGCCCGAGCTGTGCCTGCTGGGGTGTCATGCGGGTTACCGCGTTCCCAGACAGGGCATAGGTCACAAGGTCAGTCCTACCGGGCGAGCAGGTCGTGCCACTGGTTCCGTCATGTTGATGTTCGATGGTGCTATTACCGGTGCGCCGCCATATTCTCGGCCCTGCTCGTCCCCCCGGTGATCCAATTTAGTTCGGATCTCTGCACATTCCTTCCAGAAGGACTTTAGTGACAGGGTGGCAAGGTGGGCTACCTCAATTGCTGTTCAGTGGCTGTCCTCCCTCGATCGTGGTGGCAGTGTCCCAGATCCAGGCTTCAAAGTTCTTCTATATCCGAGCCCGAGCAGGTGCGAGGGGGATGCTTATGTGTGTAGCCGCATAATATGGGCCCCGGGGAAGGATGCACAGGCACCAATGCCGGTGAGAAAGCCCACAGCTCCATCTAGACGATCGAGGCGCCGCCACTCAGTTGAGACCGACGACGCCCGAGAGAACTGAGGACTCACCTGCTGTAATACTCGCCTGAGACTGCACAGCACCCCGCTGCCGCAGCCCTGCCCTCCGCAGCCTGCCAGCCTGCTGCTGTCCGGACTTGTCATATTCCAGAGTGCTGGCTCATTGGCACGAGCCCCTTGTGCTAGTGCTTATATTGCCACTTTGCGACGCCTGGGCGCGCCAACACTTGTCCCGGGCCAATTACGTCGGCCGACGTCATTCGTCGATCCTCTTCTGTTCCTCTGACGACAATCGAGATGCGTTGCATGGATTCCCTCTAATTGGGTTTCGTGTGACAGCTTGGGGAGTTCCTTCTTGTCCGTCGGGAAAAATCACCCAGCAATAGTAACTCCACAGTCCGAGTGCTAGTCCCTCAGTTCCCTCCCCATTCCTCGGCGCCGTTGCTCGTCCTTCAATGTTCCCTCCCGATCGTAAGACACATGATGCCGACAGGGGGCTGCCACTCAGCCCACTGCGCCCCGGAGCTGCCGGCCAACCAGCCAACCACCGCCCCTGAAAAAGGCTCGGCACGCACTGCATTGATCGTCGCAGGGATCGTGGGGAAAGACGTTGGCTGCAACCTTCCTTTTACCGTGTAGGCAGGTAGGCCACTCCCACCACACAGCCGAATACGTGTGGCTCCCTCTGGTCGGTGGGTGGCGTCTACCCGTCCGTCTAGTCAGCTAGCCTCTGCCGGCATGCTGCCATGGGCCATTCACAGCTTATGTCCGCGGAAGCCTAATGCAGTGCAGACGAATACGACCGTCTTGGGTGTTTCCAAAGCCTGTGCAACAAAATCTAAAACCCAGAGTTGCGGTTGGCCCTTGGTTTCACGTGCGGTGCCACAGGCCTCGCAACAAGACTTGTTGTCACACCCGCGGGGCTTGGAGCGTCAGCTCATTGGTTTTGAACACCCATTGTAGACTACTCCGTACATCTGGCTGGAAACAAGGGCCCCCCACTTACGTGTTGATTTCCTGCTCCGACAATGATGCATGCATATACACGTAAGCTTTCATAATTTAAGTAATGTTTACATCCCCGCAACCAGTCGCACAGCGTCCTCGGTCTAGAATGCGAGGCCAAAGAGGACAAAAGCCGTGACCCCATTGCGCATACTTGTCCATAATTACATCAGCTTGATAAGGTTGAGCACTAGCTGCGCATACATGAGTTCAGCTAAGCCATGAAACATGTCTTTTTTATGTCGTATAACTCTTACTCCATCAGTACTGAACACCGGGCAAATCTCCCGAGCTGCATGCTACCCTGGAGCCGATTGATGAAAGGCTCTTTTCAGGAATGTGCATAGATATTTCCACAGCCGCCGAAGGAAAGCCGTTATAGTCGTCAAGCCGCCGTCGACTATGGTTACAGCACACTACTAGGAATTGCACGACCCGCACCCTTGAGAGTCGTGATTACTTGACACACGCCTTACACATGTATAATATCTTGTTACCTGGAACCACAGGAACCAGAATGTTGACTCTAATAAATCAGTATACTAATCCAAAATTTGTAGACATTCCTAGGGACATCTCGAAGTACTAAGGGGTTGATCGAAGCAGCCCATAGTTACATTTGCTCGGAGTGAACTACTAAACTCGGACATCTCAACAGGCCTTCAAATTCCCTTAGCGCCAATCGAACGCAAATATTGCAATGGCCGGTGACTGAGTTCAGCTTCAAAGATGAATCTAATAAATAATAATACCAAGGGGAATTGCGATCATCGGTATGTCGTTCAATCACTGATGTTTATCAAGACTAGTCAGTAGGGGGCAGCCTGGGCCAAAAAACCCCAGTATTTGGTGCTGTACCTTATGTTGAGGTAGAACGAGAAGCCATACGTCCATACATACACCTACCCAGGTATCCCGCCCAAAAGAGACCCTCACATCTGCGGAATAGAATAGAAGCGAAACCAGTCAGCCCACTGCCAAAACTTAAAACATTACAACAGCCAACCGATTATTCGAACTAACAGCAACATCGGTCCCCCACACATTATCAATGTACGCATTCTCAACCCCAACCTTCTGCTTCAGATAACCCACAGCCTCCTGGTTCAAAATCTTTCCCATGCTCCAAGGCGTGGCGATAACAGTCTCCCCGTCCCCCTCGCGCGTGGTCTTGGCCGCCTCAGGCGCCGCCCCGACAACATCCGTACCCTCGAACCCAACCTTGGCACCGCTGCCACCCCCGTCCGCCGGCGCCACGGTGGCAGCCCCGTCGCACCCGGCCTGCAGGCTCACGTCCCCCCACGCGTTGCCATCGTCCGCCCTGATCTGGACCTCGACCCACGTGGCAGGCATGTCGGTGGCGCGGACGATGCGGCCCTTGAAGTCCGCCCCGAGGGACACGGACGCGGTCCGTGAGGGCTTGACGGTTACTTTTGTCACCATGTTGGTGCAGGGGATGCCCGGGTCGGCTGTGCCGTCGCCGTTGGAGATGTTGTTGCAGAAGAAGTAGGTTGCTTCCTTGTCTGAGGCGTTGGTTAGGTCTATGCCTGGGTTGGAGGAGGGGCCGGTTCGGGGGCGGACGGCGGCGGCTGCTGTTACGGATGCTAGGGCCGTGAGGCCGTTTATGATTGTGTAAGGACGCATTTCCTATGTGTGGGGTGGGCTATAGTAGGGAAGGGGAGCGGTAAAACAGCTGGCGGTATGGGGAAACGAGTGGATTCAACGAGTAATGAACGTGGAGTAATGAATGTCTAGTAATGAACGTGGACCACCAGAGCAACGACTGCATCAATCTGTGATGTATTGGCAAGTCTGGAAGAGAGAAATAGGACAGGATGATGGGGGCGATGGAGTTATATCGACATTGAATCTTGCTAGTTAGCAAGATTCGGTACGAATCGACGTGAAATTGGTCAAAGACAAGGTCCGCCACTCAGAGGGCGACCATACCCCTGGCCAAGACCACCTGAACGCTCATCCAAACATCCATCGGTGAGTGTTAGTGGAGGAAACAAGATGTCCGCATGACAGGCCAAGTACCTAGGTACATGAGTTTGATTCGGATACCATAGTCGACGGTTTGCTGAGTTGGTAGCAGCGTGGGACGCTCTTGTGGTACACTTGTACTAGATACCTCTCAGAGGCAGCAGAGTTCTTGGGTAGAAAAATGCCAATTGGAGGATCTGAAATATTTAGTACGAACATGATCCTTCAAGTTATGCTAATATAAAGAAGTTGGTGTGTTAATTTTATTTCCAGTGCTGGATCCGGGTTCTGACGTGAGCCGGACATAGCTGCACAAAATTATCTGTGGGATCACCGTCACAGGGGTAAAGCTAGCCACAGCGAGATAATACAGGAAGAGTTTTAATCATTGACAAATTAAACCATGAGACCAAAGCTTCCTAGAGACAGGTCTGCCTAGCAGAGCGTTGTCAGTTCATCACTCGTTGACAACAAGCCCACGTGCCAAACCGTCGTTGAGGGCCGTCGAACGATCCTAGACCCTATCGTACCGCTGACGTGGGATCCCGCGTTCCATGCCCTCTCAAAGACTTGTATCTCTACTGCGTGTTGTGGTTCCAGACCCGGGGCGATGGATCCTACGGCCCCAAAACAGACCTTATCACGTTCCTCCACCCGTCAGCCCGGCCAGCCTCACTGGCAGGGGCCATTGAGATTTCTGGAGGTAGAGAAGCTCCATCAAAACCCTGGGCCGATTGTTTCTTGCCATGAAACAAAGCCACTAGGCCATTCTTTCGCCGCCTCAGGGCCAGATGGTTGCATCAACGCACACGACCCCGATGCAGTTGTGGTTCTACCTGGGCCGAGGCGGTGGCGCCATTCGGGGACTCCAAATACAACATAAGGAGAAGTACCTATGACTTCCTCGCTAATCCTGACTTTCAGCGGTCAAAATGAAGAATTCCCGAACCACGGTCTAAAAACAACGAGATCTCTGAAACGGAAATCTCACGCTGCTATAAGGGAGGCGCGATTTCTGCCCAGGAAGGACTGGGCGACTGGGCACGGCTCCCAGCACTTAAACTTAAAACATATCTATTATTATAAATATAAAATAAAATTAAATAGACTTTTCTAGCTAAATACTATTCCTAATAAAAGAAAATAAATAATATATAAATAAATAAATATATATTATATACTAAGTTTTAATAAATAAAGATTTAATTAAATAATATTTTAAAATACTTTTTAAATTAAAGTTATTAAATATAAATATAACTAATATTATAATTTTCAATTCTATTAAAGAAGTAAAAACAGTCCTTATAATCTATAATAAAAGAAGGCTTAAATTATTTATAAAAAATTATTAATTTAAAACTAAAGTTACTTAAAGAATAATATAAAGGAAGTAATGAAGCTATAATCCTACATTATAAGAGGTATAGAGGCTACTTAAGTTAATAAAATAAGTAGGTATATAGACCCACTAGTTAGTCCTATAGGCAATTAACTTATAGCCTTAATAAAAGTTATATAATTAAGATATAATGTTAGAGCTATAGGTTGAACGCTTATAGGACTAACTAATAGGTCCGTGCACTTTACTTATCTTATTAACTTAAGTGGCCTCCATACTTTTTATATAGTTTCGTTTCTTATCCCTATATATATAAAGTATATATAGTGTCTTTATATAGTACTGAATATTTAAGATTTAATATTTAAAAAAATATAATATTAATAATAATAAAAAGAAAATATAATATATAAATATATAACTAAGCTTTATATTATATAAATAAAGTTAAAAAGTATTACTTTTAATAATATTATATTAAAAGCTAGTAAAGTAGTTATATTATAAGACTACAATAATCTTAAAATAACCCTTATAAAAAGAAGAATCTTATAATATAAAACTTAATAAGTTAGTTTTCCTTATTAATATATTTATTATATAACTATTTAAATCTATTTTTATTAAATAAGTTAATATAATTTCTATTCTAAATATATAATTAATAAAATAATAACACTATAATAATAAACCTATTTAAAAAGTCTTATTATATAAATTCTATAAAAAATTAAAACTTTCTTAAAAACTAAATAAAGTTTATTTATTATATATTAAATAAATATTATATAAAAAGTAAAAATCTAAATACTTAAAAACTAAATCTTTTTTAAATATATTACTTTATTATTAAAAGTTTATCTACTTTTATATAATATATAAGAAATATAATAGAACAGGGAGCTTTATAAAAAAAGCTAATAATTTTATATATAAATAAGTTTAAAAATATATATTAAATAATTATTAACTTTATACTTAAAATATAAACTAATAGTTAATTTAAAAGTTAAAAATATAATAAATAGATAAATAGTTAAACAAAAAATATAATATAGTTAAAGCCTTTATACCTCTTATAACGCGGGATTATAGCTTCACTACCTCCCCTATACTATTCCTTAGGTAACTCTAGTTTTAAATCAACAATTCTTCGCAGACAATTTAAGCCTTCTTTTGGCATAGGTCGCGAGGACCGTCTTATATAATATATAATTATAAGGTGGTTAAAATTATACTCTAGTTATAAAGTAGGGTAGGTATGTTTTCTGTTAGATAAATAATGTATGTATATAGAAACAAAATGATTACCAGCCTGACAGGACATAACTACATCGTTTTCCGGACAGTACCCTCATTTGAGCTCCTCCTGGGCAATGTTTCCACGGGTATCATCTTGATGATGGCTTTTGCAACATACTCGCCGCTCTGATATGCACCCATGACCGTACCAATGCCTTTGGTAGGCGCCACGTGCTCACCAGCGAACCACACACCTCTTTCAGTCCCTAAACCCTCTCGCAGGACTTCTAGATCTTTGGCGCCGTCCTCCTGTCCTAGCGGAAAATTGGTGAAAGACCCGTAGCCCGCGAACTCGTCGTTCTGCCAGTCAGTGGCTAGAAATTTCATAGGTTTGCAGTCAGGAGACTCCGCACAAAAATTTGGCAGACGAGAGTAGTAAGGCCGGAAGTGAGAGTCTAGTATCTCATAAAATTCAGGTGACTCGTGGTCTTTTCCCTTGATAAGATTGGATATTTGGCGTCCCCACTCGCCGTATGTGAAGAACATGATGACAGGCTTTGCATGCGGCTCCGGAAGACCGGAGAACGAGATTATTTCCTGGCGCCATTGATGAGGGTTCGTCTTGGGCGCGTACTTGGGTTTCAGAAAGAGTGATTCGATAGGAAACGATCCTTGACCTGCTGCTTGTCCAACGCCATCCCAAAAAGCTTTCGGAAAACGGATAAATATCTTTTCGAGGTTTCCGTACCCGGTTGCATTAATGGCTTGGCATAGTCGCGGTGGCAGCTCCGGGTTAAAGACATGCTGGTTTCTTTGTAACCATCCGAGAGGTGCAGTGACGATAACCTGGTCGAATCCTTGCATCTGACCGTCTCTTGTCACCACCTCCAATCGGTGCTTTCGGCCTCTTTTCTCGAGCCCCTCGTTGAGCTCGATGCGAATTACCTCGGCATTGAGACGCAGATCAGCGCGAGATATTGCGATTTCAGCCACCTGTTCCACTATCTTCTTGAATGTTGATGCCACGAACAAATTGTCTTCAAAGAACGTTAGCAATCCCACGACGCAAGGTTGAAGATCAACTTACCTCCATCAACGCCTTCATCTAGCCACAGACTTTTCAGGCTTTGGGTCTCATAATCTGCGCCCATAAATGCTCCCCACATCTCAATTATCGACTCAAGAAGCGACTTTTGTGGGCAGTGCTCCAGCTTCGTACTCACAAACATCTTCAGTGATGCTTCTGGTGGTACGCCGGGGTAGTGCGTTTTGCTGTGCTCAGATGCCTCATTGAGTATCTCCCACACCCTCTCGTAGAATTTCTTCGCGTGTTGTTTCTCCAAGAGGCTACCCTCCGCATCGAATATGGAGCCTACAGCTCCACAGGCAATTGTTGCTGTTCCCGACAACGCAGCCAATTCGACGAATGGATTCCCCTGTGTTCCATGGATCCAGCTGGCTCCCATATCCACCGCGGGTCCCAGCTGGGAGGACTGGTAAACACGACCACCAACACGTCCCCTTGCCTCGAGAATAGTGACCTCGAAGTCCTCCAAGGCGAGCAGGCCTGCAGCCCGCAAGCCACTGATACCTGCTCCAATCACGCACACACGCTGCATAGCAGGCTCTTTCATAGGTGAAATAAATGAGCGAAAGGTGCTTGAACCAACAAGTATGAGGTCAGGTAGGACCCACACTCTGTAACACCGTAATGGCAGGCCCAGGCGTGCCTTAGTGTGAAGCTATTGAGCAAACACACGCAGAATTTTGTGCCGGGCGTGCAGAAATACCTTCCACTAGAATCACCCGGGTCAGAAATCCCCTTCCTCCGAGGTCCGAAGCAGTTAGGATGATGCTGACGTCAGCTGACTCGAGGGGGCATAACATCATGCACTACTACTGGTTTCTTCTATTGCACATACATCGGAGGACATACATGGCACTCTAAAATACTAGTAAATGCTCAGTCACACCGTCTCTTTTATAAAAGAAACACGCACTATCAATAATGTAAGTAAAAAGTATAATAGGTACACATAGTCTTAGTATTAACGTAAATTAGTAAACTAATTTATATATAATCTTACTAACATATATAAATTATTTGAATTCTTATAATTAAAATTATTTAAATATATACTTACTTTAAAAAAGTATTTTAAATAATATAAATATAATAATTATATTATTTAACTTATTTTTATATATAATAATATACTTCTTTTATAAAAGGTAATTTATAGTTATTATAATTAATTATAAAATTAAAACTAATATAAATAAAGTATATAAAATTTAATATTTTTAATATTTATATAAAGATATTTTAAATTAAATAAATTATTATATAAAGTTATATTTTATTTACTTATATATAAATACTTTTAATACTTTATTAATTAATATCTTTTATTATCCTATAAAGAATTAAATATTCATTTATAATATATAATATATTTAACTTTAAATACATTAATTTAAGTAATTTAATATTATTTAATAGATTTATTAAATAAATATTTTTTAAACTTTATATAAAACTTTTATATATATTTAATATATATAATAAATTATTATCTATCTTTTAAGATATTTCAGTAGATATTTTTAGTTTAATAATAAAATATAAAAAAGATAAATTATATAAAATCTATTTTAAATTAAATAAATAAATAAAGGATTTTAAATTTAATAAATATAGAAAATAGTTTAAATTTAAGAAGTTTATAAAAAAATTTAAATTTAAATAATAATAATATAAAAGTTACAGTTTATATTAAATAAGTAGATAAAATCTAGGCCGCCCGCATTCTATATTCCTCCCAATCTCTTGACTCATGCCCCCCTACCGAAGTACATATGAAAAAGGCATTGAACCATGGTTCTTAGGATGGACTAGCCTTAGTAAAGTATAACACACCCACTAATCTATTGTTCATGCGTCTATACCTGGTTCCATTCCTATTCCGTATACAGCCTAAGTCATACTATGCGTCTTTATACCATATTTCTTTTGTACCGTGTGTTCTTACGGGACCCGTCTAGGACTGCTGGCCCCTGAAACGTTTAGAAAATCGATGCAACATGCGCCGGTAATATGACTTGGCCAGCATCCACTTTGAAACTTTATTTGTCTAAGCATCTCTAAGCCTATATTATAGTTTTGCTAGGGCCGTACTTCTCCCTTATATCCCCCACTCCATCCTTGCTCCCCGATTTCCTACGAGTGTCAGATCATTTGTTTCTACACAGCTTGTCCTCATCTGGCCAGGGACTTCTCCATTCTCATCTCTACACCTCTCCCATTGCAGCCACGTTCTCTTCGCTTTGAAGCACATGCTACTGGAGCTATGGATTCAGACGCACCAGAGAAGACAATTCGGCTGACACGAAGCGAAATCACAGACACTAGCTCTCCAAGCATACCAACGAGTGACGAATTTGGCCACCTCCCCGACCAAGAAGCAGATATTCTGAGGCAGCAGGTCTCCTCGATTGGCCAAAGAGTTGGCGTCACCACTCTTTTCCGATATGCGTCCTCCTTCGATATTGTCCTCCTTTCGCTCAGCGCTATATCTTCAATACTGGGTGGCGCAGCTCTGCCACTGATGACTCTGCTCTTTGGAAACTTCCAGGGGACCATCCAGGGTTATTTTCTTGGAAGAGCTTCCTATCAGGAGTATATCCAGGAGATGACCTCGATTGCCATGTATTTTGTGTATCTGGCGATCGGCGAGTTCGCCCTCGTTTACATAGGCACAACTGGCTTCATCTACTCTGGAGAGCGCATAAGCAACCAAATTCGCGAGCATTATCTAGAGAGCTGCCTGCGGCAGAATATTGCCTATTTCGACACTAAGATGTCTAGTGGTGAGATCACAACTTCCATAACTACTGATATCAACCAAATCAAGGCTGGAATTTCCGAGAAACTTGGAATCACCCTTGCCGCCGTTGCCACCTTTATCTCCGCGTTCGCTATCGGGTTTGCCGCCTACTGGAAGCTCACTTTGGTCGTTTGCTCATCAGTGTTTGTTCTTCTTGCAATCATGGGCATCGCATCGTCCTTCATCACCACGAATGCTATCCAGCTGTTCCTCACTTCATCTTCGGCAGGGAGCCTGGCCGGAGAGATTCTTGGATCTGTCCGCACTGCTGTTGCATTTGGGAATGAAGAGCGCCTCGCAACACAGTATGATGGGTATTTGAAGGAAGCTGAGAAGTACGGCTTCAAGGTAAAAGCTATCACTGGCGTGATGGTCGCTGGGATGATGCTCGTCCTTTACCTGAATTACGCCTTGTCATTCTGGGCAGGGAGTATATTCCTGATCAACGGACAGACATCGCTCTCGAAGATATTAACGGTGATGATGGCGATCATGATGGGCGCCTTCGACATCGGTCATGTCGCGGCACATGTCCAGGCCATCACGATGGCTTTGGGGTCGGCCAAGAAGATCTTCGACACCATCGACAGGGTGGCGCCACCGTCTCTTGATCCGACTGCAAACACAGGCGAGAAAATCGATCAGATTCAAGGCGCGATTCGCTTTGAAAGTATTAAACACATCTATCCATCACGGCCCGACGTTGTAGTGTTGAACGACTTCACTCTCGACATCCCAGTGGGGAAGATGACGGCCATTGTGGGCGCATCAGGGTCAGGAAAGAGTACCCTGGTCGGCTTGCTAGCGAGGTTCTACATTCCTGTTCGAGGCAGAATTTACCTGGACGGACGAGACACCAGCACTCTTAGTCTTCCATGGCTGCGCGAGAACATCGGACTAGTGGGGCAAAACCCGACACTTTTCAACGAGACCATATATAACAACATCCTGTACGGATTGTCCACATCTGCACTTCCCAGCGAAAGCGCGGAGAGGCAACAGGAATTGGTGATCAACGCAGCCAAGACGGCCAACGCACATAACTTCATTTCGGAACTTCCTCGGGGTTATCACACCGTCGTCGGTGAAAGGGGGTTTCTCCTTTCCGGAGGCCAGAAACAAAGAATTTGCATAGCCCGGGCCATCATTTTGGACTCAAAAAGTACTTAAACACTCTCACTCACCCATACCGTCTGACTATACCTTCTCTAACTTATTTATAGTCCTTGTACTTGATGAAGCGACTAGTGCCCTCGACTCTGAATCGGAAAAGGCGGTCCAAATAGGCCTCAACCAAGCGAGCGCAGGGCGCACAGTCATCGTAGTGGCCCATCGCTTGTCAACTATTCAGGATGCCGACCAGATTGTTGTGCTTTCTCAAGGATGCATCGTGGAGCAGGGGGTTCATGAGGAGCTGCTCTCGAAACGCGGCGCCTACTTCAAGCTTTTTAATACTCAAAGAATCGCTGCTGCACTTTCGTCTGCGGAAGTCAATCAATCCGATGGCAAAGGAGCACGACCCTTGCACGACTCATCGACGGCATCTACTGGAGCTGGAGAGAAGGATATTGTGGAGAAGATGTCAAAGACACACACCGGACGAGATGAAAAGTCTCGGCGTGATTCCCCAGAACCTGGAAACGAGACTAAATACGGGCTGTGGACCTCGATCAAGTTTATTGCTTCGCTCAACAAGCAAGAACAGATGCTTATGCTGTTGGGACTCTTCTTCGCGGCCATTTGCGGCGCTGGCAATCCAGTGCAGGCAGTCTTCTTCGCTAAGGAAATAACGGTGAGGTTCACCCATGGATGAATTAAGAGTATATGCTGACCCACATCCTAATAGGTGCTCAGTCAGCCTCTTACATCAGAAAGTTCTGGCGAAATTAAGACGCGCAGCGACTTTTGGAGCCTCATGTATTTGGTGTTAGCCATCGTCCAGTTCATCGCCTTCACCATTCAAGGATTGGTGTTTGCGAGGTGTTCCGAGAGATTGATTCAGCGGGTCCGCGACATGACGTTTCGACACATACTCCGCCAGGACATAGCCTTTTTCGACAATACGAACGTAGGCACCCTGACATCACTCTTGTCCACCGAAACGGCCAACGTCGCAGGCCTCAGTGGAGCAACGCTCGGCACTCTGCTCACAGTAAGCACGACTCTGATCGGAGCCGCGGCATTGGGTCTAGCCCTTCAGTGGAACTTGTCACTCGTCATCGCCTCGACGATTCCCGTGCTCCTGGCCTGTGGATACCTTCGTTTTCATATGCTCGCCAGATTCTCCAAACACTCACAGACGTCATTCTCCGAGTCAGCTGCACTGGCGTCCGAGACTATTACTGCTCTGCCCACGATCGCTGCTCTTGTCAGGGAAGACGAGGCGCTGAACGAGTACCGACGGATGATCAGGGTCCAACAGGCGAGAAGCCTGGTCTCGACGCTGCAGTCCAGCGCCTTATATGCCGCTTCCCAGTCGGCCTTCTTTCTCGTCTTCGCTCTTGGCTTCTGGTACGGTGGTACGCTCCTCGCCAGGCACGAGATTGATCAGTTTCAATTTTTTGCTTGCTTCTCCGCCATCGTGTTTGGTGCCCAGTCTGCCGGAACATTCTTTTCTTATGCCCGTGAGATGGGGAATGCGCATAGCTCCACCAGTCGCCTGAAGAGCTTGTTCGATAGGAGACCGACTATCGACACTTGGTCACATAGTGGCGAGGCCATTGACAGCAGCTCCTGCGCGGGTACTATCGAATTTCGAGACGTCAAGTTCAGGTATCCGGAGCGGCTCGACCAACCAGTTCTGAGGGGCCTTAATTTGAAAATCTCAGCTGGACAGTACATAGGTCTAGTCGGAGCTTCAGGCAGTGGCAAGAGTACCATTATTGCCATGCTGGAGCGGTTTTATGACCCAGACGCCGGAACCATCCTTCTCGACGGTCGAGATATCCGCACCCTGAACTTGAATCAGTATCGCAGTATCATCTCTCTCGTCTCCCAAGAACCAGTGCTATACCAAGGCACTATCAAAGACAATATCCTTTTGGGGATGCCGAACTCGGACGAGATCAACACCGAAACGATCGAGAAAGCGTGCGTCGAGGCAAGTATCCACAACTTCATCGTGTCCCTCCCAGATGGTTTGGACACAAACGTTGGGAACAGTGGTGTCCTGCTCTCGGGAGGCCAAAAGCAGCGCATCGCTCTCGCCCGTGCTCTGATCCGCAAGCCAAGGCTGCTTTTGCTGGACGAGGCCACGTCCTCGCTCGACTCGGAGTCGGAGAGCGTAGTGCAAGACGCTCTGGACCGGGCAGCTAGGGGTGGCCGGACGACTATAGCTGTGGCACATCGACTCAGTACGGTGCGGAACGCGGATACAATATATGTCCTGGACAATGGAGGGATCGCAGAGATGGGTACCCATGACGAGCTCATGCGAATGGAGGGGCGGTATGCGCAGATGATTAGACACCAGTCCACAGACACCAGTCTCTGACGTGCCAGCTGCTACATGGCTATTAACACATAGGGTATGAAGTTCGTTTGGTCAATTTCAGAAGGCACAGACACACAAGTCAAATCAAAATAATGGCTTAAAGAATACGTATTGCGATCAGTGTGCGATCAATAGATCACCACTCCTATTCCAGAACGTTTTGATGCGGACCATTCAAAGAGACAAGGAACGCCGCACTATCAGTATTTCGAGCCTATCTATGCATCTTTTTGGCTGCCACTGCTTGCCACAAGGGTTGCCTTGCCGCTCACGGCGTAGTATACACTCATATATGCGCCAGTCTTAGCCGAGTACGAGAAGGAGACGTTGCTATGCAGAACCGAAAGTGGTGAATCCAGATCAGCGCCGGGAAATGTGCGTCTTAAGCCAGTCATATAATTCTTTGGCGTGGTGTCAATAGAAGGGCTCCAAAGTGTCGAGGGCAACCACAATTGTTACAGGTGAGAATACGTACTTCGGCTATCTGCTCCCATCGCAGCTTTTTGAACGCGGAAATCAGGTTGTGGGCTACGTGGCCATCACTCGGTGCATATTGCCACATAGGGACGTATCTATAAGGGAAATGGAATTCAAGTGGTTAGCAAAGTGCTGTCCGTGCCAATCGGGCGTGAAGGTGTGAACACTCACACTTTCACATCGGGTATCTGACGCCCCGGTACGATCTCGAAGCTAAACATGATGCTTCCCAAGAAGGACGTTGGATGTCGCAATGGCTTGTCATAATCATCGTCGCTATCAGCAGGCTCATTCCTGAGTAGGTGCCAAATAGAGTGCAAGACGTCAAGACCTTTTAGGCGATCGGGATCAGTGGCCTTAATTCTGTCAGCGAACTCCTCATAGGCCGGGGTAGAAGAACTATCAGCCTTACGTGACCGCCAAAGGTGGCAACGTCGCGGACGACATTCCAGCTGTTCCGTGTCGAGATGTGGGCGTAGATCTTGACACGAGCCCTGGAAGGATCGATACAGTCCATACCAATCATGTCCAAGGTCAATCTCTCTGGAAACTTATCCCAGTATGCGTCGAGGAAGTCCACGGCAGGCGCCAGGCGCTCCCCATACGGCCGCAGGCTGCGGATGGCATCGAGGCCGGCGTCACGAGCATCACGATGTCGGCCTGTGGCGAGGTTCTTCGCCATCGGGAACATATACGCTTTCATGCTCCGCGTGCCACCACGCAGGTCAAGAGCCATGTTGAAGGTGAGCGCATGGTCGAGAGGGGGAGGCAGCTCCGTCTGTGAGCGCTCCAACACCCGCGCCATCTCTTCCTCGTTGCTTGGGAAGAGGGCCTCGATGAACTGTTCAGCCCAGCCTAGGTCGCCATCCTTTATCTCGGGTTTAATCCGGGAGAGCATTTCCCGCACAGCGGCCTGTCCGAATTTGTTTTCCGGTATGGCATGGTTCTCTCTGGTCGCGCTGAGTGGCCTGTCCGCAGATATTTGGGTTAGCTATCTCCTGTATTTGGCATTCACTAGAAAAAAAGAAGTAATCAATCTAGGCCGGGAGGGACTCATACTCGTATTGATACCGTACTATCGGATGGGTGGATGATGTGAAATTCAGGCTCGCCTCTAACGGTGAGACGGCGTCGATGGGGTTCACAGCGCTGCCGCCATCTGACAGTGGTTGGGGACCAAGCCAAGGTGTAACATGCCTCTTGAAGAAAGATAGCTGTTCTTCCTTCTCTTGCTGGACGGACACCGCATTAGCCCTGCTGCCTCCAAATCTAGGCATGGAACTTACTGCCGTATAAGTCCCGGCGTGATCCAACAAACCAGCAATAGCCGGCTGGCAGACCCTCCACCACAGTTCCTGGCCCTTTGTCTCGTGATCAATTTCCTTGTTCATTTTATGGGCAATGTAGCGAGTAGTGCCTGCTGACAGGTAAGGACGGATTATTCTTGAAGGCGCGGGCGATCTATGGTTGTCTGACTAGGTACTCTCACCGAGCCTCTGCCTCTATCTAGTTGGACACCTCATTGTATTTGACAACGAATATTCGCACAGGAAAAAACGGATGGAAGGTTCTGGGTCTCTGGCCAGCTCGGATTCGTGGGAGAGGTGCAATATCCGGAACCCCCTGCCCTTCGAACCCAATTCTAGGGCGCCTATTACCGACCGCTTGTTCTCACTGTGTGCATGTTAGTGTCGAAACATAGCCCAGGACTCAGTGGAACCCCCCCCCCCCTGACTCGGCTGGCATTGCCAAGGCTGCAAGGGTGCGGAGGTCTGGTAGCATGAGGATCGTTCCAGTCCGTCCCACACAGTCCAAGATGCCCACATTGCAGCTACATAAGCGGAGAACTTTAGTTGCCAGTTTAGTTCATGGCGACTTTACTGGGGGTAGCCCTTGCCTATTCCAAATCGCTAATGTATTTTCGAATTTTATGTGAAATAGAATTCACGCTAGTCTGTCCAGGAGTTTACCGCGATGGGATGGGATTAACTCGCGATCCTCGGGGAAACTTCAGTGGTGTTCCAATCCCGATGCGACACTACTTTGGTCAATTCATGTATGCCCTTTAATGTTTAACCCATCTAAATACGCAACTGATACCGGCCTGTAGTCCTGTCGAACAGGGCCACAGTCACTGACACCACATTCAAGGACGTCCTGTGGTGCATTGCCGTACACCCCACTTGTCTGGAGAGAAACGAACAACCGTGATTCTCTCAAATGAACTCAGTTCAACACGTTGCAGAGATGATATCGGCTTCAGAGTTCTTCAGCTTTAAGCTAGGCGCAGTACTTGCCACGGTATGTACCCTAGGCTTGGTGGCCCATACTCTACCCGGAGAAATCCATGGAAGGGCATGCTTGCTAACGTTGAGATAGTTTCTTGCGCTCTATTTTCTGGCTACGTACATTCATCTCTCATTCTTCCATCCTCTTGCCAAGTATCCTGGTCCAAAGGCTGCCGCCATTTCCGAGGTAAGCCACACTTCCACATCGGCAACATCTTCGGGAAGATCTGAACTGAGATGGGCAGCTATGGTTCTATGCATCAGTCGCATCTGGTCGGCATCCTTTCAGGATGCGGGACTTGCACCGCAAATATGGTAAGTGCATTCCGTCGTTAAACAGAATGAACCTCGGCGCTGAAGCAACAAATCCCAAGGGAATGTCGTGAGAATCGGGCCCAACTGGCTGTCGTTCAGCAATGCCCAGGCCTATATGGACGTCTATGGGCGGCCCAGCCATAGCAAGAAGGCATTCCTCAAGTTTGGAGAATATGAGCGGCCAGGGGACATTTCTACCACCCGAGATCCAGATTTGCATGCTGTCCAGAAACGGGCCCTTTCCAAGGGCTTCAGCGCTGCAGCCATGCGTGATCAGGAAAACGTCCTGCATGAATATCTAGACTTGCTGGTTGGACAGTTGGAGACCCTTGGCAAGGGAGGCCAAGTGGCAATCAACATCGGCGAAGCGCTCAATTGGTTCACGTTGGACATCATCGGTACGACAGCCCTCATGTACACTGTTATGATCCATCATGCTAATTCATGACGTTCATGTGCCACCAGGCGATCTTGCATTCGGGGAACCCTTCGATTCCATTTCCAAAGCTTCCAACGAAGCATACTCGCTCATCACGGACGCCCTACGATACAGCAACGTGGAGTATCTCAAGCGTCAACGGCCATATATTGGCCCAGTTGTTGCGCGGCTGCTGTTTCCGAGTTCTTTAAAGAGCAAGCATATGAGATATCAACAAATCGCGGCAGCAAAGACTGCGAAGCGCTTCGAACGGGCTGATCTCGATCGCCAGGACTTTTTCAGCCATTTAATCAGGGACGGCCGTATCTCGGAGAAAGAAATGATGGCAACGGCCTGGACGCTAATCATGGCTGGCTCGGAGACCACGGCGAGCGCGCTCACTGCCACCATTTTCTACCTCCTTCGTAATCCTCAGACTTTAGGCCGCTTAACCAATGAGATATTGGCGAGTTTCAATTCCGCTGACCAAATAACTGGTTTGTGTGATCCTCCTAAAAACACACTGGCATCAGAAAGCTTACAAATTACCAGGGGACGCTGTGTTGGGGTTGAAATACCTGAACGGCGTAATTGAAGAGGGGCTTCGACTTTTCCCACCGCTGGCGATTGGTTTGCCGCGCGAATCACCCGGTGCAGTTGTTGACGGCCATTTCGTTCCTCGGGGCACATGCGTGTCGGTCGAGAACTTTTCATTGTCCTATGACACCCGGTACTGGGAGGAGCCCGAGTCTTTCAGGCCCGAACGGTGGCTTGGAGCCGGATTGGAGCATGACAATAAGATGGCTCATCACCCTTTCTCCGAAGGCACACGCTCATGTATTGGCAAGAACTTGGCATACCTCGAGCTGCGCATACTCCTTGCCAGTCTTGTTTTCCACTTTGATTGGGAACTGGTCTCTACTGATATCGAGGACTGGAATTCTGCCTGTCAGTGTTTCGCTCTATGGACAATGCCCGAGTTGCTGGTCAAGCTTCACCCGCGTGCAAATGAATCAGTATCTCAAAGTTAGTGTCAATAGCAAGTATAATAAAAGCCAGATATTATCGTGTTGAAAGGCTGCGGTGCATCGGAGACACAAGCAATTACCACAGCTTCCTGTGTTCCCATGGTTGTACTTGTTCGGCATAATTAATTGTGTTTCCTCCTTGATCCGAATCATGTCCCAGCGAGCTACCTCACACTGCTGCACGTAGTTTTTGCACCGGTTCTCGTTGTTGATAATTTCCTGAAACCGTGTAGTCATTGTCGCAAGGCAACATCCACAACAAACATCGTGCCACTTGTTGTCGGGCTCGTTGGCGTCTTCGATTCAAGCCGAACATGATAGCCTAGGTTCATCACTACAAGATTACAGGATTTATTTCAGATGCTAGTCAATCTCTGAATTTCATTGTCGTCTACCTATTTAACGCACTATCACATCTTCTCTGTGTTGATTTTCGTTGCACGACGTGACATGGTTCCAAGGCAACCAACAAGAAGAACTCTGCACCAGGATCCTGAGGATTTTCACTACTACACTGGAATAGGAACAGGGCCACATGGTTTCTTGGTGGCGGGGAGCCAGCCTTGATGAGCTGTTCGAGGGCCAAATTCGACCGGGTAGTCGATCTTTGTGTGCATCAAGCCCCAGTTGTACCAGAGAAGATGGTCACCTTCTTCCTCCGGGCCAACGTAGATATTTTCTGGGCGAACAACCCGGATTTGTAGCTTGGTTAGGAACTCTCGGACTTCCTTGACGTCTTCGATGACCCTGGGCTTTTCTTCTGCGTTGTTGCGGATGTAGAGGCGGCGCACAACATTGGGCTGTACCTGCAGATGCTTCTTTCCGGTGACAGAATTCATCCAGACCAGAGGTAACTGCGTATTTCAGATTTTTACTGTTAGTGTTTCCCAACAACAGTGAAAAGATGACGGATTGTGCTTACAATGTGCTGGTCTTTCGGATCCCTGGGCATCGCCTCCATAACAGCATCTGGCACCTCTCTACCCTCATTGGCAACATTGAGTCCATTTGGGTTACCCCTGCAACCCAGAATCCACTCGTAGGGGTAGTACATGTATTCGCACCAGCTATGGTCCACAATCTGCTTCTCCTCGTCGCTGAGCATGTCATATAGTTGAGCCGTGCTGAAGAAACCGGTCCGTCCAGGCTTGACCTTCTTAGTCAAACCCGAACCGTCCGCCCAATCTACCGTCTGCTCTCCCTTGGGGAACTTGATGCAGCGGAATGAGGTGAACAGGGGCGGGTTGATAGCATATTGCGGGCCATCCATGTGCCATGATTGAAAGCGAGTGATGCCTTTTTGAAAGTCCTCTTTCGGCAGAGGCTTGGAGTAATAGAGATCTGCAAAGGCTTCGCTCAAGGTGACATCCTTCAATCCATAGTGGTCTTGACCTTGATAGCCCTTACCCATGAGATACAGACGACCGCCGTCAGGGATTGTGCTATAGCCTAGCTTGGCCTGTTATTGGGGATGACGTATCAGCATGATGATCAAGGACTCGGAGCCAGCGTAAGGGAATCGTCCTCACAAGGATGCCCTTTCCCTCGGGATTGTAGAACTTGGCCCATTGCTCGTCTGTGAACTCAGGCGCGCCGGGGTCCAGTTTCTGCAGGAGCTCCCAATTCTTGCTTGGCGTTTCATCCTTCTGATTTTTGATCACCAGAAGTAGGTGCTGTTGGAGTAACTCCCGCAGCTTGTCGATACCAGCATCTATAGATTGTCAGTCTTTCTCCACACACTCATCAGGTACCGATCGCCATGGAGGTAGATCAGATTTACCGGTGATATTATTGAGATCGAGCCCGTGAATCTCGGCGCCAAACTGTAAGTCAATAGTGTTACCATTTGTCCGAGCAATTATCGAGTCTCCGTGAGCTTACGGTCAATTCTCCTCCAAACGGCTTGACCTGGAAATTTTCCTCGGTGCTGGCCATTGTGAATGACGTGGGTTGTGAAAATGATGTTTCGTTCAAGGGATTTGGGACGGAATCAGACCGGAATGTTCCTGAGGTCGACGCCTTGACTGGTCTCTAAAACGGGTGATTGGGGGATTATAAAGTGAAGGACCAGGACACATCTGTATGAGCAATACCAGGCAAAGAAGTAGCCTGTTTGTGTGCACTGTCTGGGCAGTCTGATAAGGTGAGGAGTTGAATCTGACTCTTTCCCAATAGCGCTTGAATAGGCTCGTGTTTATGCAGTACTACACCGCCCCAGGCGTAGTAAACGTTGTTCAGTAACCCTGCCACCAAAGGTTACTTTTATTAGACAGTTGGCCGAAGTATAACCTTATATGTCTGGCCCGCCGGCTAATAGTCAAAATACAACCTTAATTAGTGTTTATTTCTCCTCATTCGGATTCGGTGTGATAAAAGTAAAATTTGGTGGAAAGGTTACTAAGGAACGTTTATTATCCTTGTGAAGGTGTAACTACCCTGGGTTATTTGAGTCCGCTCTCACGCTTGGCATTGGAGAGGCGAGTGCGGGGTCTGCAGGGTGTTCCCCAGCATCTAGCTCCGTGATTTTACTCTTACAGGGTTGGATTGACGTGCCAGTGATATGCTAGTGCCTGTACTCCAGTGAACACGTGGGGTTGAGTTAAAGTTTACCAACGTTATCCTTACTCTGTTTGATAAGCGCGGGATATTCGAATCCACACCATCCCGAGCGACATCTTCAAGGCGATATAATTGACTTTTGTAATCTTGGTCGGTTTCACAATCCGTTTGCACGTCATTGGGTTGTATATCGTTGACAAATTGGGCCCCTCGATGAACTTTACTGTGTAAGTTTGAGCCAGCATGCTTTATGTACCAACATCAAGACATGCCTCCACATCTGAAGGCGCCTGTTCAAGGACGTCCTGACTCGTTTGACCCAGTATCTGTAGGTGGAAGAAAACAGCGTCAAGAATACTAAAGTGATCAAGATTGGTGTACGGATTACTAAGCGTAAGTCTGGTTTGAGTATCCCAATTGCCGTCCCTCTAGATTGTCCGAATCGTATCCAATTATCTCCTGCTGATGTTCAGTATGATGACAGGTGACAGCTTTGGTTTTTCCGACCAGATGTCAACCAATTTCAGCTCTCTTCCGTCTCCGCAGCATCGGTAAAGATCGATCAAGTCGTGGTGATTGTAGTGTACTTTCACAACGAGTCTGAACAGCGCTCCGGCTTTCATGACAGTCATTGGATTCGGGGCTACAAAACGGTCAAGAAGTTTGAGAACAAAAGCTGATAGACGAAGACATGGCTGTTTCACTTCTTATACTTGTAAGAAGATCCCCTAGTTGTTTTCCATTCTCTAACGGTACTGACTATGTCAAACAAGATCTTAGGCAGCGTTCTTGTCAACGCCGTGTACAATCTCTTCTTCCACCCACTGAGAAGGTTTCCTGGTCCACTGCTTGCACGCGCTAGCCGCCTCTACTATTCGTACTATCGAAGCACTGGAAAACTTGAGATTAAAACCAAAGAACTTCACGAAAGGCACGGCAGTGTTGTCCGTATTGCCCCGGATGAATGTTGGTGATCTCAGAATCTATATGTGGGACCAGTGCAGCTGACTCGTGAACAGTAAGCTTTGTCAACGGCGCCTCTTGGAGCGACATTTACGGCTCCAAGCCCAAACATGGCGGAGCCAGGAGGATGGAAAAGGAGCCCTTTTTCTACCTTGGAGCTATGGCACCAAACGGCGAGAAGAACTTGGGCGCTAGCTCAGACGATGACCACACTCGTATTCGTGGAGTGCTTTCGCATGCCTTCTCAGACAAGGCACTAAACTCCCAGGAGAATGTGTTGAGAGATCACGTTACTCATATGGTGCATCGGATTCAGCAGCTAGGCGGAGCGCCGACGGACGCGGTGCGTTGGCTGCACCACTGCACATACGACATTATCACAAACCTCTCGCTGGGAACCAGCGCTGGTGCCCTTGATCACGATGCATGGGACCCCTCGGCGCACCTCGTGTTCGAGAGTGTCAAGGAAGGCATTGCCGCCATCGAGGTCTTGCGCTTCTTGCCGTTCCGGTCGCTGTTAGTTCGTCTGTTGATGCAGATATTCGGAACTTCGCGCCGCCAGGCCTTTGATACCGCAGTCGACAAGGCAGGGATGCGTATGGCAACGGGAAACTATGAACGAGCCGATTTCATGTCCTACATACTGCGGGCAAACGAGACGTCCAAGGAACTGACGGCAGCTGAAATGACGGCGAATGTTGCACTACTTCTTGACGTTGGGTCGGAGACTACGGCGTCATTGCTCTCGGGCTGCTTGTTCTACGTTACTAGGGACTCAACTATCTTGAACCGACTGACTAGTGAAATTCGCAACGAGTTCGAAACGGCGGAACAGATAACATTGAAGAGGCTAACTGCATTGCCATATCTCCATGCTGTGCTTCAGGAGGCACTGCGGCTGTATCCGCCAGTTGCAGGAGCCACTCCTCGCTTGACGCCCGCATCTGGAGCCATAAGTATATTCAAGCTACACAACATTGGTCCAAACCAAAGACCGCTAACATATGCATAGTTGATGGTCATGTTATTCCTGGTAAAATTATTGTTGCTATCAACCAGTACGCTGCGTACAGAATCGACGCCAACTTCACGGATCCTCTGCAGTTTGAGCCTGGGCGATGGTTAGGCGAAGGCGACTTCTCTCGGGATAAGCGCGAGGTCTTCCAACCGTTTAGTCTGGGACCCAGGGACTGCCTTGGTAGGAAGTGAGTTAAAATATTTCGTATCTCGGAGGGTGCGAGAAAAGGCAAACTGAAACACCGAGCTGACATGATATTCCCTACTAGTCTCGCCTGGGCTGAAATGAGACTCATTATAGGGAATCTTTTATGGGCTTTCGATCTGGAATTGACAGCGAAATCTGAAAATTGGGACAACCAGAAAACTTGGTTCATATGGGACAAACCGGATTTATTGATCCGGTTCCAGCCACGTGGGCTTGTTGCTTGAGCGACGATGGGGGATGTATTACTGCATTACATTAAATTTCAATTGGATCCCATAATGCTCAAGGGCATGGATGTGGTCTGAAACTGGCCGACATTCTGGTTGTCCGTATCCAATCTACATGATGGCACGAGATATTGGCGGAGGTTTCACTAGTCACCCATGTAAGATATATTCCCTGGTGTATACAGGTTATTGGGGACCTTGCTTCATTCCTTTCTTGAAGTGTGTTTCCCCGAAGGCTAGCGACATGTGACTACTCGGTCACAAGGGCGATGTGGCCCTGCGGAGACCAAACATTGGAGCATATTTGGTGATGCCCTATTCTGCTCATCCTCTACTCAAGTAGCGTTTCACTGTGATTCATTCATGTTATCTGGCTCTCCATAACGTGTCTCAACAACGAGAACGTCGTCAACGGGGTCAACAGTCCTGTGCCGCTGGGGCAACGACACGCCGAGGCATGCAATATTGTGCTCCTGAAGTCGCTGGACAGGGAGCACCAACCTCAGCTGAAAGGCCAAATGTAACTTTCTTGGCAACCACCCGGTACAGCGTTCATTGGCTGCTGACGACAACACATAAATGTCTCGATTTAGATTCAAACCGGGAATGGGAAGGAGCTCGTATGTGCTACCGATCTACATGCACGTGACCTCATGCAGGCCCGCTATCGAAACTTTCCGATATGTGTTTTCGCTTCTGTGTGGTTGTGGTGTGGTTTCGCTTCTATTCCGTATACGTCCGAGGACATACATGGCGCCTTCATACGAGGAAAGTTTCCGATATACAAGGTTTTCCTGCAACAAGGTTGAAAGGGTACTTATTAGTACTGAATAGAAGTATATTAGGTAGGTTATTTTGGTGTAAGGGGAAACCCTGTTTATGAGGAAATGGGGGAAGGAATACTGTGTGAGGACGGAGAGACATGCTATACGTACAGTATCCACTGAATCTTGGTGCTGACCAGTCCTGCAAGTCAGAAGTTTGCCCGAGTCAGCAAGAAGCGATGCATTGACAAACTCACACGGAGTTTGAGAGACTCCGGGGATAAGAAGCCGTACCAGAATCCGGATGCCCGGGATCTGTGATCGCAATCAGAGGCCTCTGTTTCCAAGTTGATGACATTTGAGAAGTAGTAAGACGTCTACCAGACGATCAAAAGGAATAACCCGCTACCGTACGGCGACTTTTCTAACTCTACCAACATCCGTCTTGAAAAGTCTTCGCTTCACTATGGCACTCACCGAAACCGTCACGGAAACGATATCTGCTCACGATGTTAGAGCCACATTCTACTACATGGACTTGACTGACCCCAGCTTTGCTGATCCGGTCTCGTTCCCGTCAGATCAAGCGGAGCGGTAAGCACTGGAAATACGTCCCTATGCCCCCAGGGAGTCCGTAGCTTGATTAAATCATGCCTGACTTCCTCTCTCAATCACAGGAACAACATTGCCAAGTTACCAGGAAACAAGAAGCCAGCAATCTCGCTCGACTTCGTCGTAAAAGACATTAGCACAGAGTTAGACAAGTACACCCTTGACACTCATGGGTTCCAGTACATCAAGCACAAGAGCAAGTTATCCAAAGACGACTTTGCCGATGACGAAAAAGTCAGAACTATCTACTACCCTGAATCGATTGATTTGATCAAAAGGGCGTAAGTCGCCCACCTCACATTTCTGTTCCGCTGGAGCACAGCTGGCTGACCAATCCTTCTGATCTCCAGGACAGGGGCGTCTTACGTGCACGTGTATGAGCACAACTCTCGGGGGCCTGTCAAGCCCACTCAGAACAAGGAGATCCCGATGCAATGCCCCTGCCACTTTGTCCACTGCGACCAGTCGTACAACGGCGCCAAGACGATTGCACTCAGTCGGATCCCAGACAAGGCTTTCGCCGAGAAGGCGATCCAGGTACATTTTGCCGTTATGAACGTAAGTTTTGTTGCCTGATTGCAGACATGTCCACATCAATGGGCTGACCAGATCAATTCTAAAAGGTGTGGCGTCCTGTCAGGACAATTTACAAAGATCCTTTTGCATGCGCTGAGGGTGCCTCCGTTGTAGATGACACGGACCTGGCACCGATGCCCATCCAGGCAGATGACCTTTTAGAAGAAGGGTGGGCAGTGGGCCCGAACAAGCGGCACCGCTGGTACTTCAAGTATGCTCAGCAGCCCGATGAGGTGCTGTTGTTTAAAAATTTCGATTCCGAGGGGCCAGTGAAAAGGATTGTGCATTCTGCTTTTATCGACCCATCGAATGTTGATAATTATGACAGGGAGAGCATTGAGCTCCGCTGTATTGTTGTATTTAATCAGGATGCAAGCGGGATCGGTGTAGTTGATGAAAAAGAGTCCGGGGTCGGGGGAGCAGGGAATGCTCAAGGTCAGGTCACAGGATGAGGAAATGCGTGCAACACTAGTTTACACTTGCCCTGCTGCCTGCACATGAGACTTGTAGAACTCACGCAAAAAGTGCGCTCCTAAAGTGCGCTCCTTGGTGCTTTGCTTGCAAAAAATTATGACTTGACAGCAGGAAAAGGGTGATAGCAGGAAAAGGGTGATAGCAGGGAAAGGGTGACAGCTGGAAAAGGGCGACCGCACGACGCAATTATTAGTCAGTCAAGGCCGGCATTGATGAGCTCATCCGCGTCAATCATATCATTTATCATAAAATGGCCACGTCCGCTATGCTGCAACACCTGTGCCATCTCCCAGACTCAATCTGTTCATAGATTAGTATTCGTTGTTCTGTCTCCGCCTTATACAAAATGCCGACCCTTCCGCACGCCTCGTTCCCGCTGGACCATGCCCCGAAGGGCACAGTTCTGATTCCGGACGAGGAGTTGGACACTCGGAGCGATGAGGAAATCACCAGCATGCTGCAGTCATCCGCAATGCCCCCTTGCGATGAGCGGAACTTGTGGGCATACTGGGATACAGGCTTCAATGCCATGCCCCCTTGGACAAAGAGGAACGTAATTCACTGGGCGCGAGTCTTGGGGCCCTCGTGGACAATCCGCGTACTAGACAACGTGCCCGGGTCGTCGCACAATGCGAGCCATTTTGTGCCATCTCAGTTGCTGCCGCCAGCGATGAGAGCGAGAGCCATGGAGGGTCCCTACTCCGCCACCCACTCGGCCGATTTCATTCGTCTCCCGCTCCTCTTCCTGTACGGAGGATGCTGGCTGGATGTGGGGGCAATTCTTGTGCGGTCCCTGGACGGTATTTGGTCTCGGCTCGAAGATTCGACTCAACCCTACGAGTTTGCGGCTTTTACCTACGAGACGCGCCCTGGCGAGACTTCAATTATCAATACCTGGATGATGGCTCGCAAGGACAATGAGTTGGTTCGCCGTTGGCACCAAACGTTTCTGCATGTCTGGGGCGAAGCTACCCACTGCGAGGGTCTGTCGAAGCATCCTCTTCTTCGTCATCTCAAGCCCTACGGGGCTCCTACCGACGCGAAAATAATGAACGAAAACCACGAAGCCGTGACCAAGTCCCGCGCTATCATGGATTATGGGGCCCAAGTGCACTGTCTGGAGCGCCTGCGGGACCTCGTGGACGCCGATGACGGATGGGACGGTCGTGCGTGTATCGAAAAGACAACATTCCTTCTCCCCGCACTCAAGGAGATGTGGTACTACCAGGAGCGAACAGACTTTCTTGGCTCCCGCCAGTTTGAGCTGCTGACGACGTCGTACGATGCACCGGAGCAACAAAGGTCCGAGGCCCAGACCTTCGTCGACGACATGCTCGCGAATACGACGATAATGAAATTCTGCCACGGCCTCAAGGACGCTATGGCATCCAGTCTGGCCGACCTGTGGGACGACCCGGCTAACTCAGAAGCCGACAACGCCCCTGGGACTTTTGCCGAGTACCTACGATGGGGAACCATGCATCTGCGTCAGACAAGGGAGCTGGTGCCTGAGGAATTGACTCCTGCGAGCAACGAGCCAAAGAGGGCTACAATGTTTGAACCTTTCCCTATGTAGTATAGTAGTAGTCTAGCTGGGTACCTCTGGAATAGAGTTCAATCAAGGTGCTGATCTGACCAACACAAGCTACCTAGATACTTTCTTGAGGACATTATCTCTCAAAACTCTTGGCCCTGTACGCGTGCATGGACGGAGACCCCACAAAAGCGGTTAGTCCTGATTCTAACGTGCGCGCGCCTCTATCTCCAGTACTTTGGTCACATCCGGGGAGCAGGGGCTGAGGGGCAAGCAGTTACTCCTGAAGGGTCCACATAAAATAAACTTCCGCCGTGTGCCCTACGTATGAGATGAACGGTTCATCATGAACCATGTCTCGACTCATTCGCCTGCAGCTTAACCTTAACTTTATTTTTACCAGAAAACCGGAAACCCTCGCTTCGAGCGTTCTCGGTCCGAGCAATCTCGGTCCGAGCCTTAATCGTGTTGTATTCTGGGGCAAGTAGTGTGCCCCGAAGTGGAACCCGAAGGGACTATACACTATAATTTAAACTTCCACCACATAGATATAACATGAACTATATCTCGACTCATTTACCTACAGCTTAACCTTAACTTTCCAAGGTTACTTTCCCCATAATAGCGGAAACCCCCGCTTTGAGAGTTCTCGGTCCGAGCCTTCTCGGTCCGAGCGTTCTCAGTCCGAGCCTTAATCATGTTGTACTTTGGGGTGTTCTCCGAAGTGGAACCCAAGGGTCCGTATAAATTAAGGTTCCGCCCCATATGCGGTGGTGCTTGGGGCGTTTATGCGCATATTACAACGAGCAAGGATAACCATCCACCTCGTAACCCCCCATAGGAGTTTCTTTGGCTGCAGCGGTTAATAAATATTGTGTAGGATATCAACGACGAGTTTGGGGTTGCTGCGGGGTAAGCTTGGCAGGTACATGGTGTTGTGTGGACTGCCCACCTAAAGTGGTGTACTGGGTGCGTGGAAAGAAAATGCTGGGTGCGTGGACGGAGATGCTGGGTGTGTGGACGCTGGCTCGATATCAACAAGGTAGACACAAAACCCACACTGAACAGAGGCTAAGTGGCCCCATGTCGCATTGTGACACCGATTGGTTGCACAATTCTTGATGATATTAGCAACAGCGCTTTCTCAGGTAGGCTGTGGCGTTTTCCATACTCAGTTTTTAATACTGCGTAATAAATTCAGACGACGTAGGTATACTTGGGAATGCCAATTGCTCGTTAATCTTCAACACATTTCTATATTCTACGTAATACGGATTGTGTGCTTTGCGGATGTAGCCCTTGGATTGAAACGATTGCCCTCCGATTCCCCTGACCTATGGCATCCACACAATTTCTATGAGAGCCAACATGGAGTCTGGTGATTGGAAAACATTATTGATAACAAACCTTGGGTCCGCTTCATTGACAATTGCCTTCCACTCATTCAAAGTCCTCTCCCGACCATTCATGGTTGCGATAAGACCGAGGTCCATTGATCTATTTGGTTTGAGCTGTTAGACGACGGCATGTTGGAACCTGAGTAGATAACGGGGTTACATACCTCAAGTCCCTTTCCTTCCAAAGTGGCAACGAGCTCCCTGGAGTCTCAGGCAACAGCGACTCGTTCAGAAGAATCTTGGCCCCCTTCCTAAGCTTCGGTATCTGGGCCCGGAGCACCTTCACGCCGTGCTTATCAGGCCAGTCATGGAGGACCTGGCGAATCAGGTAGATATCGGCGGCAACAGTCTGCGTTTCAAACATGTCGTGGATCATGAAGTTGACCCGGCTCTTGAGCTCGGCCGGCACGGCTGCATGGGCCTCCTCCTTGTTCATGCCCATATCCTGGACGAGCATGTTCAGGTTGGGAAATCTTTCCGCAAGGGCCAACGAAATGCGGCCTCGGTAACCTCCCAAGTCAATGACTTGGACGTTACCAAGACCTGCCCAGTCGTAGTCCTTCAGCAGGTACTCGAGCTTGTACCCAGGAAACTCCCACTGGATCGTCATCCCGGAGCCAAAGCGGGCCGCCCTGTCAGGATCATTGGCCACGTTGCTAAAGTAGCTGCCAGTTGTATTGTGTACAAGATTGAATGCCTGATCACAGCAAGTTAATCTTTGTTCAGAGAAGGCACGACGGGATGTCTCCTCGCGCTTACCGTTTGGTCTGGTTCTTCACAAGTTGGCCATTTCTGTAAGGCATCGACAACCTTGAGAGGGGTGTGATGTTAGTTGCGTTGCCCACTTCCTTAGACTGTTTCAGTGGATTTCTCACCTTGGACATTGTTGCCCATCCTTCATCAGCGCCAGCTCTGACGAATGCGAGGAGCCATGGTTCACGGAGAACCTTAGATGTCTTTGTGTGCTCAATGAAACCAGGCTGCCTCTCCCGAAAGATGCGCATGCACACAGCATCACGCAGTAGACGAGCGACGACACTTTCATCAAAGTAGGTCTTCTCTGCGATTTCAGCAAAGGACATACGGCCCCCTAGGGGGACCATGTTTGGAACGTCGAAGCGGGCAATGAAACCAAGACTGCCAACGCTATTGTTCTGTCGGTGATGCCGAAGACCACGGTTAGAGACGTCTATACCTATCGGGAGCGAACCAGTTACTTGGAATGAGAAACGTACTGCACTATTCTTAAGGATCAGAGTCGTGGGCTCTAGCAGAAGATCGTAGAGCTCTTTGGTGGCATCCAAGACAGTGTCTTGAGCCTTGTTGCACTCGTCAGGTAACCGAGTTGGAGCATCCTCGTCAAAGGAAGGCGATGGCGCGCCCTTGGAGTCTAAGGTTGTTTGCAATTCCGCCACGGATTTGCTGATTATAGCAGCTAACTCGACGATTCGAGGTGTAGTCTTTGCAGCAGGCATGATAATGTTCGGGATGTGTTGATTGTTTGACAGTTGTGAGTCCACACGTTACGGATCAGTCGAGAGCTTTACCGCAGCAAATCCATTTAACACAGCAATTAATGAGGTCTTTTCGGGTGGGTATCTACGGACCGAAGTCATGAACATGGCGACGTAATACAGCAATCAATGACGTCTTTTCGGGTGGGTATCTTCGGACCGAAGTCATGAACATGGCGATGCCTCAAAGTATCCCATGTAATACGTATGTTGGGTTGCCGAAAGTTTACGAGTAATGCAACTTAGGTTTCCACCGTGGGAAGTACCGCTAAACACGTTGCTATTTTTATTATTCTATGATTCATTGGCAGGAAAGTTTAGTGGTTGTTATAGGTGTGGTTATAGGGCTTGGAACTCTAGCTTGACCATATTCAATGTCGGTCAAAGTTCAACTCCACTGCAGTCTTAACTCCCCTGCAGGCCCACGGATGCTAGCCATAAGTCGCGAAGCATTCCAAGGTTGGCAGGTCGGAACAGAAAGGAGTATCTACCAAACAGGGATGTGAATGTAACATAACCTTTGTTAGCCACTTATCACCCCCAGAGGTAGTGTCACTATCTCCAGTGTGCAGTTTCCCATCGTGAATCAATTCGTGTCGGAAAAGTTTCGACTTGTGGATCTCGACTCAAAGTTAGTGTTCTCCATCATCATTGGGTTTCGAGTGTCTGAAGGGATTATACCTATGCAGGCATTCCAAACGTTAAATTATGTACAAGTAATTGTATTGGTTTTCTGGGACCTACTAGGTCACACTTTTCCCAATTTGCTAACAAAAGCGACCTTCGATAAAGAAGTCCCCATTTATTAACCTTCGGAATGCCTGTAGAGGTGTGAATAGATGCTTGGCTATGTATGCGGGGTTGAAGAAAACCACTTCATGTGTTGGCATCTGCTGGTGTTCGATGATTATTTCCAGTTTCGTGTCGGTCAAGCTACTTTGAGCTAGATATTCTCGTCCAAAGAGCGGTGAAGTAAAATACCCAGCAAGCGACACAGCCTCCGAGCCCCTCAAATGGCTGGGCGCCAACAGCTCTTGGTTCGCTGGTGAGACCTCCCATTTCCCGACGGATGTGCCAGGAGACGTGTGGCGGGCTCGAGGACAGCATGTTCACAGGAATCACAGGACCCAACGTCTACAAGATCTCTTCCGATGTCCCAGAGAACTGCTTATGTAATAGCTGGAGATCAATGGATTCGTATGTACTGGGTCTAATATATTGACTTTGATAGGAGTTAGAGGAAGACAGAACACATGAGATCGGAGATTCGCACGCTAAATAGTCATTCGATCTCCTTGACCCCTCCATCAAACTCGGAGGAGTTCCAACAAGAGCCTCAGTTCCAGGTTTTGAGAATTAAGTAAAGCCTCAATCCGCCGTGTCTCTGCACAAAGCTGGAAATGAATGTCCTTCAAGACGGACCTGGTATAGTCAAGACCTCCCCCAGCCTCGATGACGCCCAGAACAAACTGCTTCTGCTCTACAGTCATACTACCACGCTTTCTCCCCGTTGAAAGCGCATTGAGCAGGCCGATGTGATTTGGTAGTTTGTGCAGTGTGTGAATCAGGGCCAGTGACCATTTTCCCTCATCGAGATCCTCGCAAAACCCCTTCTGCTTTCGGTACTACCCAGTCACAATGGAGTCAGAGAAAGGACTTTTTGTATCATGTGGGGATCCGGTGTAGATGCTTACATCGTCAGACACCAGATTTTGGTAATCATCGCGTATTTGGAAACACCGTCCAAGCAGACCCGTCAGCCGGTAAAAATGATCGCGGATTTCCACCTCGGTGTCCGAGACATCGAGTAGCAGGCTGGTTGCGATTGAGAAGAGCTGCCCGGTTTCTGCTATGAGTGTCAGTAGGAGTATATTGCCTTGCGCAATAAAAACTTACTCTGATCTATCATCTTGTAATAGTCCTCTTCACTCGGTGCACGTCCGTTGTACGTCCAGAACAAGTCCATGGCCTGACCTTGAAACAGAACCATAATGCTACCTGCATACCTTGTCAATACCCTGAATCGATAACTCACCTGTAACTTCAAGTTATTAGACAAACACATTACGTACTCAATACCCGCTGGGCAGATTCGGTTGAGGAAAATTCCATGACTTGACCAAATCCCCGCATAATCGAAGAGACAGCCGAATTGACGGTTTGCGCCGGCCCAAATATATTGTGTGCTGATGGTTTTCCACGTCTAAGAGCAGAGTTGTCTTGAAAGTCATCAAGGCTACCAGACACTGTCAGTTCCCGAATATAGACTCAGTTCTTCATGAATTTCACTACAACACTTACAGTAACGAAGAGTTGTGAAAGGTACGGATTGCATCCTCGATCTTGACCACCTTGTCCCCAGGTACCTGCAGCCACTGGTTCAAAGCATCAATGAACTTATCTCTTACCCCCTTAGATGGCATGGATGCAATGTAATCGTAGGGCGCGCGGAGGACATCGTTCTGCAATTGAGAAGTAATATTTAGTTCTCTGTCTTTCGGTCGACAAAGCTCGTATACTCGTTCCCGGGGCGTAATCTCACCTCGAGAGATTGGTTATTTGCGTCGTATGCCTCCGAAGATTTGTTGTCGTCAGTGTGGGCGGGTGAGCAAGACCCTCCAGTAGCCAAAGAGGAAGCTTCTGTACTGGCACTTCCTGCTCTATACCGGATAGAATCTAACTCATCTGGCGAAGGGGAAAGATCGGGACTATCTGAGAAGCTCTCCGAGATTTCAAGAAGTGGAAGCCCCCCTCGCATCCATTCCAGTTGTGTCTCGTTGAATGTGATCTTGGGGTTGTATCGCGGGCATTCCAGACTCCAGACTACATTCCCCGAGATGCTATAGAGCATGGCGTCAAGATATTTGCGAAGGTCCAACGAGATTGACTCATCGTTTTTGGTAGCCTCAATGACCTTGAGGTACTTGGCGACGTACTCCACGATGAGGGATCGACAAATTTGCATGGCTCCACTCACGTCCGTCTTATGCTCCTGCATCAGGACCCAGATGGCGTTGACGACATGGTCCTTTCCGTGCTGCTTGGCGGCGTCTCGCTCCTTCGGCCAAGACCATAGATCATTCTGCAACCCAACAGAAATCCAAGCATTTGCCATGAGTTCACGGCAGAGCTCGAGCTCATGGTCGGGGATTTGAAGGCCGAGAGCAAACGTCACTAGTCCAAACCAGAACCTATGGGCGCATTTGCAAGTCAATGTCGAGTGACAAGACTCATTTAGTCTGGGTCAGTCACTCACATCTCACCCACGTCCATGATACGGTACGGTATGTACTTGGCCAGTTCGACGAAACGTATCTCATGTTGCCGACTGGAACCAAGTTCAACGAACCGTGCCCACGATTTCATGGTTGTTTTGGCGCATTCGGGATCAATTGCGAGCATCTCGAGGAACAACTGGTTTTGAATGCGTTTCTTGCCCTGCAACCGTGCATCACCCTTTTTCGAGTTACCGATCGTGCCGGTATGGGCAGCCTCGAGGAAGGCTGACATCATCTCGTCGTTTTCGATCTCGCTCTTTCCATCATCATCAGGCAAATTCTCATGGGAGAAAAGGGAAGAAAAGGGCTGCGGAGAGCGAATCATGAATCAATGAACTCACAGTTTCGTGGCTGACATTATCAGTGACATCTAGGAACAGGACATGCAGTCAGTCTTCCGTCGGCCAGATAGAGGGAGTCTCGATCGAAAACTAAGACTCCAAGTTCAGAGGCCCACGTACCGTCGTGAAGAAAGGCAAACTCGTTTGCATATGCCACAACCTCTAATCTCTCAGGTATGCACTCCGGTATTGCCACCGATATGAAACTGAATCTGGGTCCAAGTGTTCCCTTGTATTCACGACAGGGCCCAATGTGCTTGTTCCAGTCCTCATGAGCGCGGATTGCACCTCGATCCTCAAGATTCGTGAATTTGCTCATGCGCACGTCGATTCTTTCGCAGAGGCCTTCGGTGTCGAAGCTGGATGGATCGACGATTTCCGAGTAGTTGAACTCCATGTTGGGGAAAGTGGTGGAGTATAGGTCCACAGCACCAAGATGGCGAAGATGATGGATATGAGGCGGAAATGACTTTCGAGAACTTCAAAGACAACGGGTTTCACGTAATGAAACTGCTCTGACTGCATATCAGACTTCAATCGCTTCTGCAGATACGAGAGAACGAGCGTGGCTCTATGTTGTGTATCCAAGCAGTTGCCGGATGTGATGCCTCTACGAACAGGAAATTGCCGAAAAATCACACCGCCTTTAATACTGCTGATAGGAACTGTGTAAGACGAACAGACACTTGGCATGAGATAATGTGATCTAGGGTCGTATAGACCACACTACAATCATGCGTAGCTTTCCATGGGTCTTGGTGCGTAAGTCATGCACATGCGTGGAAATCCCCAATACTGCTTAGTAGGTTTATGATTTTATATCTGATACATAGGATATGAGCCAGCCTAGGATCAGTCCACAACTTCTTGTTAAGGCCACCTAAGCAAGCACTATCACCCCACTATAATAACCTTAACTAGTTTTAATAATAGTATGAGTATAAAGTAAGTTAACTTTTTTTTAACTAACTTACTTTAATAATAGCTTTTATTACTTCTTATTATATATAAATTTATAAAGTTTTAAAAAAGAATACTAAAAGTTTTTTAATAAAAAATATATAAAAGTAAAGTTAAAGTCTTTTTAAAAATTTAATATTAAATTAAAAATAATATTAATATTTAAAGATTATTATTATTATATTTTAATAAATTTAAATATTTTTATTATTTTAAAATTTATAATAAAATAGTTTTTAATATTTATACTATTTTTAAAAAGGTTTATTTATTATATAATAATATAAAGTTATAGAATATTAAAGTAATTAATTATTAAACTAATTATTATAATTCCTTAATTAAATAGTTTATTATATTAATAGTTAATTAAATGTTTTTATATTTATTTTAATAATTAATATACGGAGTGTAAGTTTAAATATTTATATTTAAAAGTTATATTTAAACTTTTGAAGGTTATACTATATAGTTTAACTATTATATTATAAGAAGTAGTTTAAAAGACTTTATTAAATTTAGTTCTTATTTTATTTAAAATTTATAAGCCTTTTCTTTTTAATATATTAATTTATTAGTGAGTTATGTAGTTTATTATAATTTAAAATATTATTATTTTAAAATACCTTATTATTTAATAATTTAAAGCTTTAAAAACGCTTTTAAGGGCGAAGTATAACGGTATAAACTTATATATTATTAAAGTTAATTATTAAATTAATTAATTATTAAATTAATAATTATAATTTTTAATTTAATAGTTTATTATACTATTAATTAATAAAGTTTCTATAACTTTATTTTATTATAATAAAGTTTAAATTAAATTAAAATAATAATATAAACTATTAATAAAAGTTAGTTTATAATTTAAAAGTTTAAATTATATATTAATTAATATAATATATTATACTATAATTAAAATAAATAAATAAATATTAATAGTAAATATATTATTTATATATAAGTATATATTAATATTAAACTTTTATTTAACTTATATAATAAATATAAGTATAAAAGTTTTAATATAACTTATATTTTATTATAATAATTTATTATAATTTATTATTTTCTTTTATATTATATATAAAAGAATGAAATATAGAAATTAAATTATAATTAATTAATTATTAATTTTATTTATAAATAATTAAAGTAAAATTTTAAATTTAAATTTAAAACTTAATTATTAATTTAATCAATAAATTAAATATTTAATTATACCTTTTATATTTATTATAAATATTAAATAATAAGAATTAAATATAATATTTTTATTATTTTTAATTAATTAAAGGCTTTATTTATTTATAATAATTACTTAAAATTTAATAATTTAAAATTATTATAAGTATATAATTATAATTTACTTATTTTAAGTTTTTAAAGATAGTATAGATTTAAACTTTATAAATCACTTTAAATTACTTTAATTTCGATTCTTTTAATAGGTGAAATTAAGCGTTAATTTGCTAATTGCTAATTACTAATTGCTATGTGACTTCTACTAGTTGATAGGCAGCTGTCAGCCGCCTGTTGGCACTTACGGACCGTCGTCTTCTGGGTAATTACGGCGGAAGCCACTGCTTCCCTTGCTTGACTGGTCGCTCGATTGGTCGATTTGACTTCGATAGTCGATCTGACGATCGCTGTCACGATCGCTGTGACGATCGCTCTGACGATCGCTCTGACGATCGCTCTGACGATCGCTCTGACGGGCCGAGTGGCGGTCCGAGTGGCGGTCCGACTGATGGTCCGACTGACGGTCCGACTGGTCGGTCTGGTCTGTCTGGCGGCTAGAAACGCTTCCGTGCCCTGGCCTTGTGTGGTCCCCCTCTTTCAGGTATGTAAATATTGTATTTTGGGAGCCTCTTATAAAGTTGCACGACTGATATATTCGCCGCTCGACTGGCGTTTATTACTTGATTAGCGTAGGCCTTGCTTATTATTTAACTTATTTAACTAGTAATAAGCTTAGAGGACTTAATTAGTTTAAAAAAGTAGTAATAAGTACACGGAAAAGTAGAGACTTCCTTATTACTAGTACTTAAAGTTATAATAAAGTATATAGTAATTATTATAAGTTAGAAATATTTAAATTTAAAGAATTAAATAAAGTAAACTTTAATAAATATATCTTACTATATTTTTTTATATTATTAACATTTATTTTTTATTATTATTTAATTAAACTTTAATTAAAAATTAAAGCTTTAATAAAATTATATTCTTATTAAAGTTAAACTTATTTAAGTATTATATTAAACTAACTTCTCTTTATAATTATACTATAAGTAAGTTATACACCCCTCTCGCTTACCCTAATACAGTTACTATTATACTATCGTTATATCAGTAAATTAGTAATATAAGAAAGGACCTTGTAATAGTTCACGGGCTTAAATCGATGGGACTTATTAAATTTCTTCGATTCACATACCCGAGTCGTCGAATCTATGTGGGTATATGAACATCATTGCGTCATTTGCCTGAACACCTGTCCATGGTATCCACTTGTGTTCTTGGAGGGGAGGGGAGTGATGAACAGAAGGAGAATCACCGGGAAATATATATTTACGTAGTCGGGCCCATCAATGAGGGGTCGTTCTTGGATGTGAAATCATCATCCTCAGATCGGGGGCCAGCAAGTCCCGTCACAATTCTCGTGAAGTCCCGTTGACAATTCCTTCATCATGGACATGCTGCAGAGAGCTCTGGAGATTTTCCAGAGCCACAAAATAATGGTCGTTTGCATATTTTCCGTTCTCTACATGTGTGTCTCCTTAATGATGAACCTAGTGTACCGGCTGTACTTTCACCCGCTTGCCAAATTTCCTGGCCCGAAGATTGCAGCCGCAACACATCTCTATGAGGTTGCCTGGGATTACTTTGGCGATGGAGCCTACCTATACGAGATACAGCGCATGCACGAGAGATACGGTGCGTTTTTCACCGTCAGCACGGGTACATTTCACTTGTTGCGAGATTAACAGTATCGAAAAGGGCCAATTGTCCGAGTGAATCCTGTGGAACTGTCCATTATGGACCCCGACTTCTACAACGTACTCTACGTTGGAGGGTCGATCCGGAAGACGAACGCCTTGCCGAGTTTTGGGGATGGAATGGACTTTAATGGTGCGAGCCAAGCACGAGGACTGAATTGTGACTTGCGCATGATTGCCTACCAAGACAAGGGACGCTGACGGCTTGACACAGGCTCCCATGGAATGACAGTCGACCATGATCACCACAGGCTTCGGCGGAAACCCATGGAGCCCTTCTTTTCCAGAGGCAGCATTGCTAGGCTCGAGGATCGCCTTCAGGAGCTCACTGTGACTTTAGTGCAGAGACTCCAGGAATACAGAGGGACTGGCAAGGTTGTTAGACTTGACCACGTCTTTGCTGCCCTAGCAGGCGACGTCGTCAATGTCTTATGCATCGCTAATCCTACCATGTCCTTTCTACGTCACCCGGACTTCAACCCATACTGGTATGAATTATTCCATACACTGATTCGTTCAATGCCCGCGTTCATGAATTTTCCGTGGATCATAAGGTACGTAATCATTTGGCATCCGTCGACCTTTTTCCGAGACCTTTTTAACAGCGTGGGGCGTAAAGAATAGTCAGACTAGTCCCCACATCTTTACTAGAGAAACTAGATCCGAGGAGCCAAATGTTCCGTGACTGGCGCATAGTAGGTCAAACCCCCTCCATAGCCATATCAGTGATTATCGATTCTAACAGAGATTTGGTTAGATGTCAGTCAACCACATCATCGACGCGAAACAACGCAAAGAGAAAGGTCTCATGCTTGTGAGCGAAGATGATAAGGTTAAATGCGAGACACTGTTTGATCACATTGTCAACAGCGATCTACCCGAATCTGAGCTCTCCGTCGAACGGCTGGCGTCTGAAGCCCAGGTGGTCATGGGAGCTGGTACTGTAACTACAGCTCAAACTATGAATTTCCTGGTTGTCAATATTCTATCAAACCGGAATGTTTGCCAGCGGCTCCGAGAAGAACTCCAAGAGCCAATGAAGTATTTTCCGGAACGCATACCAACTTTCTCTGAGCTTGAGAAACTACCTTGGCTTCAGGCTTGTATCAAGGAAGCCCTGCGTCTCAGTCCAGGACTGACTCACCGTCTGCCGCGGGTATCACCGCACAAGGCGCTATTCTACAAGGACTGGGTTATCCCCCGAAATGTGAGCGAAAGGAAACAGGCGGATCTCTGGTGTGACTCAGGAGCAGCCAGCTAACAAGCTAGCAGACACCGGTCGGAATGTCCGCTCTCTTCATGCACATGGACCCATTTGTTTACAAAGATCCCACAGCATACCGCCCAGAGCGATGGCTCGCAGACGTGACTCCAGAGATGCATAGAAATTTTGTCCCGTTCACCAAAGGCTCGCGTCGGTGCTTGGGGGTTGAGTTAGTGACCTTCGTTCCGTCCTCCTCATGCGTCCCACTGACATGAAATCATAGGCTGGCATATGCTGAGATTTTATTGACCTTTGCGGCGCTCTTCGGTCCAAATGGACCTCAGCTGAAGTTGTTTGACACAAGCATTTCAGACGTACGACCGCAGTGCCATTTCCTCCTTCCTTTACCTCGTCTTGACAGCAAAGGTGTTCGGTCTACAGTAGAGGCTTAGTCAAGAGGCTAGCGGTAGTCAGGGTGTGGGGCTGTCGAATATTCTTTTTTCCCTAGGAAATGATAAGCATTTATTTGTCAGAGCACTGGGACTGCACTCGTGAGCAAGACGTATTAGGTCTCCTCACTCTGTTGATCGCGACCGGATTTCCAAACATAACGCGGGCCAATCTCATGGGTTCGCTTCGCTACCCGCTTTCTTCCGAATGAAAGTCAAGACGCATGTTGAACTTGTAATTCAAATTTTCTGCGTATAACCTCATGGCCATCACACGAGAAGCCCGTCTTCGTGTGATTTAGACCTGCGCATACATCAGGTTAGAACATTTCACTTCTAAGCAAACTCCATGACGTTAACCAGGCAATATATTGCTATTCAAAAGGCAAATCACCCTGGATTCAGCTTCCATGACGTTGCTCGCATTAACCGCATAAACCTCCATATTCACATAAAGTTTAAGAACCAAGCACCGTCACACAGTGTTTCTTTGCTTCCAGGATGCCAAATTAAGTTCTTATAAATGTTCGAATTTCATAGGCTGATCATGCCGTATGTAACACTATTGTCAAACAACTCTTGGGCCGGCATCGAGTCATTGACACCTATCGCATGGTTCATCATTCCCACCCTAACTTCAGATTTACCTTGGTACTAGGTGGAATCTCTCTTGGCATAAACTAGCCTGCTGCTGTTACATGGGTGGTGTAACATTCTGAAAGACCTGGAAGGTTCTGAGATTGCTCGGGCGGAAACGTCTCGCTCAAGGTGGGCACTACGAGTCCTATAACGGAGATCCTAGAAACACATCTATGTTACTAGGTATAAAATATAAACTATTATATTAAGATAAGATTAATAAATAAGATTTTTTAAATTTTAAAAATATATAAAAGTATATATTAACTTAAATAAATTTTAATAATAAAAATAATATATAATTATAAACTATTTTTTATTTTAATATATTTAATTATTAATAATTTTAAAGTTATAATGAAAGTTTATATTTAATAAACTTAATTAAGTTAATTTTAAAAAATGTATTATATTTTATTCTTTTAAAATTTTAATTATTTATTTTTTATTTAATTATTAAATTTAAAATATAATATAATTAAAATAATTAATAATTAATTATTAAATATTTATAATTATATTATTATATTTTAACTTATTATTTAAAAAGTCTTATATTAAAATATTATAAATATAATAAATAATAAATTTATTTCTATAAATCGTATATAAATTTAAAGTTATTTTATTAATTATTTTTAAATAAACTTTTATTAAAAGGTTAAAATTAAAAGTTAAAAACTCTTAGTAGAGGAATATAAATCTAACTTTATTAAGTCTACTAGTATTAATCTAGTAGGCCTAGGCGTTAAAGGAGTTTCTATGGGTCTTTATAGTAACTAACTATTATAGCGCTATGCTAAGGCTCTGTTTAATAGTTAGGGAGGGCTTTTATAGTTATTTAAAAAGATATTATAATAATATAGGTAATTATAAGTAGGTATTTAACTATAAATATATTATTAATTATAAGTAGGATCTTTAAGTATTAAGATTAATTAAATTATAAATAGTATTAATTCCTTATTAATTAGATAACCACTTAAAAATAAAATTTATAATTATTATAATTTAGATTATTTATAGTTATATTTAAGTAAATATATATAAAAGTTGATAATAATATTAATCTTTAATTATATAATTATTATATCTTTTATAATTATTATAAAATTATTAATAATTATATTTTTAATTTTTTATATTATATTTTTAATTATATTAGTTTTAATAATATTTTTATTTTATTATATTTTAAATATAATATTTAATCTTTATTTTTGATAGTTATTATTTATTAATATAGAATTAATATTATTTATTATAAACTTTAAATTAATTTTATATTATTAAATATTAATAATAGTAGATTTAAATAGTTAAGTTTATAAATAATACTTAATTAATAATAAGTTATTAATTAGATTAAGGTAATTAATATTTAAAGGTAGTAAATATTTTATTTAATTAGAATAATTTTAATTCTATTAATAGAAATAAGGTAATTTTTAATAAGTTTAATAGTATTTAGTTTAATAATAATGTGTTTAGTTTTTAATTAAAGACTTTAAGATTAAGAATTAGGTTTTAAGAGTTAGTGTGGTGGAGCTTTTAATAAAAATAAAAATATAGTAGTAAATTTCTATATAGTTAAATAGTATAATAGTATTTATAAGTTTAAGGTGGTTATTTTAAAACTTAATATAGTTATTAATATTAAAAATATAGTAATTTTTATATTTAAATATTTTATAGTTATTTATTTTAATTAGTTTTAAAATAAAATAAAAAAGTAAAATAAGATATTTAATTTAAATAATTTAATTAATAATATTAATATTTAAACTAAAAGTATTATTTAATTTATAGTTAATTTAATTATTAATAAATGAAGTATTATTATTAATAATTTATTATATTAATTATTAATTAATATTAATAATCTTATTTATAATTTATTTTTAATAAATAGTATTAATTAATAAGATTTTAATTATTAATTTATTTTAAATTAATAATATTATTATTAAAGTTAATAAAGGAAAATATAAATAATTATAAAATATATTTATTATAAAAATAAATTTATATATTTATTAAATTAATAAATTATTAAAATAATAGACTTTTTAAAAGTAAAGTTAAAATTAAGTTTATAAGTTAATTAAAGTTAATTCTTAAAATTTAAATTAATTTAATTTATTTAAAAGAAAGTTTTATTTTTTATATTTTAATAATAAAAATAGTATTAATTATAAAGTTATAAATATATATTTAATTAGTTATAATTTAATTATTATTTATATTAAAATATTAATAAATTTATTTTTAATAAGGTTAATATAGTTAGTTTTAAATAATATACTTTTAAATAAAGTTAGTATTTATAAAGAGAGTTTAATTAAATTTTAAATAAGTTTAATATTATTAAAAATTATATTTTAAAGGGTTAGATATAATATTTTAATAAGATTATTCTTTTAAGGAGAATCTCTTTAATATTAAAAGTTAATTTAAAGTATCTTTTTTAAATTATTTATTATATATAAAGTTAGTTATATATTATTTAATAAAATTATTATAATGTATTATAGTAATTTTAATAATATTTAAGTAATAAATAAAGTTAATAATATAAAATTATAATAAAATAATTTAAAGATAGATAGATATAGGTAGAAAATAGATAGTATATAAATAAGTTAGTAAATTAAGTATAAGTATTATATAGAGTTTTTAATATAAAAGATATAAATTATTATTTATATTTAATTATTTATTTAGTTAATATTAAATAGTAGATAATAAGATTATTTTAATATAGGTTTAAAGTTATAAAAAAGAGTTTATTTATAATAGTTCTTACCTTTTAAAATATTAATACTTTTAATAAGGCTATACTTATAGTTAAATAGTTAATAGTATATATTTATATAAATATTAAAATAATAAGTATTATTAATAAACTATATTAAGTATTTTATAATAGTATTTTTATTTATTTAATTATAATTATTTAAAAATTATTTTAAAGTAAATATATTATTAATAATAATAGCTTTAAATTTAATATTTAAAGTTAAAATAGAATTTATACTTTTATTAATAATACTATTAATATATAACTTAATAAATATTAATTTAAATATATAAAGATTTAATTTAATAAATATATATTATTTATAATAAATAATTTAATCTATATTTTAATAATTTATATTAATAATTTTCTTACTTATAAAAATAAAGTTATTTTTATGAAAATTATATATATTAAAATTATAAAATTAATTAAACTATTATTATCTATTTTTAATTTAAATTAAAAGTTATTATTATATAATCTTTAATTAACTATTTTAAAATAAAGTTAATATAATAATGAATTAATAAATATAAATAAATATATTATAATTAATTAAATAATATAAAAATAATATTAATTAAATAACTTTAAATAAAAGGGTTAGTTTTAAAAATAATTAAGTATTTAATATAAATAGGATTAGTTAGAATAATATTCTATAAGAGGAAATATATTGAATAAAAGATTATTATATTTAAAATAAATTAAATTAAAAGGGTAAGATAGAATTTTATTTAAAGTAGAAAAGATTTATATAAATAAAGAATTTAAATTATTAATACTTTATTAAAAGTTATATATATTTTTATTAGTTATAATAAAGATATAATTTATTATTATATTTTATAAACTATTTTTTTAATTCTATTATTAAGTTAAAAGTAAATAGTGAGAGTTTTAAAGAGATAAGATATAATATATTTTTAAAGATTAACTTAGTTAAGTTTATTATATAAGACTTTTATAATAACTTTATAATTATTTATAATATTATTTAGTATTAAAAAACACCTTTCTACACTAGTATATTAGGTTATATTTAGTTAGTTTAGGTTAGTATTATTAATCTATTAAAGGTTAAAGTTATTATAAACTATAGGCTAGTCTTAACGCTATTAAGTATTATATATAATATTGTTATATAATTTAGGTAAGTTGGTTGAAATAGGTAAAAATAAAAGCTATTATTCCCTTAAGGGTTCTAGCTTTACTTTATAAGTAAATATCTATCTATTAGCTTTGCTGTGTTGTAAGTAAAATTACTTGAAAGTAGTCGCTTAGCCTGCTATATAATCTATTAAATTAAGAGATAATTAGATAAGGTAATTATACTCTATTACTATATATAATATTTAGGTTTATAGTTTTAATAGCTTTATTATAAATAGAAGAAAAAATAGTTATTAATAATTAGGTTTATAATTATATAAAGATAGATTTTTATTTTAAAAGAAGTTATTAATATTTAAAATAGTTAATATATTTTTAAAGAAATTAAGGGATTATAAATTTAATTTAAAGGAAATTAAGATTTATAAGAATTTTAAACTTAAGTTTAAAGGTTTTTCTTTAGATTTAACTCCTTTAAAGAGAAAATATTAAAAGGTTTAAGAAGAGGTTTAAATAAAGTTAGAAATTAGATAAGGTTATAATAATATAATATAGTTAAATAAAAATTAGTTATAAAATTATAATTATAAGTCTTTTAGTTTTATATTTAAAAGGGTTATTATATTTTATATTTATTTTATTTATATATAAAATTAATTATAAGAAATAATATTAAAATTTAAAATAATATTTGAATTAAATTAATTTTATTAATTTTAATTAAATTTTTATTATAATTTTTACTTTAAAGTAATAAAAGTAATAAAATTTATATATTTAAAAATTTTTAAAGTTATAATTTTAATTTATTAAAATATATTATTTATATAATATATAATAAAATATATATTTAAATAATTTCTTTATTAATTTTAGTTTAAATATTTTTATTAAAATAATAAAGTATTTATAAAATTAATATTATATTATTAAACTTAAATTTATAAAGATTAAGAATAATAAAGAATATATTAACTTTATAAAATTAATTATTTTTAATAGTTTAATAAATATTATATAAAAGTTAATAAAAGTTCAATAGGAGTTATAATATATTTTAAATTTATTAATAAAAATAAGAATAAAGTAGGTTATAATAAAGAGTATTCCTTTAATAGTAATATTCTACTTTATTTTAAAGAGGTTTTAACTATATACTTTTAATTTAAGCTTTATTTAAATAAAGTATATATAGTAGAGAGGATAAGAATCTTTATATTTATATTTAATATAAAGTAGATTATAGGATTTTTATTTATATATTTTAAAAGTAAATACTTTATTAATATATTTTAGAAATAATTTTAAAATAATAGGAATTTTAATTTAAAACTTTTAGTTCTTACTTTTAATATTTTTTATATTTATAAGTAATTTTAGCTTTTAATAGTATTATTATAGTTTTTAAGTTATATTTTAAATAGAGTAGAATTATTATATATTTTATTATAAATATAATTAATAAAGATAAAAGTATAACTTTAAATTTAAAACTTAAAGATATAAATAATAATTAAGGTAATAATAACTTTATTTAAAGGTTAAAAGGTAATTACTTTATAATATAATTAAGGAGGAGGGGTAATTATAATAAAACCTTTTAAACTTAAAGTATTAACTTATTTAAAGTAAAGATAATTAATATAAAATATTAATTATATTTAAAATTAATAATATAATTAATATATTATTTATTTTTAATTATTTTATTAAAGTATTAATAGGTATATATTTAATAGTTATAATAATAATAGATTTAATTTAAAGAAAAGATAATAACTTTATTTTAATTATAAATTTTAAAGTAAGGGTAGATATTAGTAAATATTTATATAAAGGAGAAATAAGTAGAGGATTAATAAAGTTTAATTAACTTATTAATAAAGTGGTTAGGATTATTATATATATTTTAAATAATATCTAATAATAATAGTTTATAAAATAAAGAAATAAAGTTAAAAGGTATAAAGAGAATTTTATTATTTAAATCTTACTTTAATACTTTTTAGATTTAACCTTTTAATTATATTTTTAAATAACTATTTTAATTAATAACTTTTAATCTTTAATTAAATTTAAGTTTTACATATATTAATTAAAGGTAAATAAATTTAAAGTTAGTTTTTAAATAAGGTAAAGTTTTTAAATAACTTAAAAATATTTAGTAATATATCTTTATTATATTTAAATAAGTATATAAGTTTATATAATACTTTATATTTATTATAATTTATATTTATAAACTTAATAAATATAATTAAACTTTTTAAAAAGTAATATATTTAATTAAAAATTATAATAATAGTATATTAATTTAGAAAGATTATTTAAATTTATTTTATCTTTAAATTAAAGCTTAAATAATAGGTTTTTAAGTTAAAAGAAATAAAAGTATTATTATTATTAAGAATTTTATTAAAATAATAAATTTAAATTATTTATTAAAAATATATTTTTATATTTTATTTAAATATAAATCTCTTTATTATTAATTATTTAAAATATAATATAAGCTTTATTAATAATAATAAAACCCTTATAAATAATAAGTAAAAGCTTTTACTTAAATATTAATATAAAGATTAAATTATTAATATATATTATTTTTTTATAATTTAAAAGACTTTTATTATTATCTTATTTTATTATTTTATTATTATTAAAAATAAAAAGTTATTATTATTACCTTTAATAAATAATATAAATAATATATTATTAAAGTTAAAAGGGTTACTTATAATATTATTTTAATCCTTAAATAAAATATTAAAGTTATTAACTTTCTTAAAGTTTTTATAATTAATATATTAACATTTATAACTAAAGGTAAATCCTTTTTAAAGGTTTTATAGGAAGGTATAATTATAGTGTTTTATTTAAATTAAAATAGTATTTTAAAATTAAAAAAGGTTTAGATATTATTAAATAATTATAGAATTAGATTATATAAAAGAAAATAGAGTTAAAATAAATAAGTAAAGAGATAGTTAATAGGTATTAAAGGTTAAATTAAGTTAATATTAAAGTTAATAATAAGTTAAATTTTATAATATTAATAATAATAATTAAATAAGTTTTTATTATAAATAAAATTATAAAGTTTTTAAAGTTATTATATTAAAGTTTTAATTAAAGTAAATTATATATTTAAATTAAATATTTATTAACTTTCTTTTATTATTTTTATAATTTAATTTTTATTATTATTATAATTAACTTTAATTTTAATTATTTATTAAATAATTTATAATTATTTTTAAGAAAGATATAGTAGAAATAAATTATAAAATATTAGATAAGTTTAATTATAATATTATTAAGTTTTAATATTATTTCTTTATTAAATTTCTACTTTTTATATAAATCTTTTATTAAATATTTTATTTATCCTTTATTAAAGTATTAACTTTATTAAACTTATATTAAAAGGGTAATAGTTATATTTTTAATTATTTAAACTTATTTTACAGTTATTATTATTATTTTTATTTTTATTATTTAATTTAAATTTATTTAATATTTAAATACTTTATTTTATTAATTATTTACTTTTATATTTTTTAATAAATATTATTTTATTATTTTATTTAAAATATAGTTCTATTTTATTTTAATTATTAATTATTAAATTAACTTTAAAATTAATAATTTAAGATATTAAAATAGAATTAACTTAGTTATAGTTAAGGTAAATCTTTTAGTTATAATAATAGTCCTTTTAATAGTAGTAGTAGCCTTTTATATAGCCCTTTTTAGGTTATTAGAGTATTATTAAATATAAATAGTTCATTATACTTTTTAAAATAATATTTAAATCTTTTAAATTTATAAATATATTATTAAGTTTTTAATTATTATTAATATTAAATTATATAATTTAATTATTTGATAATCGTTATATTAATATTACTTTTAACTATTTAATAGTATCTTTCACTCTATTAATAGTTTATTAATACTATAGTTTTATAAAGTTACTTTTATATTTAGAAAGAGTTCTATTTATATTAATATATCTATTTTATTATTTTAGAAGAAGTATCTTTCTTTATTTATTAATATTATTTAATTTAATAATATTATTAATTTTAAGTTAAAATTTAAAATAATATATAAATTTATTAATTATAATATTTAAATTCTTTTAAAAATAAAGAATTAAGAAATTTTAAGTTTTAATAAATTTATTAAACTTAAAAGAATAGTTTTATTTAAATTAAATTAAAAATATATAAGTATATATTTATATTTATTAATATTTAATTTATTATTTTAATTATCCTTAATGTTTATTTAAATATTATTATTAAATTAATAAAGTTTTGAAACTTTTAAACTTATATTATAAATAATTTTTATATTTAAAAGAATATACACCTTTATTATAACTTTAATATACGCTTAAAGTACTTTATATTTAAAATATTTTATATTAATAATTTATTTTAAAATAAGTTTATAAGATAAAAGATTTTTTATAAGTTTAATTATAATTTTAAGGATATTAATTAATTAAAATAGTTTATATATTTTATTAAGTTAAAGATTAATAAGACATCTTTTAATATAATTTTAGATATATCTTTAAATAGTTTAATTAAAAGGAGATTATTAAATATTATTTTATTTAAATTAATAATATTAAGATAAAGTACTTTTATTTATATTTATTAAGTAAATTATTATATTATTTAATTATATATTAATTATTTTTATAAATTATAAGGATACCTTTAATTTAGAATTTATTTAAAAGGAAGTAATTAAAAGGATAGAAATAATAAAATTAAAGTATAGATAGGAATTATTATAATAATATAATTATTAAGGCTTTTAATACTTTAATTTTAAGTTAGGATTTTTAAATATTAAACTTAATAATTTTATTTAGAATACTTTTAAAAGCTTTTAAATAAAAGAAAAGAGTTAAGATTAAAATAGTTATTAAATATAAGTTTAATATTAATTTATTAAATAGAGTTATAATTAATATTAATAATAATAATAATAACCTACTTTTATTAAATTCTTTTAATTTATATATTATACTTTATTTAAAGATAGTTATTATACTTTATTTAATAATAGTTAATATTTACTTTTAATAGTAATTTTTATTCTTACTTTAAATCCTTTAACTTTTCTTTTAAGTAAGGTATTAACTTTAATTAGTTTTATTATATTAATTTAATTAGTTTTAATTAGTATTTCTTTTTAATTTATTTAATATTAAGAATATTAGTAATATTAACTTTAACATTAATTATAATTCTAATTATAATAATAGTTTTAATAATTTTAATTTTATTTATATAAACTTTATTATAAATTTTAATATATTTATTAATATTTTAAATTATTTATATAATAATATTTTTATAAGATATAATAAGTTTATTTATTTTATTACTCCTTTATATAGTAGCTATTTTAATTTTAATTTAAGCTCTTAATTAAACTCTATTATAATACTTAATTTTATATTTAGATACTTATAGTTTAAAAAGTACTATTTAAGTTTAAATTTAATCTTAAAATAAGGAAAAAGTAAGAATATAAGTAGTGGAGGTAATAATAATAGCTATAATAATTATAGAAGTTATAAAAGTTATAATAATAATATTTATTTTTATTAAAAGATTTCTATAATTTTAATATTAATAACTTTATTAATAATAAAAATTATAACTATATTATAGTTAATAAAGATAGTTATATTATAATTATAAATAATAACTTTAAAAATAAAAATATTATTAATAAAATATTTTAATTTAATTTTAATATTATAAATAATAAAATTATTAATCCTTATATTTATAATATTAAATAAAATATTTATTTTTATTAATTATAAGTAAATAGTAAATAATTTAAATTTATATAATTAATTTTTAACTTTTAATTTATTTTTTAGTTAATTTTAACTTATTTAAGTTTGATTTTTTTAAAATAATATAAGTTAAAAAAATATATTTATTATTATTATAATTAAATATATTATATTTATTAACTTTAAAATAAATAATAAATAATAATATTATTTAAATATATTATAATTAATATTTATTATAATAATATATAAATATAGTATTTAATTAATAGAAATATTAGCTAATATAGTCTTTATTAAAATCTTTATCGGGGATATATAGGTGGTGTTTGCTTATAGTTAGTAGTCTACTTATAGTTAAATATTTACTTATAGTTAGTTTTTAGCTTATTATTAGTTATTATTTAACCATTAAACACCACTATAATCTTCCACTATAGTACCTAGGTAGTTTGTGCACTAAAGCGTGAAGCGAGCCACAGCTTGTTCAGCCCCGTCATGCCCGCCTACGCATCAGAGTGGTCGGAGTATAGTGTGAAGCCCAACTGTTTCTGGTCCTCTGTTCGATCTTTCAACTTGATAACCTACCGTACCAATCACGAAATCTGGAACATGCTGATGCCAAGGCTGATACGTCAACCGAATGTCTTGTCATGGGTAACACCCGTGGCGTGCTAGTACTGCAGGCGGTGAGTTGAAGGTGAAATTGTAAATCTACCGTCCGCGCGGTGCGGAGGTTACATTAAACACAGCCCGAACTCGGCGCGAACCAGTCATCTCCACCTGCCACCTTGGGGAAGACCTCATATCCACGGGTCTTGATGAAAGTCTAATGCCTCTGCAGGCATCCCAAACTTTAAATTATGCTTAAGCTTTTCTTTTAGTATTTCTACACTTACCAGGTTATACTTTCCCTAATCTACACTACTAGCAAAAGCGACCTTCGGTGAAGAAGCACTTTTTAAGGTTTGGGATGCCTGCAGTGGTGTACTAGTTTAGCTTGCAAAAGCAAATTGGCGAGTAAGGTAAGGTCTATTTATCAAACGGAACGCGAAGAATAAAGAGCAACTTTACTTGAGTTGAGCCGAACAAAAGCCATCCATCCTGATATCTCCAGAAAGAAATATACAAAAAGCAGAAACACTTGCGTCAGGCCTAATAACGCTATTTCGAGTAGTCACAGAATACGAATCTGCTGCCAGATCTTCTGTACAATCACAATGGAGCCGACTCTCAGGTTCCATATTGATTCGAGCACGCTCTCCTTCAAAGAGGCCGTGACGAGTTTAGTTGCTCTCTTCCTTGCCGTGACCGTGCTTTCACAGCTGGCGAACTGGGCTAAGTACCGATATAAGACTTGGAAGATCCCACTGGCTCACGATATTACCCTCTTCGGCAGAATATTTACGCGCAAAGCGGAAAAGGAATTTGTCACTGACTTTCAAACCTTGTCACGCAAAGGGCTATCCAAGGTCAATCTCTCCTGTCTGCTCTCTCTGCATTTCACTAACCCATGTTTGGCTCATAATAGGACAACAATGCATTTCGAATACAGACAGACTGTGGTGAAGTGATAGTTGTAGGAGGTCACCATGTTGAAGACTTAAAAGGCGACAAAGGACTATCAGCAGGCGACTACACAAAAATGGTGAGTCTATCGGCTAGGTCTTATTAACTGCGAAATATGGAATGTTCTTCTAATGTGTGGGTTTTTAACAGGAACTCATGGGCAACCTTCCGGGTTTCGATCCATTTTCTTTCGCAGGAGACTATCGGGAACTCATGCACACGGTCATCACAAAAAGGCTAAACCGTGCTCTTCGTAAGTGTCCGTCCTTTCTTATCATTTCTAATGGGATACTATGAACCAGGACACATGCTAATCAGTGACTCGGTCCTGCCAGCTCGACTCATAAGGGAACAATCCGTTGAGATCACTGATTTCTTGATGTTCAATTGGACAAACGCGAAGGGTATGTTAGGCGGAATAGCATCAATCACGCTCGGAAGTTTCTAACCAATCAAACCTCTACACTAGAGTGGCATTCTATTCCCCTTTACCAGATGCTCATGGGCCTTGTAGCAAGAGCGTCCGTCATGGCTTTTCTGGGCCCTGAACTCGCAACGAACGAACGTTGGATTGAACTCAACGCCCAATACACGGTTGTCGCAATCGGTGCTGTTCAGGCACTCCGCCCGTGGCCGCGCTTTCTCTTGCCTGTTGTGCACCACTTCCATCCCAGAACAAAAGCGGTTCGAGCGATACTTTCAGAGTGCAGGCAAATTATGGATCCGATCCTACAAAAGAGGCTGCAATCCAAACAAGGTAAAATGAAGCCTTCATCACCAGAAACTGCATTGGACTGGTTTGAAGAAGTAGCTTCTACACTTGGGCAAAGCTACGACCCGGTAATTGCCCAACTCACCTTTACTGTTGCGGCCTTGCACAGCACTACGGATCATATCTGCCAGATATTGATTGACCTAAGGGATAAGCATGAAGTTGTTGGTGCTGCAAGAGCCGAGTTGGTTGATACCATAACAAGACACGGATGGACCCAGACGGCACTTTCAGAACTAAAGCTTATGGAAAGCATCATGAAGGAGTCCCAGAGACTGAAGCCTATCAATAGAGGTTCGTACCAGCTTATACTAGATACGACTAGACTGCGATTCTCTGACCTCGTTGTCCAGTCATCAACAAGCGTGTGGTTACGGAGGACCTCCGACTTAGCGACGGTGTCGTCCTGCCCAAAGGCTCCCGTGTGGCCGTGTCAGGGGACCGAATGCAGGACCCTGACGTCTATGAGGACCCGGAACGATATGATGCGTATCGCTTCGTCAAGAAAGCTGAGCAAGGTCCGGAAGAAGCACGTTTCTGTGGCTACACATCTGTAACGCCCCATTCAATTGGGTAGGTTTCTCATCCTGGGGTTGGGGGTCAATTGAACCTTTCACTTTTACTAACCAAGACAGATTTGGCTACGGTAAACACGCTTGCCCCGGTCGCAGCTATGTTTCACAAGAAATGAAATTGATCTTGGCTCAAATCTTGCTCAAGTACGACTTTCGTTTCCCAGAGGGGTACCGACCGAGTTTCATAAACAATGGCTTTGATAGTATCACTGATATTACCGCTTCTTGTTTAATTAGACGGCGTGTAGAGGAGGTTAATTTCCCAGCTTAATTAGTACCCAAGTATCCCTCATAGTTCACTTAGCGAACTTATATAAGACACCTAGTCGCTGTAACTTTGCTCGCACCACCAATGACCATACTGGATGGGCTTGGAGAAACTAGGGCACTTCAAGCTGCCAGGCCCGGCCTATGTGCCCTTGTACGTGCAGCCCTGTGCCTCGTTGCCCGTCATGGTGTATTCCCGGTCTGGGAAGCCCGGGTTCCCGTCCCCATCTGGGGGGTCCGACGAGTCGCAGCCCAGATCCTTGCCGTCCTGCCGGCACAGGTAGTCGTTTGGCTCATTGCAAATAGACCACGAGCTCCTATCGAACGGGCGCCAGACGAACCACCACGAGTAGAAGAGGAAGAACTCGGTAGCGGTCATTTCCTGGGAGATCCAGAGGCGGTTCTTTGGTGCGGGAGGAGGATGAGGCTGGGACGGGGGCTGGGTCGTAGTAGGAGCAGGATGAGAGCCCCCGGACCCGTCAGTCGGCCAGAGAGTCTGGCCGCCTGGGCCGACGACAGCAACATCGGAAGGATAAGGGAACTGTACCGACATGCCATCGTCTCCAAAGTCGAGCTCGTAGTTGCTATCCGGCTCAGCGCCACACGCTGTGCACTAGCAGGGAGGCGGCGTGGTCGTCCTGGTGGCGCCGCGGGCATTGCATGCCGTGATTTCGTCGCAGTGCGTCCGCGTGGTCGTCGTGGTGGTAGTCGCCGCCCAAGGTATAGAGGAGATGACGGTCTCGGTGCAGACGGACGCCATCGTGGGCTCGCCGCAGTCGTTCTCGTTCTGCTCGCCGCCACCGACACACGACGGCCCAATACACGTGCCCTGGATACAGTCGATGCCAAAGCAGCAAAAGCGGCCCGTACACACGGTGCCTCCGCCGCCGCAGTCTGGCCCCGAACAGTCCGGGCCCGAGCAGCCTGCACACTGCGAGGCGTCCTTGCAGCCATCGCAGTCGTTGCCGGAGCACGGCGAACAGCCCGTGCCGGCGTCACAGCTCGGTTGGCCTGCTCCTGGTCCTTGACCGCCACCGCCACCGCCGTCGCCACTGCCACCGCTACCACCACCTGGAGGCGGCGGGTTGCTGTTGTCCACGGGCGTCGTGGCTGGGGGGCCCGGAAAGGCACCTGGCGGACACCAGCCTCGCGCTGCTGGACATGTCCCTCCCCCAGCCAATCCCTCGGCCGGCGGGGCTGTGACAGCGCTCCTGGTCACGTCCTAATCTCCATTAAAGGCCGTGACGGCCCACTCGTAGTTCCACGTGCCAGGAAAGAGGAAGGCAACATCCCAGCACGGCTCCGCGGACTCGCCGCCCAGCGTCAGCGCCTCCAGCTGGCTCGAGGCGTTGTTGACGTTCCTGTTGGAGAGGTAGTATCCTCCGGCGCCAGGGACGGCATCCCACGTCAGGTGGCTCGTCGTCGGGTCTGTCTCGTACACCTTGAGGCCGGTGACGCCTCCCGGCGCACCTCGGCCGGGCACGGCTGGGCGGGCGACAATGGGGAAGCCCGCGCCCACGCTGTTTCACGCCTCGATGGCGATAAGGTATGGGTGGCCTGGCACCAGCCCAGCCATAGAGGCCCTGCCGCCGGGCAGGAAGGCGCATGGCTCGTCCTTGTCCCAGTAGTAGACGTTGTACTGGGATATTGAGTCGCTATAGTGGCCTGCGGCGGGGTTCCAGGTAATATCATTGCTGTCCGCAGTTGTATGTGTCTTGACATTCATGTCTGTCCCGGCGGCGGCCGTCTTGGGGTGCGCCGTGGCCGTCAGCCATCCGGTCCAGTCTCCTTTACGGTTCCCCGCCGCGGCCCGGACACGGACTTGGTATGTCCAGCCATCACCGGCCCATCGTGTGTCCCAGCGGTTGCTTTTCACGGACCCGGGCGAGAAGCTGAACGGGGCGCCACCGTTGATGTTGTAGTCGACGTCGTACTCATAAGCGCCGTAGACTGTATATGTCCGAGAGCGTCAGCGATCATGATCGTCATTATCCGCGTCCCAGAATGGCAGCGATAGCTCTAGCATCTGAGCTTGAAAGTTTCAGGCTGAGGGGATTGATAAGTTATATTTACCTTTGTCCCAGGTGGCCGTGGCGCCCAGATCCGACGTGGCAATCTGGAAATTCGACGGCACTGGCAGTGGGCGAGCTGGAATAGCTCCTGGAACTTCAAGCAGCGCCTTGCCTATTCCTAAACCACTGAATAGACCGCCTGTAAAGCCTCGAGCGATCTGATACTCTCCAAGCTCGTTGGGATGCAGCCCATCATACGATGCAGGACACTGTTCCGAGTATTGCGGCCCGCAGTCGCACTCTTCACGAACTGGAACCCAGACAACCTGTGGAAGATTGAGTCAGCTCGGAGACATTCTGCGGCATCATGGCTAATGAGGTCTGGAATCAACTTACTGGGGACGAGGGCGTGCTCCATCCACCAACAGCTTGCTTCAACATCGAGTTGTAGCGGTCTGTCATCAGGACGAGATCAGGACGACCTCCAATGTATGTGCGATGGACTTTGCTCACGTCAGTAAATATGGACCTTTGTTTCCTACATATCTAGAAGTTTTTTACGTACCAACTTTCGCAACCACAAACTTCATGTTTGGGTTAGCGCGGCGCGCGTTGTTTATCAAGTTGCGCATGCTGTTGATCAACCCATCATGGATCACTGTAGAACCAGCCCAGGTCATTGAAGCCCAGGTCAATCAACATCAGATCCGCTGGATAGCTCGCAATCACATCACGGATCACACTCTGGTCCGTAGCAGCGGCACGGCCACTGACAACAAAGTGAGGCCTGTGTCATATGGTGTAAGTAAACATTTCGCAGCCGACGTATGTTGTGCTGGCGCAAAATAATACGACTACGGCGAGACAAAGGAGGAAAAGAAAGTATCCCGGAACTTGACAGAAAATAATAAAATAGAAACTCACATAGGCGTGCCCCCCACGCCCGCAGCATAACCACCACCCACTTGGGCGGCGGGTTCGGCGCCACAGCATTGTAAAGGAGTGGCTTCCCCGGCGGCGCGGGCTCATGCGGGTTGATAGTGCCAGCATAAGGCCCAACAAACTGATACGGAATGCCCTGGGACGGAAACCACTCGTGCATGCGGTAGCGCCAGGTATAGCCACCCTCACTGCCGTGCGTCATGGAGTCACCTAAGACCAAGACCCGCAACGAGTCGCCCTGCCGCTTGATGTTGCTGCCGGGGTCGGTGTTGGTCTCAGGGTGACTCGGCGGCGTCAGGTTGCCCAGGTGGCCACGACCTGGCCCACGTCGACCTCACCGACCGTTACCGGGAGAGGCGGCCAGGCCCCCGCCAGGGCGAGCAGGCTGTCGTAGTTGGGTATGTCGCCTGGGTTCTCGGCGGGCAGCGGGATGGGGTTGCTCGTGTTGGCAAGCTGTAGTTGGGCCGACACCGAGGCCTTTTGGGCCACGGCGTCGCTGAAGTCGACAGCGGCAACGCTGCTGTTCTCATTCTGAGCCGAGACGTGCGAGGGCCCAAGGTCGATGAATAAAGCGGCTGAGAGCCAGACAATGGACAACATGGTGTCTCGTGGTATCTGTGTGCTTCTCCCAAGTGCAAGTATGCCTATGTACTTGGGTAGAAAGACGAGAAAGACCAAGATAGTGATAATGGGAGTAAAGAAGGACCGCTGTCGTTTCTAATCCATACATATAAAACTGTGTTCGGCGCCTTTATTCATGGATGTAGTGGTAAACACACAGGATCCAACGTTTGAAAACACAATACCAATAATAGTGCAGAGAGAATTCAATACGTGATGAAGAACACAAATACTCGATAGTCCATAAGTGACCTCGTGTTAAAGGACGGCCGTGACTCCTTCCTCACGCTAACTGTACCTAGGTAGGTTACCTTAGTGCTTACCCAGCCAGGTATTTGACAGGCTGCTGTGGTAATAGCAGGCGCCAAGCTTACCGTGTAGGCATACAAGGGATGACCCAACAGCGGATGATCCCATTGTATTTATGTCCCCAAAACCGCCACCGTTCACTTGCTCTTGTCGCGTCTAGTCAGTTAGTCACTCTTGCCACACACCAAAATCAACCACTGCCATCGACTTGAACACGGCCATGCAGGATCAATCTGCTGGAGAGGAATTTCCGGGAGATGATCCGACCGATTATCTGAACCGCTTCCCATCCACGACTGTGATTGATCTCCCCCGAAGCCCCCCGAAGGTTCTCGATGAGCTGGGCCATGAGTTCCGGGTATGAGTCCCCCTCTCTCCTCCCTCTCTCTTTCCCCTGCAACCTTCCAAATTTTCTGATGTGTTCTGTGTTCTCACAATATTTAGGTTGGGATCAATGGATTTGGCCGTCTTGGCCGATCAGTCTTCTGCAAGGCGTGCGTACAACTCCACCCCCGACTATCTTGAAGCTGCTCACGTCTCGGAAATTTAGCTATAACACGCCCTACATCAACATTGTCGCCGTCAACGACCCTCACGTGGACGCGGCCCGAGCAGTAGGTCTAACCCCGCAACCCCCTTCTCTCTCCTTGCCGAGCCACGTATTATCAGCGTTCTCACAGCTCTTCCCCAGGCAACCCTCCTCCAGGAAGCGCACTCTCAAGGCCGGCTCGCCCCCGGTGCCAGCCTCGAAATCCACGCGGAATCTGCAGCCAACAGACTTCTGATCCACGACACTGCCACGGGAAAGACTATCACGGCGCAGTTTAGCGCGCAGGATGACCCCTCCATTCTGGGATGGGGCAGCCTCGGCGCTTTCCACGTTGTCGAGTGCTCGGGTTTGTTCACGACCATCGCGGCTGCGTCCGCACACTTGACCCAGTTAAGAAAGATCTACGGAGCCCATGATGACAGCGTAGATGGCGCATTCAAGGTGCTGATTGCAGCAGCGTCGCCTGACGCGCCGAGGTTCTACCCTCGCGTCAACTTGAGGGAGTGCCGGGTCGAGCAGAGCGTGGTTGCGTGTGCGCCGCCTGGAGATGACGAGCACCTCTCGGTACAGGGAAATGACGCTTCTGTCGATAAGACTCACATGTGGCAGTATGCCGATGATGTGGTTCAGTTATTGAGTGAGTCTCACGGTCTTCTCCTTCACACCTGGCGGACAGACGGCCGCAGATCGTCACTTTCAGGACCCGACAACCAACAGTACTAACACTACTTTTTCATTCCTTCTTCAGGCCTGGTGCTTGCGCGAGACGGCGCAGCAGCAAGCTGGGCTATGGTTTGGGAGGAGGGTCGCGCGCCCTCACTTCACACTCTGTTCGAGGAGTCATTATGCTGGGTCCTTAGGAATTGTCTCCCTCCAAGGGAGCTTTTTGAGTATATTGGTGAAGAGCTGGTAAATGGAAATTCGGAGTTCATGAATGTCAGTAAATGTTACTGCCGCGGATGTAGGATACCGCAGGGGGGAGAAGATTGGGCAACGGCAAGAAAAAGTGCTTAGTTCACTGAAAGCCTTTTCTTACCCTAGGGTTATGTAAAATAGGATTTATACACATTATCTAATAAACTATATAAGATAGTATGTGATAGTTTTCTCTATTTAAATATACTTAGCTTTATTATTTTTTTTTAAGTTTATATTTATATTTTTAATTATTTATTTTATAAAAAGTTTTATTATTATAATAATTTATAAAGTAATTTTATATTATACTATTACTTTATTTAAGTTTTATATAAGTTTCTTTTTTTTAAACATTCCTAGCTAACATAGCATTTAACGGTAAAGTTAGTTGTAATTTCATAACTTATTTACTGTACCTGCCCCGTAAGTACCCGGTGCTCCAGATAGCAACCGCGCCTTCAAGCAGACAAGTCCTCACCCATTGTGATGGACGCACGGATCACCCAACAATCCTCTCACAGTGGATCCCGGCAGTCACCCAATCTGGGCTATTTGGGCTCGTTTGCAGACCTAGCTTAGCACTCATTTCAACCCACAAGACACAAGAAACCACCTACGAGGGTCCACATTGTAATCAGCCGTAGACCTCGGTTCCCCATGTCGCCCCGCCCCAGGTCACCCACCGGCCATTCTGTGAGGATCTGCGCGGTTACCTAAACACATCAAATCACACAGATGCTGATGCTGCTATGCCCACCGTACCTATGCTGCCCTGGAAACCCAAAATACCTCGCTTTTGTTTCCTGGCTGCGCACCCCAGAGATGGATCTTTATTCTTTGCATTCAAACAGGTCTAGTTTCCCTAGTCTCCTGGTATCTATTTCTCCTCAAGTGTGATCTTTTTTTGAACCTTGATGAGCCCGTGAACCCACTCCTGTGGGGCTGGACTTGAGGTACAGTAACATCAGCGCTTAGATTATGCATGTTGGCTGCACTTCGTTTTTATATTGACTCGGATGTGCCCACTACTAGTGAAACGTTCAAATGGATGGATGAAGGTAAAACCAACTGGCGTTCTTACAATTTAGCTTTCATTTGTCTCGTAGGACTTGGAAAGTCTTCAATGTTTCCAACTCAACACTTCAAACTGTTGTTCAGAAACCGCTAGTCTTTTGTCCACGTCGTTTTTCTTGCCGACCTCGGGAGTTCATGTGTCAACTCCTTCCGCTTGATTACCCACAAATCCTCTCCACTAACGCGGAAACCAGTGCGCACCGCACAATTATTAGCAACAAATATGGATTCTGCTCTCATGGACCCAAACACAACACCCGTCATGATGCCGCCAGAAGGCGTGGTCCCGAATTTTGAGAATCCCATTTCTAACGCATACATAACGAGAGACGTGGGACTCGTGTTCTTCGTGCTCATGATCGTCTTCCTCGCGTTGCGATTGTGCAGTCGAGTTTTGGTCACTCGCAGCTATGGCGTCGATGATTGTGAGTAACATACTACAACCCGACAATTGTACCTAGTGATTGCTAACTTGTGCTCGCAAGCTCTCCATGTGCTCGCAGCAGTAAGTGAATCTGGTTATATTTCGGGTGTCGCTGGAGTGCGGTCATCTAAGCCGTTAGCAGGCGACTACCACTGCTTACTTTGGTATCCAACTTTCTTGTATGCTTAAAACTTATCCCCAAAAGCTTAACTAAAACAGAGCTTGTCTAACCTGAATAGTGCTCGATGCGCCTAATGGAAGACATCTCTGGGACGTCCCCATTAGTGTTTTGACAAATTCTTACCTACAGGTAATGCACCCCGCGAAGTGTCACATTATTACTGCGGCATCCATTAACAAGTAATTACTTACAGATCAACTTCACGTTCGTGCTCATGTCTGCAATCAGTATTATGCTTGTCAAATTATCACTTCTGTTCATGTACCTGCGCATGTTCAAGCCCGTTCAGCTGGTGAAGATATTTATCTACGTATCTATTGGCGCAGTGACCTCTTTCTATGTGGCGACCATCATCGCTGAGCTCGCGGTGGGGATTCCTCGGCCGGGTGAAGGGTGGCCAGCGGCTCAAATGAGATACGGAAACTTCGGACTAGAAGTGTCCGTTGTCAGAGGCGTTTTCGGTGTTATATCCGACTTTGTCATCTTCTTTATTCCATTGTCTCAGGTCATTCGGCTCCATCTGCCGCTGAAAAGAAAGATCACCCTGGTCTGTATTTTCCTCACCGGTCTGCTGTAAGTTGCCAGCTTCTCGTCCTGAACACTGCCTTTGGGAAGATTTTGTTTGGCAGCCTACTCACATGACGCAGGGCTTGCACAAGTTCTATCATTAGTTGTGTTTACAGGTTCAGGGAGCGTGGCGATCCGGACTTTACATGGGCCAACACCATGCCGAATACATTTTCGTAAGTGTACCGTGTTGAGTCGCTTCCTTGATGATCCGCGCCATGTGTATGGCTTTGCCACAAGACATGTCAGGAGGGGTTCGCCAACTGACTGTCTGCTAGCGTTGTGGAGATCACGGTGGGACACATCTGCGGCTCCGTACCAGCTCTGCCCGCGTTGATCACTTCCTTGAAAAAGAACCGAACCCTATTATCTCTTCTACAACACCTCCGATCAAGCCGTGAAAAAGAATACAACAGCGACGCAACCGCGTCTGCTTCCTCCACAGAAAAGATGAATATGCCGCCTAGCAAACTCAAAAGTCTTCTCACAGGGCTGCGAGCCTTCCTTCAAAAAGTGCACCTGATTAAGTCGCCAAAGAAGGAAAGAAGTCTCAGAATCTATAGGATTTCCGAGTATGACGACCTCGAATACGCCGAAGAGGTGGACTACCACGCCCATGTGAGGGACGGAGCCGCAGCCAATGCAACCACTTACGAATGTTAGGCTGAGAGCGACTCAAAACTGGAACCAAGAATCTCAGATCATGTTTGACGTTAGTGCGGCATGAGACTGAGGCCACGTGCCCACGTACTGTATTGTCTCTGTAATGTTATTGGCACTATAATTTTTTAGAAGCTAGGTCTTCAGTGTTTACCACTGTATGAAGGCGCCACATATGTTCTAATGTCCTAATGTGCTCACGTAATAATTACCATTGCGACGCCGGCCATTAGTCCTTTTCGGACAACTTCCAGTCCCGAGCGTTGCAATGTTCAATTCCTAGGTATTTGTATCCAGCTTTGACGTTACCTCGGATGGGTCCTGAACACTCGATTTGCTAGTTTGGGTGGCCCCAGCCACCCGACTATTAGGTCTGCGCCGCCGTTCAATGTTGGTTGTTGGTTTGCCGTAAGGCTACCAACATCTCGGACGAGGAACCCACTCCGGCTTAGCCCCAACCTGGGCTAGGATCGGGGAAACACTCCCGTGGTCAAGGTTGGCTGTTCCAGCCTTCTGGTACCCAAGCAGTGGAGCTGCACACGCTTTACCCTTGTTCGTCACTGGAATTCACAGTGCGGAGCTGGCCGTCCATCTTTGGCCATAATTCTACGTCGTTGCACTGAAGTCGCCCTAACTTGAACCCTAAATCCCAGATAAACAGGTTGCTAGAGTGTTTCCGTACTAGCCCCTTGCGCTGCTGCTTATTTGGGTACTACCAACAGCCCGCTAGTTGTTGGCATTCATCGGGTCTGCAAGGATCAGTCAGTGTAGAATGCCAGGATTTGCTGATCTGGCAGACAGGGCTCGTCCCCTTCGCCCTAGCAAGCCCCTAGAAAACACAGATTTAAGAGGACCAACACAGGTACTTATGTATGTGCAGAGGGGCGGGCCGCCAGTCAGGGGGTGTCAGTCCCCAAACTCATATTGCAATCCAGCGATCCGCCGAGGCGACCGAGATCACTTTTCAGTATCATTTTACAATTCTGAGAGTGCTCCTGCGCGGTTTCGACAAGCCACAGATCTTTTGCTTACTCGATCGATGACGACGTGGACAGTAGCGCGGGTCTTCCTTCGAGTTTGCTCCTGCCACGCTCCAATCATAATCCAACACCCGAATAGCTCACACGCTCCACTATATCACTTGTCCTGCATCGACCGGTAGCGAATGGCTGCATAGAAAATCACCCTTTCGCCGCCATTATAACCGATCAGTCTACACGGGGAGAACCCATCCAGTATCAGAACGTTCATAGTCCTTTCCCCTGTAGATTTATCTCATCCTGGTCAGGCCGATACTGGCTTGCTTAACTTCGTCTTCACTCCCAAGCCCAGACATCTATTTAAAACTCAACACACACATACATCTTCTTTGCGGCTGAGCTGGAAATCAATGCCCACCACCGTGAACAATCCACTAATTAGCCAAGCAGTCGCACAGCAAGATGCTCAAACAACTTGTGATTGCGGCCGGTGTGCTACTGGCTTCATATCTCTACAGTCGGTTGAGATACCTGCGCGGTAGACAGTATGCACATATTCCGCAGTTACCGAACCATCTTCTCTGGGGCCACCTCAAAATATTCGGAGAGTTTATGAGCCGGGGAACACACGACCGTCACCCAGGTATGCTGTAGGATGGCAACATTTGGACTACTAGAGTCGCGTTGTACGAAACCTGACTAACCGGGAAACATAGATAAAATCTTTGAAGAGATGTGGATATCCATTGGTCGTCCCCCCGTCATGCTCGTAGACCTGCGGCCTGTCAACCCTCCTATGGTTCTAGTCCCTAGCCACAGCATCGCAGAACAGATATCGAAGCCGTGTCAGTTGTTCCCTCTGAGCACGCCGAAGTCACCAACCTGGACCCATATGATCCCCATTATAGGGAAACGCGCCATTTTGAGTTTGGAGGTAAGGCTTCATGCTCTTTGTGTCAATGTCTCCATTTGGTCATATCACTCACTGACAGAGCTCATACAGGGTCAAGAGTGGAAGGATCTCCGCAAGAAATACAACCCAGGTTTCACAACTCAACATTTGTGGGCACTACTGCCACTTGTTCTGGAGAGTATGGTCCCTTTCTTGAAATATCTGGACCAATTCGCCATCTCAGGAGAAGAGGTCTCTCTAGAGAAGCTGATTTCGAACCTGACGTTTGATGTGATTGGCGCCGCTGTGCTGCATGCGGACCTCAACTCTCAACAGATGGACATTTCGAAGCAAGGAGAGCTCCCTCGACTATTCGCGGAACTGATGGATACATACGCCGACGACAAGAACAACCTTCCTTGGTGGATTGTTCCCTTGACCACACTGAGACGATACCGAGTTGCCAAGCGTATCGAGGTGCTGGTCCAAGACACTATACGGCAAAGATACACTGAGCTCAAAGAGGAAGCAAAAGGCAACCGATCTCGGAGTATTGCAGCCCTCAGCTTCCAAGACACCGATGCCCTCACCCCTCAGCTCCTATCAGAAACGTCAGATCAAGTCCGCAACTTCCTCTTCGCTGGGCACGACACGACCACTAGCATGCTGCAGTGGGCATTGTATGAGTTGAGCCGCACCCCGCGCGCTCTCAAGGCTGTCCGCGACGAGCTGGATGAGATATTCGGGCCACACGAAGTCGACCCCCTCTCCATGTGCGCAAGCTTTGCACAAAGCGGCGAGGAAATCTTCCCGCGCCTGCACTATATCAACGCCGTGATCAGAGAGACGCTTCGCCTGCATCCCCCGGCTGGCAGCACCCGCATGACACCCCCGGGATCAGGCTTCGCGGTCCGCGCCCCAACCGGCGAAGAGTACAACCTCGACGGGACTATTATGTACTTGTGTCACAGCGTCATACAGCGTGAACCATCCGTGTTCGGAGATACGGCAGATGTCTGGGTACCCGAGCGGTGGCTCGGCGAGGCCGGTAAGAATATTCCGGCAAGCGCTTGGCGGCCGTTCGAGAGGGGACCAAGAAATTGTATCGGTTCTGAACTTGCGAACTTGGAGTCCCGGATCATCATCAGCATCGTGGCGCGGAAGTATGATTTCGTCAAGGTAGGCCTGGGTGAGACCGACTTTGGCGACAATGGTCTTCCTGTGCTTGATGAGAATGGCCAGTTCAAGGTCAAGTCGCAGCTGTACAACGTAGGTTTCAGTCCCCCCTCCCCAATTTTCACACGCCGCATGAGATAAATTGTTTTCTGACACTTTTACTCAATCTTAGACCCGTAGGATGACCGCAAGGCCGGTTGATGGAACTGTGGTGAAGATCAAGCTAGCTGCCTAAGCTTGAAGGGGCGGTGCATTTGAGATCGGGCTGGTAAGTACTGCGGAATGGAAATGAGTGAAGTCGTTCATTAATGTCAAATGCAGTTACTTGTTTGTTGTACATGCTCGGGAATATTCTGTCTCAGCTAAGGATATTGCTCAGTCATAACTACCTAGATACATATATGTAGTCAGTCTATTGTGAACTCCAGATATATGTACGTGATGTTTGAACTTTTGTGATTTATGGGCAAATGATATTTGCCTGAAGTTGCCAATTGCGAACGGCAACAAGTCCAACCTAGCCAATTATGGCATCGAGTGTGGGGGCATGCATTTCTTCATGCATATTCGTATCACATGGTGAGTAAGCGGACAAAGGAGGGGCAGAGGAATGGCTGAGGCAATTCTTCACTGTAATCCCCAACACTTTCGAAGACAAAAAACCGCCTGCCATGGACCAGTTACTATTTCAGGGGCAGATTGAGGCTTGCAGGGCGAAGACGGAGGATGTGACTGGCCTTGAAATTCTTAACTATTCGGTACAGACATCACATCCCCACCGCCGGTCCGGAGCGGAACGACCAGGCTCTTGTGCTGACTCCCTTCATCGCTCATTAGAACTCGGCGATTAGTACAGCCGAGAAACTATCCGAACTAAGAACGACTGATGCTTTCATGAGCTTTTTGAAGCGTGAGGTACGACCACAGCACCAGAGCGCCAGCTTTCACATACAGGCGAGGGGGATCGTGGGACACCGCTGAGCTTGTACGACATAGACTCCTTTCGCGCCACGAGAATTAGCAGAGGGTGTCATTCTTCGGGATGGGATCAGGCTAATGCAAGCATTTCTGTCCCTTCTTACTGGTTTGCGGTTGACTAATGCTGTGCGTTTCCAGACTCCAAACGAGAGCTAAGGATGATGAAGCATTCGCTCCTGGGGTTATATCGCTTGATATACCATCGTATAAAGCCCTGATAAGAGAGTTCCAGTTATCCTTTCGTTGCATCGACTCCTCCAGCGCGGTTGGGCCTTGTTTTTGGTGGGCACATGTCGGAGATAATCTCGGTAAGTTGACATTTGTTACCTGATCAACTTACTCATCATGTAGAGAGTCAAAATAAAGATGCAGACTTATTTCAGATATGCTATGTCTGACTGATCGCAGAGTTCATATTTCGAAAATCCGACGTGGAATGGAAAGGTACTTCAAGAGGCTGGGAAATGGTACTGTCATACTCTTTCGGCACTGGCATAACGTCTGGCTACGTAAGGGGCAAAGGGGAAAAGGTCACAGAGAAGGGGAAAGAGCAGCTCAAGGATCACAAAACCTTGAAGAAGGTCCTCGACGATCTCTTTCTTTGTGGCAGGCCTGTCTCCCACCCCCTACTGCTGCCAATTCTCACGTTGTGCCAGGAACTATCATCCAGCAATGACAAGAAGCAGCGAGACCTGAGAGCAGAGCTTCGAAAGTTAGACCATGCCTTGATCGGTCGGTACACAGTGGCCCCTGCAGCGCACTACGCGAGCCCGGCAGACCAAGAACTAGACACACTCAGCCATAAGATCGCCGATTGTCAGACTGAGGTGCTACAGAAAAGGTCCCAGGCGTGGCAGAATGTCGTTGATCACGTCAAGGAAGCGACAAATCATTTCTGGGACCACTTACCGGCCGAGAAGAAAAGCCCGGAACTCACAAAGCTACACAAGACGCTGCTAGAGAGGCTCAACTTCTTGACTGTGAAGCTTCAGGGTATTGAGAATTATGCTCATGTCACATTGGAAAGACTAGGGATTCTTCGGGAAGTGGTCAGACTGCCTCGCAGCGTCAACTAGGGAAGAACCCTGATCTCCGATGTTGTTAGCTGACTATGATGACAAGGTACACAATATTATCAGTCAGAGAGAATCGAGACTGAATTTACATATTGCCATTCAACAACAACGATTGGCGTATAGCAGCGGGCGCGACAGCGCATCCATGAAGACTTTGACATTGCTCGGTTCATTCTTCCTGCCGGGAGCCTTCATATCCTCTCTTTTCAGCATGCCATTCTTTGACTTCAGCAAGGGTACGTGATGGTGTCTCCACTCAATGAGGTCTATGCGCCATGTCCCACGGTCCAGAACTTGCAAAAAGGCTGACGTTTCCACAACAGATTTGGATGGACATGTGTCGCGAAGCTTGTGGATATACTTCGTCTTGTCGACGCCTCTCACACTAGCAGTCTTTGGGTTTTGGCAGATGTTCGACAAAAAGGCCCAAAAGAAACACTCTCTCCATTCAGATGACGACGATGACGAAGCAAAGATATGGGCCAAATTAGAAGCTCGGATAATGAGGAGGATACGCGTCAGGACAGGGATCCAGGTGGCAGATACTTTTCCCGTGGGCCAAGCCACACCGGAGCGAGTTTGAAAGATGGACATGGGATTTGACTATGAATGGGAAAGATCAGGCAACAAGAGGCGAAAGACAAACGATGAGAACTGCCATTGCGATGTGAGCCTTACATGTGGAGCTCTTACTTAGGTATGTTCGCCGCGGGAACTTCCGTGTGACACTGTGTGTATCTCAAAGCCTGTCTACCTAGGTACCTGATGCAAGATCATGACTCTAGAATTATACTGCCTTTTCACATGGCCTGCGGCGATTTCGCGACTGGCCCGCTAATATGTATGCTTATGCCGAATGGCACATAGAGTGGTACTCAAAAAGGTGTACGTAGCAAGAGACCAAAGGCCAAGTATCCGTGCCAAACAATGCCGTTGAGATCATAGCGGGTCCATATACTCGTCACCTCGCCATTCTTATTGCCGGTCTTTTCCCGGACGGGATTTGGAAAAAGCTAGGACTTTGCTTTGATGCACTAAATACCAAATTAGTAATTCCGCCTTGTGGTAAATCTGTGTCGTCGAAGTAAACCGGCGAACGGTCGCCATCCACCCCGTCTTTGCGGTTCCCCTTGTTCACCGCTCCGAGACCGCTGTTGGACGATACGGGTCCGTCTCCACAGAATAAAACGTCGCCCAAGCCGCCTCGCTTGTCGACGTTGGAGAACATTTGATAAGAAACGACCCCCAAAAGCCCTCGCGATAAAAGTCTTCCTGAATCCCCGGATCGGAAGACCTACAATCAGGCCCCGGTAAGCAGCAATGCAATCTTTCCGGCAATCTAGACACCTGTTGAGCGCAGTAAAGGCGCAGTTGGAGCGGGACAAGGACAAGGCACGACTGCGGACCATCGACGCCGCCGAAGATAGCGAGCCAGCAGCAGAGACAGCGACAGCGACAGCGACAGCGACAGCGACGCTCAGGGACAACGAAAAGACCGACCCGGAGAAGGCCGCTTACGATGATGCCGAGCCGCACCGTCACCGGCGCACGTCGGCCGAGTCTGCCGCCCGGCCCTCGATGAGCAGCAGCAGCACGAACTCGGAACAAGTCTCAGATGAGCTTTCGAATCCTGCGCAGCGTGTGCCCACGGCTGCCACGCAGTACACCGCACGCGCGGCCCTGGGCCACTCACTCACGGGCGTGCATGCGAGAGACCGCCGCACGCATGAGGGCAAGGGCAGCAAGGTTTTTGTGGTCGGGTGGGAGGGTCCTGATGATCCTCTGAACCCGCGCAATTGGACGGTAAGCAATGACTGGAGTTGCTTTATGCCCGATGAGGATATGAAACTACAAATTCCCTTTGGTGCCATGCCTTTTATGACACCAACTGCATGTAGCATATAAGTCAACCCATCCGCAGGCAGACACAAACCCACCCCCTTCCCCTTAGTTTCTCAATCCTTGATGGCTAACTTCGGGACCATTAGTACGCCCGCCGCGTAAGTTGCACCCTCCAAATCTCCCTCATCGCCGCTGCAGTCGGCGCAGCCTCGGGGATCGATGCCACCGTCCTCCCGCAAGCCGCCGAATCCCTCGGCGTGAGCGAGGTCGCCGAGTCGCTCGCTACCGGCTTGTACCTGGTCGGCATGGGCATGGGCAGCCTGGTGGCCGGTCCCTTCTCCGAGACCTTTGGTCGTAACGCCGTTTACTCGGGGTCAATGGCCGTCTTCATGGTGTGGATCATGGCGTCCGGCCTGGCGCCCAACTTCGGGGCGCAGATCGTCTTCCGCTTCTTTGCAGGCTGCTCGGCGTCGACGCCGCTCGTCTGCTCGGGCGGCAGCGTGTCCGACATGTTCGACAGCGTCGAGAAGACGTGGGCCTTCCCGCTCTATGCGATCGCTGCGTTTGGTGGGCCCATGCTGGGCGCGGTCATGGGTGCCTATATCGGGCCGTCCACGAGCGTGAGCTGGCGGTGGACCGAGTGGACCATGCTGATCCTGTCTGGGCTGGTGGTCTGCTGGGTCTTCCTGCTCATGCCTGAGACGTATGCGCCGTTGCTGTTGCGGTGGAAGGCGAAGCACCTGCGGCAGGTGACTGGGGACGATCGGTTCCGGTCGGAGCATGAGATTATCAAGGCCACCTTGTTCAGTCGGCTCAAGGTCAGCATGACGAGGCCGTTTCTCATGTTCACTGAACCAATCATTCTTGCCATGACATTGTACCTGTCGGTGGTTTACATTGTGCTTTTCACATTCCTCATCGGATGGCCGTACATCTTCGAGTACACCTACGAGATCTCCCAAGGCCTCAGCAACATCATCTTCATCTCGATGTTCGTCGGCCTCCAGTTCGCCTTCCTCCTCGTACCGATCGTCTACCGAATGACGATAAAGCAGGTTAAGAAGGCCGAGTCCCGCGGAGAAGGCCAGCAATTCAACCCAGAGATCCGGCTGTGGTACGCCATGCTCGGTCCGGCTGTGAGCATCCCCATCTCGCTCTTCTGGATGGGCTGGACGGCGAGCCCCAACATCAGCATCTGGTCACCCATCCTCGCTGTCGCGCTGTTTGGCTTCGGCGTGATGGGGATTTTCATCTGCGCCTACATGTACGTCATCGACTCGTATGAGACGTTCTCGGCGTCGGCCCTCACCTTCGCCACCCTTGTGCGTTACATGGCTGCCGGCGGGATGACGATCGTGGGTATCCCATTCTACGCCAACATGGGCGTCCACTACACGCTGACGATCCTGGCGTGCATCTCGTGCGTCCTGGTTCCCGTGCCTCATGCTCTGTATAAGTGGGGCCATCTGCTGCGGAAGAGAAGCAAGTACGCTGTTTCTCGTGAGATATAGAGCAGCGGCCGCGCCATAATCTCAGGCTCGAGACACGAGGATACCATGAGTGATACGGATTGAGTTTTGGTCCATTGCAGTACGTCGCATAGGTTTAATTGTGCCGACTGGCATGGAACGTGTAAAACAGACTCGCGGTGCAGGTCGAGGATGGATCACAATGGACATCCGGGTTAAAATGTGATTCGTTTACCACAAGCAGACATCTGGAGGCAGGATACCCAGGTCGGTGAACAAGCCCGCGAGAATCTCGGGCATGCATGCAGTGTTGTAATGCATTTAATTAATGGTGTTCATCAAGGTCTAGCCTCGGTTTCTATGTAACGCCCATCCCAGATGCTCAAAATTTCTACCGGTCCAAAATGTCCTCCCGTTTTCCCTTCAGGTGTTCCCTATAGCAGAGTCGATGCGATGACTGCAACAGCAGCCAGAAGCAGGCCGGTGTTCCCCGCGGTGGAGATGCGGCCCACGCTCGAAGCCTGCACAACGGTGGCACTGTTAGATCCCTGAGAGGCACTCTCGCTCGCGCTAGAAACGACAGAGGCAGGGGTCGCAGCAGAAGAATCATCGCCAACAGCAGGAGAGGCATTGTCAGGAGCAGTGTCGGAAGAGGCAGCGTTGGAGTTAGAAGCATCGGAGGAGGGAGCAGAAGCATCAGAAGCATCAGAAGCACCCGCAGAAATATCATTCGCAGAGGAAGATGATGAGGCAGTTGACGAAGCAGGGGCCGCAGAGGAACTGACCGCAGACGAAGGGGCTGCAGAAGACGAAGAGCCAGAGCCACCCTTCTCCTCAGATGTGGTATCGCTGCCTCCCTGAGACTTGCCGCCGGCGCTGCTGCCACCAGCACTGACCGTGCCGTTGGACGACGCAGACCCGCCGGCGGCGGACGTACCACCCTGCTGAGAAGAGGAGCCAGACTCAGACGACGAAGAACCAGAAGCAGACGCAGGGGCGGTGGAGTTGCTCGCACTGGTGCTTGGGCTGCTGGGGCTCGCACTGGAACCACTTACCGAGCCGGAACCGCTACTTCCGCTGCCCGACGACGAAGAAGAAGACCCAGAGCCGCCGCTCGACCCCGACGAGGACCCGGAGCTGGGCGTGATGGCCGCCTCGGTGGGCGTGACGACCTTGGCCTGGCCGGCAAAGTCGCATGCCGTGCTCGCCTTCTTCTGGTTGGCGTAGTACTGGTTGAGGGCGTGCGTGAGCTGCTGGACCGGGTTGCACATGACGAAGTCGCCATATTTGCCCGTCGCGGCGTCCGACGTGATGCCCGCGCACGCCTTCTGGTCCATGCCGCAGATGGTGCCGAACAGGGCCCCGATCTTCTCGGCGTCGCCTGTCGTCGCCTCGGTGGGCACGCACGCAGACGAGGCTACCATGTTCTCGCACAGCGTCGCGTTGGGCGTCGGCGGGAGGGCCTCGGCCGCCTCCCACAGGCCCTTCGTCACGGCTGGGCACGAGCGCGGCACGTTAGTCGCCGTGTACGAGTTCATCGAGATGCTGGGGTTAGCTGTGTCGGATGCGGTGGCCTTGATGGCGGTCGCCAGGGCCTGGAAGTCCTTGCGGGGCGTGACGGTCGTGCCGGACAGGTCAACAAGACCTGGTTGGGTGGGTGGTTAGGTTAGTTCTCATGCTTTCTCCTCTACCTGTCTCGTGTCATTCAAAGAGAACCAAGTCGACCTACCAAAGTCGTTCTGCTCCTGGAAGAACTCGTAGACCATGCCTCCGCTCCAAACCTTGTTCATCTGGTCGCTGTACAGCACTCCAGTCTCCTGCCAGATTCTCGACTCGCCTCCGCCGGGGTTGTTGCATCCATACTCGGAGAAGAAGGCCGGAACCGAGTAGTTTGCAAACGCCTGGGTTCGCTCCTCGTATCCACTCGACTGGAACGTGCTCTGTCCACACCACTCGTAGATGTTGTACCCCCAGAAGTCAACAGCGCTGGCCTGATCCTGACCGCAGTTGAAGTAGTTGGCCAGGTTATCTCTGGTCTCCGCATCGTCGTTGGTAGCATAGCCAACACCCAGCCAGCGACCAAAGTTCTTCGACTTGATGTAAGCCTTTGAATCACGAACGGCGGCCTTGATGAACGCAGACGCGGCGGTGTTGGTCTTGTTGTTGGTGACCTCGTTGCCGGCGAAGAAGCCGATCGTGTTCGGATACTGGCCGAGGTTGTCGATCACGCCCTGGTACCGCGCGAACAGGTCCGTGTTCCAGCTGGGATTGTCACGCTCGACCGACTCGCCCGGCACGCTGAGGTCCGCAATCACGTAGATGCCCGCGTCGGCAAGGGCGGTCATGCACGCCTGGTGGTCGGCCTTGGGGTCGATGGCGTAGACTCGGATCGTGTTGGTGCCCAGCTCCTGCAGAAATGGGATATCACGAGTGCAGCTTGCCGTGTCCGCCAGCGAGTCGATAAATGTTGCCTGGTTGCCCTCTGGTGTACCGCCGGGGCCGATACCTTGTTGGTACGCTACACCCTTGATGAAGAATTGTGTGCCATTTGAAGAATAGAAGAAATATTGACCCTGTTTGTCTAGGTCATTAGATGCAGATCAAAGGGACCGGAAATCAAATTGTGGGTTTACCTTGGCCACGATGGGATCTATGGCAGCAGCAGCATTGCCTAGCAGCGTGGCGAAGACCGCCGTCTTGGTGAAGCTTGAGTACATTGCGTAGCGGGCGGTGTGTCAGACGCAGCGTGAGGTGACTTGGCACGACAAGCTTTGGCTCGTCTGCAGGCTTAGCGAGCTTGTGTATAATTAAAGGAGGGTTTGCCAGCAACTTTGAGAACAGGACGAAAAGAGCGACAGACAGTCCAGACTGATAACAGGGGGGGAAAGAATAATAGACTCGAGCCTCCGATGACGAAAGGTCTCGGGATGAATAATGAAGAGAGGGAAGAAACAGAAAGGTGGTAGGTCGAATTGAGTTGGGCCGGTAAGATGCCAGGTGGTGAAGGGGTCGGATTATTTCACAAACTACGCCCCGATGAGGGAACCCACCAGCAGGTATTGCCGATTCAGGGGAACACGTTGACGGAGCCCGGTAGTGACGAAGGTAGCGTTCTCACCAAGCACGAGACACTGCGCCCCCGGCCGGTGCGGAAGGCTAAACTTACCAGACGGTGTCTGACACACGAAGTTGTTGCGGTTGTGCTACTTCAGGAAGAACCAGTCGAGTCTGAAACACGGAGCGCCTCCGCCTGAACAACCACGTATCCATACCTGCGCGGCGCAAGACCTCATTGGGCAGCCGCCTGACATTTTCACTTCGTCTAACGGGCCGCAAGCTAATTGTGGATGTCATGAAATCTTCCGATCGTTTTTCGCATGCATGCCAAATTAGACTACTCCAACCTGTTATTATGTTTACCCACTTTGTATCTTGTATGCTGATATCTGAGCACGCGCGAGTGGATACAGTGAGGAAACATTCTAGGGTTAGGAGATTCCAGGGGCAGCTGATCCCTGCCCAATACCCGTAGTGTTACAAGGCGACACCGTTGAGAGAGGGTATGTTTCTGCTTGGCGGATCGCCGGGGCTGAATCGATGATCATTCCCGTCCTTGGCACGTGATGGAGTCATTTTGCGCTTCCCTGTGTGGATCACTTCAACAACGGTCTTGCACTCTGGGAAAAGAAAATCACATTGTTGGGCTCCTGTGAATTCAAACTTAGAAGCAATACTATAACTAGTTTTTGGCATGGTTAGCCAGCAAATACGAAATATACCCTAGGGCATCCTGTCAGGCCATGACTACCGGCACAATGTCATCATCCTCCCAGTCACATGCGACTGACCCGTGCACTTTTCTGTATCACTGTCTGAGGTAATCTTTCCATCAGACAGTCCCGCCAGGATTTGCCAACTCGAGTATCGAATCAACGATTCCGAGGGCGATGTTCCAAGGCCTCTCCGTGAGGGTTCGAGTGGCGGTGGTAGAAATTGCTCGGGGTAACAACTTAGAAGCCGACAATTGAACGGGTATGAAAAGAATTCTTGGCTGTTTTCATAAAGAAGGATACAAGACTTGAAGCGGCCATAAACAAACAACATATCCATATCTGACTGGACCTTAAATCTGAGTCAACATATGGCAGAGCTTTGCGCTTGGCAACACCTTTTCACAGTTACCAATCAGACCCACTGAATCTTACCACAGCCATAATCTTACTCGGATCCTCTCGGGCGTCTAAATGCCGAGGATCCTCTATACTTAGCAGAGCATATGCCCAGGCTGATTTGCTCTCGCGCAAGTGCGCACCCGGGCTGCCCGGTTGGTGCTTATCATTTTCGTCTGCTATCGGTCCCGATACCATGTTGCCGGTAACGCGTGGATTTGTGGGGCTCTGGTTCGCTGGAGATCCTCTTCGTGTGCAACGTCATGCCGGCAGTGGTGGTCAGCTATCTATGGATATTGGTCCGACTTGCGGTTTCCGACTTCCGGCCCGCCCTTCCTATCACGGAAATCGTATGTAGAAGAAACTTTGTGGTGGTGTGGTGGTGGTCAGAGAGACCGACGGGATTGCCGCCAACGCCCACTCGCAGTCACTCAGGCAGTCATTAGAGATTCTGGTATAGCGTCTATTACATCTGTACGCGAGATTCTTATGTCTGCTTTCAAAGTCTGGGCGTCATCCAAGAGCTTGATCGTTGAACGAACTCAGCCCTCTCTCACTTATGCTGTTTGTGCGTATGATCTTGGATCGTAATATCTCAGCCTGCTGCTTACAGCCCACTACAGTCGGGGCAGCCATATTATGTGAGCCAATAGCCGGAAAATACTGGCGCCCCAATATGACGCCGATGAAGTTGCGGTGTGGTGGCAAACTTCCTGCTCCATAGATAGCGGATGTGGGGAGAGAAAAGGATATAGCAACTTCATGGCAAAAAGCTTCGCTGCGGTACCACTTATAAAGTCGCTCTAAGACGTCCCATACCCGCGTCCGAACACCCCCAGCCTCTGTACTGCTCCTCTCATCGATAGTCTGCCTCTTTTCAACCTTTACCCTAGACTGTCGGCACCATGAGACCAGAGACTAGCCTCGCCTTGTTGGCGTTGGCTCAGAACGTGTACTCTGCCTCCATCTCACCTTACCCCGTGCGCCTGGAGACACGTACGAACCTCAACTCGCGTGCGGCGAACGTTCATGTCTCCTTTGACAAGCGTGTGGAGGGTACCGTTGGCTTCACCTACGGCTCATGCCTTGACCAGAGGCAGACAAACTCGCACCAAGTCATCGCACGTCATACCCCCTCAGGCGTCAGCCACAGGCTTGTGTGGGTGATACCGGAAAATGCTGTTTCTGGAGGCTGCATCTCGGCGTGGGACAGTACTGGTACTCTGGTAGGCAGAAGCGAGGCCCAGCAACTTGCGTCCCAGCGCAGCCGGAAGAGGGGGTTGGAGGATTTCCACAGGCGCTCCGCTATGAAGAAGCGCGGTGGCGATGGTGGGTCTTCAGCGATTCCCATGGACAAGACTACAGGTATTGATCCCTGGGGCCCATGGTTTGATGGCGTCGAGCTGCTGGAGTCCAAGAACCACAGCTATGTGGACGTCGAAGAGGCTAAGAGCAAGCACATCGCCATTGTTGGTGCTGGTATGTCTGGTCTCATGACCTTCTTGTCCTTGAGACAAGCAGGCTTCCAGAACTTGGAGATCATTGAGGCTGGTGAAAGGCTGGGTGGTCGAGTCCACACGACCTACCTGTCTGGAGGGCCATTCGACTATTCATACCAAGGTCAGTAGAATTATCTCATGTGGGATGGGAGCGCTCAAATGACTGACTGTGTTCTCTAGAGATGGGACCTATGAGGTTCCCCAAGACTTGGAAGTCGTCGAAAAATGAGACTTACAACATCAACGACCACCAGCTTGTCTTTCAGTTAGCTGCGGAAATGAACAAGCTCAACAACCACGCGGCAAACTGGAGTGTTGATTTCATACCTTGGTACCAATCGAACCCCAATGGTTTGTATTACCATGACGGAATTACCCTGCCCAATGGGTTGCCACCAACCATCTCACAGATTGCCGAGGACCCCTCCTTAACTATTCAGAGAGAGAACCTGCCATCGACCCAAGCACTGGAGGACCACATTCAGGAGATCACCACCTCGGAGGACATCTACGCGGAACTGGCAACGAACATGTTTAAAGCACACAGAGACTTCCTTGGTGAGTAGTCGGTCCTCTGCCACAAATGTATAAGGTCGAGCCCCCCGAATAGAGTCTGTCTGACAGCATGGTAGAAAGCGGCCTCGATGGCCTTCCAGGCGACCAATGGTCCGAGTTCGCTTACATGGTCAACTACCTCAAAGCAAACCTGAACGACACCGACGTCGTGTCTGGTGGCTCCTACGCAGCTTCCTTCTGGGATGACTTGTACGAGGGAGTGTACTTTGCTGCAGCTACCTGGGCCACAGTCGACGGAGGTCTGAGTCGGATCCCCGCATCGTTCCACCCGTTGGTGGACAATTACACGACCATGGGACGCAAGATCGAGCGAGTCCAGTGGGACGAGGCGGCCCAGCAGGTGAACTTGCAGTGGCGTAATAATTACACCGACACTGTCTTTCAGAACGCGGCGTACGATTACACCGTCGTCGCCGTACCTTTCAGCGTGGTTAAAAACTGGAGATTACCGACTCTCATGTCAACGACCATGACCAATGCCATCAACAACATGCCCTATGGACAGGCCTGCAAGGTAGCACTGGAGTTCGAGACCCGCTTCTGGGAGCACCTTGACAACCCCATTTATGGTTCTTGCTCCACGTCGACGGATATCCCCGGGATCGGCTCCATCTGTTACCCGTCGTACAACATCAACGGCACTGGCCCTGCAACCATGCTTGGTGAGTAACCCCATGTGACATCATGCGCACGCTCACAATGAGACTGATTTTTTCACCCCACAAAACAGGCAGCTACATCAGCGACGGCGAATGGGGCGAGCGGTGGGTTTCTCACACTGCGGACGAGCACGTACAATATGTGCTCCAAGCCATGGCAGAGATCCACGGCGAAGTGGTCAACGAGCAGTATACCGGAAACTATGACAGACGATGTTGGACGCTGGACCCGCTGACTAGTGGATCGTGGGCGAGCCCCCATATCGGCCAACACGAGCTTTACCTGCCCGAATACTTCAAGACTCATAACAACGTGCGTTGCACTATATCTTGCCCCAGCCTAACCATCGATGAAACGAGCCTTACTGACAGTTTGCTACGTGCTAGATGATCTTTGTCGGCGAACATACCTCATACACGCATGCCTGGATTGCATCGGCTCTTGAGTCTGGAGTTCGTGGCAGTGTGCAGCTGATGCTTGAGCTGGGCCTTGTGGACGAGGCAAAGGATACCGTGGAGAAGTGGATGGCTCGTTGGATTGAGGTGGTGAGTAATTCTCCGTTTTGAAACCCCTGTGAGCCGTTTGCTAATTTCATCTACAGTGATTTCATCTTGCATATACGTTTCCTCCGCTTCATCATGAAAAACGAGTGCCGTACCGTAGCGCTCGGCCAGGGAGGACGCCTATACACCAGCCACCTACGAGTCTTAGCATTGAAAGTTTAGTGGATGAATAAAATGTAATAATCATAAGCATATCTGTTAATACCAACTTCTCCCCGATGGTAGCGTAGGGAAACAGTCTATGTCACTGCTGATATGAACAAGTTCAATAAATTGCGAAAGCAAGCTGAACAGGGCTGGCCTCACAATTAAGACCGAGTCGCTCATACATGCGGGAGGAAGTCGATCCAGCTCACCGTGATAAATACACCCCTAGGAATCGCCCTTAGACTAAGAACGACTTCCAAAATGATATAGAGTCGGGCAATAATAAGCCCAGCCGTAGATAGCCACAGAAGCACTTCAATCAAGGGAAGGCTCCTTGCCAGCCGCCTAAGGCCACCATGTTGGTCTTCCTGCGGCTCTTCATAATCCGCATTAACCCAGAAATAGACGAGATTATAGCGGCCCCTATAGCCGACGAGGGCCAGCAGGCGTGTGATGGCGATGGAGAGACACGAGGCTGCCGTCAGCGTCACGGCTGCGGCGCGCCACAGGTGCCGCTCGATGTCCGTGGGGTACTCGAGATCCCAGCCGAGAAGATGGATCGTCGAGTGAAGCATGGACGGGAGTATGAGGGAGAGGAGAATCTTTGCCGGTATTCTTGCTGGGGGTAGGGTGGCATCGTCGGGTACGCGCTGGACTGGCTGTCTCCCTGTGGGGGTATATTCCTCATCCTCGCTCGTCGACTTTTTCGCGCGCAGTGGAGCTTGTTTCGATGGCCTTGGGATGGTCGGGGTGTAGACCAAGGTTAGGTCGCTGTCCACTCTCTTGTATTCGGCCTTCCCCTTTTCGAATCCGTTGGAAGGAGAAACTGGGCTGAGGCCTGCTTCGCTACCCAGGCATTTGCTTATACCGTCCCGTTCTCCAATTTCTTCCTGCAATTTGTTCTCTTTGTCTGTAGTTTTCTCCCCTTGTTGACTGATATCGTTGCCGACGGGAGCCGTGGAGGTCCTCTCCGTCCGTCGTGGCCCAGCCTCCAAGTCGAAATTTTGGAACATGTCCCGGCGCCGCCACCTCCGACCTTCGCATTCCACAAAATCCATCGGGGTCGAAGTCCAATTCTCGTGGGCCAATCCTGCATCAGTCCTGATCTTCGCTATAAGGAAGGGGCAATGGATAACGGTCGGCGTGCTCACGTTCTGGGGCTTCCGCCACCAGAAGTAATAGGACATTGCTGTCGACACCACAAAGGCCAGAGTGAATAGTTCCAGCGGGCTGAGCGGAAGTCCCTGAACCAGCCTCGCGATGGTCTGTGCAATGAGCCAAAAGCCCTGAAATATCGCAGCAAACTTCGCAAAAGAATCAGCCTTGGACTTGTCCTTGATTTCATCCGCCGTCATGTCTGGCAGGTCGATATAGCCTTTGGAAACGAGGAAGTACAACGAGGCAGCGTTAATGGGAAACGCCGCGCAGTCGGGGCACTGGAGGAGGAAGCCACCGCTGTTCGCGTAGAAGGCATGCTCAAGGCGCCATCTCTCCCCGTTCTCCTCTGCCTGGGGCAACTGGCGCATCGACGCCACCGACTTGGTCGCCGCGTCCCACTGCGAGGCGGCCAGCAGGGTCAGGAAGTCGGGGGCGAAGATGGATACGCAGCCCCAGCGGAAGCGCCTGAAGAGCACCCACCACCACGTCTCGCCGGCCGCGGGGATGTTGATGTGGACGACGGTCCATATGGCCGCGATGAGCACCACGAGGCAGCCATAGACGATGTCCATTGTGCCCCGCGTGTTGGGCCCGTATACGAAGCCGACCGTATCGTTGTTGCGCCCGTTGAACCCGATGGCACCCAGGGCGTCGAGCTCGGGGGGTGTTGAGTTGTCGGCCATTGTCGTCTCGTGGTGATAGCCACGGGTCAGATGCACACAGATAGGATATCTGACCATACAAACGGCGGACGAGCAGCTAATATTACATCTTGTAAGATATCGGTCTTCGGCTGCCCACCCTCCCTTGCTTGTGGATAGGCGCTTAGGGCGCTGAACTGAGCTGCATAGGCTAGCTATTGTTGGTGATGTCTGCGTGACTATCAGTGTGGATCCCGGTTGACGCCGAGACTGCTGACATTAATAGTCCAATGCCATGCGTTCTTTCACTACGATTTTCTCATCATACCGTACCTTGCATATTCAATACCACCTTCTGGCTTATTTTTGGCGTCGGAACAACCACAAAACCCCGAGCAGCTGAATCGCCCCCACCTCCACTGCTGCGAACCTCTGCAGTGTAACATGACGACCACATCGGTTTATGAAAATTGGAAAAGACTCCGGATGTCGCAAATTTCACAAGGGTGTCTGTCCTAGGCAGCTGAATAAACCGCCCCCACCCCTCTTTTCAAATGATGCACATTCGCGAATAGGGCCGAGAGAATCTTGGAAGAATGCCGACCGAGCCAAGTTTAGTACCGCTGCACAGGTGTCGGCAGTGTCTAGGTTAGAAACAACGAACCAGGTAGTAAGTTGCAGGGAATAAGGAGTAAAATGACTCAAAGGTGTCTTTGTAATACTCAACGAGCGAGAACTTTGAACATTCGAGGAGACACTGGTACCCTGGAACTCGGTTAATCGTGACCTAACTGGTCTCGCCTCTATTCCGCATTTCTTGACTGAATAGTCGCTGACCAGATACCACTATTACTAGTAAGTTCAATGGGTACTAACATTTGTTTTGACTCCATCATCGACAGGGGCCAACTCGATCCATGAAATCCATAGGAACTAAAGGAAAACCTCGTACAACAAGCTCGCCTAACTTGGCAGCACTCCCAACCCACTGCCTTTACAATCTATCAAATGCCCGCGTTGCGCGCCTCGTACGCGCCTGGCTGGTATCGGCGAGTAAACGGGAACTTCACCGGGAGCTCAGCCGAGAACGAGTTCGAGTTCTCGTTGGAACCCCCTTCGTTTGTGCCACCCTGATTCCCATCCCCTCCATCCCCTCCCGTGCTTTCCGCATTCTGGCTGCCCGCCCCGCCGTCTCCCTCAGCATTGCTCTATCACCAAGAGTCCTGTCAGAATCCACACATATACTGGGCGGAGGGAGGGAGCGGAGGATTGACGTACTTCGCCACCATTACCGCCGACAGAGCTTCCGCCGCTCGAGTCGGTGTTGGCGATGGGGCCTTGCAGCTGGACGTTGCTGTAGTCTGCGGCCGCGCCGCCGTTGGCGCCCACAGACGACTGGGTGACATAGGTCACACAGCTGCCGTTGCATTCCGTGGCCTGTCCGTTGCTGTTGGTGCCGCCAGCGCCGCCCTGGGTGGTGTGTTGGTTGGTCAGGTTGAAGTCGGTGCCTTGTCCGCCAGAGGCGTCACCGCCGTCGCCGCCGTCGCCACCGGTCTGTAATCAAAGAGAGAGACACGTTAGCTGATGCCAAAACCCCCAAGCCGTGAAACGGAACAGGTGTGAAAAGGCGTAGGTCATCAATAGTACTAATGGGCAAAGATGAGGTTTCTGGATCACATACGCTGGTAGGACCATCGCCGCCGTTGCCACCATCCAGGTTAATATCGCCTCCGGAGCCACCTTCACCACCTGTTTGCGTGACTTCCTGGTTCGTGGTTTGCTTGTCCCCCAAGGCGTTGGCCTGGAACGCCATCACAGTGAGTACAAGAATTGCGGAGACCCTCATCTTGGATTGTTGAATGAACCGAAAGTGTTTTTGTGCTCGAAGCGTATGTTAAACTGCGACAGTCTGGAGATCAGTGAGGGGGAGGGGGTCTATGAGCAAATGACAATGAGAAAGTCCGGCTTTCTGACGGTATAATAGTTTGAAAGTGAGTGTGAAAGTTGAAAATGCTTAATGAGTGATTGTAGAACTGAAAAGGAATCAGAAAGTCCAGCTTTCTGTGTTGTAATGATATTCAGGCTGAAAGAGTGTTGGTGGTGATTGATGACGGAACAGCAAGACAGAAAATGGAGAACGTGGAGCTCCTTTTATGGATAGAGCAACAACAAAGGGTAAAAGTGTCTCTAGGCGCAATCAATATTTTTTTATGTACTTCAACAGTCGGTGTCGACTCATTTTCTTAACATCAGCTCATCTTTGACCCGGTGATAGGACCCGGGGTCTCAGTAAGCTTGAGGAGGCCAGCCCCCAAGACCCGGTGGTGACTTGGGATCGGCCACATCCTTCATCATCCAGCGTCGCGATGGATTGGTTCGACTTCCAATGAATTTTATGACTTTTTAGATGAAGATTTTTGGGAAACATGCTCACACACTTAGCTTTGAGGGCACCTGGGTGGAACGCATTGCACATACTGGACCCCCGAAGTTTCCAGAGCTACACTGCGAACAGGTCGCCAGGTATGTTTCTAACGCCAATCAGCGGTATCTCTCAGAGCACTTTGATCTCTGTCAAGTCCATTATCTCAAATAACATAGTCAAACGTCCTACCTACTCCAATATAGAGAGGTTGGCTTTTCCTGTTGTACAGCCGTGAAAATGTGAAAGCTCACACCTGGGCAGCTCTCACAATAAATGTTATTCCATTATTGCTTCTTACAAAGCATTGATGAATTATGATAATACGCCTGTATTATAAATGCCAACCAGGCATGCAGCGCCGGAATAGCTAAGCGCAGTGGCGCCTGCGAGCTATTTGCAGGTGTAGTTGGTGCTCAGTTCCTCGCGCGTAAAGTTGACCAATAGTTATTTTAATATACTCCGTCCAAGTATGTTGTTTTCATATCCTGCGTCCTTTAAATAGACTGAATTGTTGTATCTGGATATTTCTTCTCTCTCTGCTATCCGCGGGATTCTTCTATTAGAAAATTGGCCTCTGCCAATCTTCTCAGCACTCTGGTACACATCTCTTAGCTCTCCTTCTCATCAACATCTTGCTTCTTATAAGAACTACGCGGAACGGGGAATGGGACACCACGAGAACCCGTAATATAGTTCAAGCTTCCGTCTTCATTAGCGCGGATGAGGTACCTGAGCTACGAGCAGGCGCGACGAAACGACTCTCGCCGGAACCCGCCGTGGTCCCAATTGAAACGAAGGCTGAGCTCCTCGGCGCTCATGTCTAGCCAGTCGCAAGCCCGAGTGACCAGGGTTGAAGCTCTCGTGCATCGTGTGCCCTGGTCTTTCCAGGCAGCCCCTCGCGGTCGTCAACGGCCTTCAGCTGGCCGAGGAAGCCGTCCGCGGCGATGTGCCCCGCCTCGACCGTCTCCTCGCGCACATCAATCAAGTGTAGCAGGCGGACGGCCTTGCGGTCGACCCAGACGGTCACCATCACGTCGTGGTCGCGCATTTCGGAATCAGCCTCCTGCGGGCCTGGGCCGCCGCGGATCGGCTCATGTGTGGGGGCGCCGCATGGGCCAGTATGGTTGTCAGAAAGGGGCGTGCCCTCGGATATCGTGTGGATGAAAATGTACGTTGATCCAAGTCTGAGGTAATCGGAGCCGGGCCCGGGGCCGTTTGGGCCCCCGGGGCCTCGGGCGCTAGGGAAACGGCAACGGATGCAGCAGGTCAGTTTTTGAGCGTCCTTTTTGATTGGACGGTGCTGGTCAACGGTTGAAGACCTGTCCTGGCTGCTGACCTATTAGTATGGGGTGAAGGCCAGGGTTGGCGGCGATGGTGGTGGTGATTTGGGAATTCTTTGGTCTGGAGGTATTGGCTGGTGCTTGTGAAGTCAGTTCCATAGGCTAGGCAGAGGCGACCGACCTTTTGAACCAATTCTTGGGGCCGTAGGATGCTGGTCTATTTTGGTGCTCGTATGCAGTGGGCGATCAGCCCACAAATGGTGGTTGAATATCTTGAGCTTACGTGAGGGTCGACATATCCTTCAAGGTCCCGCCCGATCCTAACAAAGTGCTACCATCAAATCAACATATGATAGATCAGATTTTTAATCCCTTCAATTTTGCAAGATTGCTCACTTCTGCACATTACTTGATTCAGGCAACTTGAGATATGTCCATGACAAGAGCCCGGCCAGAGGGCTTGTTTACTGCGCCAGGAGTCTGGCCGACTGTATTGACCATGGAAATCGAGAGATTAAGGACGCTCCAACATTTCTAAATTTCTGAAACATAAGACAGACTGAACACGCAATATCTGATGACCACACACCCGCTCACCGTCCAATGCAGGACACCCAGTCGTCGGAGGCAAAGCCCCGGACTCCGAACGCAAAGGATAAACGCGAAAGCCCGTCTGACCAGGAGACCAACAAGAGGTACGGCGCAGGAGACAAGCCCGGCCCCCAAGAGGACAATGGAAAAGGCAAAGCAACCGATAATGGTGACGGGGATAAGAAGGATAATCCTAACGGTGGCGAGAAAGACCATTCAGTGTCACACCTGACTCGACCAAAAAACAAGGGCGAAGAAGCCTCGAATACCTAGGTAGAGAAAGGTCATATTCCCGCAAGATCAGATACGGCAACCTCAATGCTCCTAGTTGTTACAGTACCCAGCTTCCTTCTTTCTCTAGCGTGCAGAGCCACGGGTAAGAGCCAGGAGCATCTCAAAAGAGGGGAGAAAAGGCTGGTCAGGACGCACGCAAGCGCCCTGGCGAACACAAGCAAATGGCTACCACCGGCCACTAAAAGGTGGATAATCAGGGAAAATGTAGGTTAGATTCCCTTTCCGTGTCAACTCTTGATTCCGAAAACTGACCTCGACCTCCGCTCTAAGCCCTGACCGAGTGGCCCAAGATCACCCCGAAGCCCCAGGATCAACTGGGTGGAGACCAAAAGGCCTAGAGCGACGAAGACCTTCGCCAGAATCTGTGAGACCAAGACGAAAAACGGTTTCTCCGCAGTAATCAGTTGGCAAAGTGGTGTTAACACAAGACCCAGACTCAAGCAGCAGAAGAAGCTCCAGGTGTCCCGAGTCACAAAGCTGGGGAGACGGATGACGAGTGCGGCCGACCGACGGCTGAAATGCTCAAGATGTGCAACCATGAACATTGTATAAAGCAGCAGTTCCCAGACAAGCTCCGGCGCGAAATTACTGACCAGCCACTCATACGCAGACGCTCGAAAGCCTGCCGCAGGAGCGCGACCACCTAGTTACTCTGGCTTGGCTTTGAGGTAACGGCCGGGCCATGTTTTTTCCATTGGGTTTCGAGCAATCTCTTGCCAAAGCAGATGCTTTGGGCGTTTATCACTGCGTGAAGGGACCGTCCGCCTTCGGGATGTATACGGATTAATAAGAACGAAACACTGCCCGGGTGTAAGACGCCATGTACCCGTATGTCCTCGGACGTGTGCAGAATAGAAGCGAAAGCAGATACTGAATTTTGTATGGTTCATGTAGACAAATAAAATTTTGTACTAGATCAACCACTAGATAAATAGATAGATAGGTAGACGCTCGAGAAGGGTACCTAGGTAGGTGGACGCCGGCTGCATTTGACCAAGGCCGAGACCCCAGGCTCGTAAAGACACACTCGTGCACGAAATAATTCAAAGCTTAGTGTTGGGCTCGTAGAGGCGATTATTTCATTATGTAGGGGTCATTATCCTTGAAACCGAGTACTCTGCTTTCTTTTCCATGTGATCCTCATTTATTAGAGAATGAACTAACTCTCTTTTGAACTCGGACAACAAGGGGCTGCCATCACCTAGGTAAGTTGGGATGATTACTCATTAGGCCGGCTCGGAGTGGAAGCGGCCGCACGGGCAAGTGTAAAAAAAACTCCCCGAAGGCCCTGAGATTGTCAGCAAACCCCATAATTATTGCCTAGAGACTAACCTGGCGGCTTGGGCATTTGCGCCGAGACGAGGAGATGCTAAGATATGTAAGCAACATCCTTCTCGCTAAGCGCTCCGGTCTTGCGCGTTACCTGAATAGGTATTCAATCACTTCTCGTCGAAGTGTCTGGTCGAAATGAGACATTTCTACCCATATCCAAAGGATTGTATGGGCCCTTGTTATCCTCGTATCGCATCAGAATATCAATAATCTCTGCTCGGTTCATTTGTCAGATACAGAAGACAGACACCGGTGCTAGAACTCCCTTAAAATCTAACAAGATGCCATCAGCAATCACATCTGTTAATGACATCTACTCAAATCTCAACACCCACCAAGCCATCTCGTCCCGACTTCCCGGCACCCATCATCAACAATGACACCTCTCCCCGACCTAGCAGTGCCAAAGGGCTCCCTCGTCCTCGTCACAGGAGCCAATGGCCTCTTGGGCTCCCACATCGCCGACCAGTTTCTCGAGCACGGCTACAGGGTACGCGGCACAGTCCGGGACACCGAAAAGAACGCCTGGCTCCAGGCGCTGTTCGACCAGAAGCACGGCGGGGGCAACTTCGAGCTGTACAAGGTCGCCGACCTCCAGGCCGACGGCGCGTTCGACGAGGCCGTGAAAGGTAATTATGGCAACACCCTTAGCAGCGACGAGGCCCTGGTCCGCCGAGACTGAACTGACCACACCACAACAGGCACCTCCATCGTGGTCCACTCCGCCAGCATCATGAGCTTCTCACCCGACCCGGACGCCGTGATCCCCCCCGCGGTTAGCTTCGCGCTAAACGCGCTCAGGTCGGCGTACAAGGAGGCCTCCGTGCGGCGGTTCGTGCTGACCTCCTCCTCGTCGGCGGCCGTCGCGCCCGGCGGCGGGCCGGGCCCCGACTTCACGGTGGCCGAGGACAGCTGGAACGAGGCCGCGCTCGCGGCCGCGTGGGCTGAGCCCCCTTATACGGAGGACCGCAGCGGCGTTGTCTATGCGGCTAGCAAGGCGGCGTCTGAGCAGGCGGTGTGGAAGTACCACGAGGAGAACCGCGGGGGCCGACCTGATTTGGTTGTCAACACGGGTGAGTATTGATATGTACTGTCTGGGGTGTCGTGGTTTTGTTTCCGCCGGGACCAGCACTCACTGACAGCAACATCATCAGTCCTCCCCGACCTCAACTTCGGCAGGTCGCTCGACCCGGTCCACCAGGGCCACCCAAGCAGCGCCGGCCTCCCCGTCGCGCTCTGGCACGGCAAGGTGCTGCCGTTCCACCACCAAGTACCCCCACGTGCGTCGTCCCCCCCCCCAAATCGAGTTCATCTGTGTAGTTCTGCTAAATAATTCCTTTCAAACCAGAGTACTTCATCGACGTCGGCGACACGGGCAGGCTGCACGTCGCAGCAGGGATCCTCGCCCACGTCAAGGACGAGCGCATCTTCGGCTTCGCGGGGCGGTTCAGCATGGACGACGTCCTGGGGATCCTGCGCAGGGCCGCGGCGCCCGGCGGCACGAGGAAGATCCCGGACAACTTCTCCGCGGGGTCGGACCCGAGCGAGATCGCCCCCCGCGGCAGGGCCGAGCAGCTGCTGCGGGACCTCGGGCGGCCCGGGTGGGTCGGGCTGGAGGAGTCTGTCCTTGCCAACATTGAGGATGTGAGGGGCAGCTGAGAGCGCGTCTCTAACTATGGTCTCAGAAGGAGGGCGATTCACTCAAGTAATGCGGGTACATATTTAGAGGCGACGGACGCTATTTCTCCATTGATCAACTACCGTAAGTTGACGACCATGATGTGTCCTCAGTACTAATCTAAACATTTTCTGGACTGTGATGACCTCGTTCGTGCGCCTGAAAGAAAGAGACATCTCTTCTTCCCACCCCGAACGCCTACTTCAATGCTCAGTAAGTAGAAGCGGCGGCCAAGCCATCGTAAATCCGGCGAGCTGGGCTGGGCTGAACCCTCAAGACCAACTGGAATGGTGGTGTTGTTGACGGCGAGCACGGGACCGGGGGAGCTGATGAATATGACAGCGTTGCCCAGCTGGTCAAGGTTGGGAGGCCGAGTGAGGGGGGAGAAGGAGATGTGGTTGGGGGTTTGAAAGAGGTTTGTCTGGCTTTGTGTGGATTTATAATACCTAGTGGTTATGTGTGTACGATGGCTGTCGTCTCGCTCTCCCCGAAAACAATATACGCTCTAATGCCGCGTCTAGACCCGTCCCATCCAGCCAACCAAACACCATATATGCCATATTGTCATCCTGTCCCTTGCCCCGTCCCCGTCCCCGTCCCTTCCCCTGTTCCATCCACAAAAGAAAAATGCAACAATCGAAGCTCCGTTTTCACACACACTTGATTAATCATCCAACCCCCCCTCAGTCAACCGAATCCGCATCACCCCCAACCACCCGCCTCTTATCAAACCAGTCCCGCTGGACGGGCGTCTCGAGCAGCGGCGAGATGATAGCCATGGACACCCGCGTGTCGAGCATGCCCGAGTCGATGCACCACTCGAAGAAGGCGTCGCCCGCGTGGTTCATGTACTCGGCCAGGGCCATGGTCTTGTAGACGGTCAGGTAGTTGGGCGCGACGTCCTCGGCGAGGACCTCCTTGAGCGTGATGGAGGGGATCTCCCACCAGTCGGGCGTCACGTCCGCGGACACGAGGCGGCCGAGGAAGGCAAAGTAGTTTACCCAGTGGCACTCCGGGTCGGACATTTGGACTTCTGGGTCGTCTGCGGTTGTGGGTGGGCGTGATGGTCAGCGGGTGGGTGAGACGGGAGGAAGGGGAGTACAAGGGAGGGCATAGTAATTACACAGATCGTCCCACGCGGCAATCAGGGCGTCGTCGAGGGTGGGCAGGTCGGTCCACGGGGCGTCGTTACCCTGTGCACAAGGTCAGCTCTCACGAGACCAGTGTCTTCGCACCATTACCAGATAGATGGCAGGATATGAGAAGTCCAAAAAGTGTCAACACTCACCTCCCACGTCCGCACCTCCATGGGCGGCAGGTGCACGAGCTCCTTGAGCAGGTCGACCAGCTTCTCCTGGGCGGGGTCGTCGTGCGGGATCCTCTTGCCCAGCTCGATGAACATGGTCCAGACGTGCAGCAGGTAGCCCGAAAGGATGCGGTCCTCCATGAACTGCAACAGCGGGTCGAGGGGCAGGTAGAAGCTCCAGTAGATGTCGTCGATGCGGGCGGCGTACTCGGAGGCCTGGACGCTGGCGGCGCCCGGGTTGGTGACGAGGCACTCGTGGAAGGTGGCGCACAGGGACGAGCTCCACAGGGTGCCCGGCTCCTCGGTCAGGCACAGCCAGTGCAGGTACGACTCCCAGGGCTTGAGCTCCGGGAGGGCGGGGTTCTGGTGGCTGCTGCTGTTGCCGGCGCCGGTGCTGCTGTCGAGCCGGGGCCGGGCGGTGACGGGGGTCTTGACCTCGATGATGGCGTCCTCGGTGGGGGCGCGCAGGCTCTTGACCCTCTTCACGGGAGGGGCTGCCGAGGAGTGGGGGTCGACGGAGGACGGAGGGGTGCTGGCGCCTGTTGCTGTGCCCGACGGCGTGCCCGTGCCTGTCCCCGTGCCCGTGCCCGTGCCTGACCCGGTCGAGAGAGAAGCCTTGCGCACGCGGTGGTGTTGGGATGTTGGGAGGCGCTCCTTCTGCAACTTCAAAGGGCCGGGCCCTGTCTTGAGCTTGATGAGCCCTGCATCTGAAGGGGAGGGCGGGCCGTGAAAGACTGAGTTATAACGCATCCTGAAGGAGTGAAAGGATGTGATTTATTATCGTGCACGTCTGCGTGGGAATCGGTTTGGAAGGACGGACTGTCGATGGCCGGCAACGACGAGACTCTTGAATTACCCTGGGAGAAAAAGAATTATAGAAACACACATGCACAAGAGACCAGCTGCCTTGTGGTTAAGAAGTGAAAGGGAGGGAAAGGGGGTGTGTGTACGAGAATCAGTCCCGGAAGATGAATGGGAAAAACCAAGAAAGCGGCGCCCGCATCGTCTTAAATGGCAACACACGAGAGTGTTTCGGAGGGGAGGGAGATCGGGGCAAAATGAAGATCTGAGGGAAGATGTGAACAAGAAACCCCACAGGGCCACGGGCAAACGGTCCAGGTCCAGGCAACACTGCCCCCCGGCACTGGCATCACCCACGACGGCCTCAAAAACCACGGCCCGAGTCGAGTCGAGTCGAGTCTAGTCTTTGCAGCAGAGCCAGCAGAGCCAGCACCAGCAGCACCAGCAGCACCAGCAGCACCAGCAGCACCAGCAACGGAGCGGCTAATCGCCCTCGCCCGCAGTCCAGGGTATGTAAGCACCAGTCGTTTCCGCTGCTCGTTTGGCGTTTGGCGTTTGGCGTTTGGCATCTGGCAGCAGCAGCAGCCAGAGCAAAAGAGCCCGCCCAGCGTGTTCGAGGGTGGGCCGTCCGCCCGCGGGCCCGGGCCTCGCCAGGCTGGGAAGTACCGCACCCAATAGGACTCGGCAGCTGAGGCGGCGTCGGGCGTTTGATTTGCAGGCAGAGACGGGGCAGGGCCGGCAAAGACGGCTGACCGCCTCCTGTGGCGGCCCGGTTGGGGGCCGCGACGCCACGACGAGGTCCGCTCAGCCAGTTCCGTGTTGTTTTTGCGGCTGCATCCTGCTACGCGGGCATGGCAGATCCGGCCTATTACTGGCTTCGTGCTGTAACGGCTGTCTCACCGTGGCATTGCGTGGCACTGGGCTGGGTGGTTCTGGTGGTTCGGTGTCGGTGTCGTTGTTGTTGTCAGCTCTGCAGGTCGACTCTGACTGCACAGACGAAGGGCTGTTGATGGGGGGTGGTGACGTCATTTGAGAGCACAATCCAACCCTGACCCTGACCCTGACATCTTGAAGTTGGGGGCAGGGGGAGGGGGAGGGTGTGCTGTCAGCAAGCCAGCAAGCCCAATCATGAAGTGTCACAAGAGCTTGTCTCCAAACCACAAACTTTGTAATAAACACCCAAGAAATCATGGCTCGTTCTCAGGTGCAAAGATCGGAGATCAAACTTTCGGCACCAGCACAGCTTCTCCTCACCTTCCTTCTTCCACGACACACACCGAGAGGGTGGCCCCGTTTACCCGACCAGACGGTACCTTGGTACTTACCAGCCCCTTGGGCTCCTTCCCATCCTTCTCATCCAAAAACAACCGCAACATGCATGACATGACACCAATCTTACGCACCCACCAAATCCTGCCGGCAACCTTAAAACTATAATTGCCCTCCAAAGTGACCATAGATCTGTGCACGCTGCAGCTGCAGGATGGTGGCACTCTTGACAAGAACGCGTTGGTGTCTGTGGGGGACGACCTGCTGGACGGATTTGGAACAGGCGCCTGCAGCGTTCACGTTGCGCCGAAGTCCAGCGGTTGTGGGCCGTGTTTCTCTGCCCCTGTCTGTCACATCTCAGAGGTGATAATCCTCACAATTGCATCACCATAGTAGTGGTCTTTTTCCGGGGGGTAATATTCAGCCAGTGTCAAACTAGAACTTGCATAGGAAGACGCACAATATAGCAGAGAACGAGTACTAAATATCTATACACAGTTGGGTATCCAAGCCCACGGCGGAAAACTACTCAAGTCCTTCATACCTAGGTACAGAATCTCCACACGTTTCGGGGCCAGGTCTGACCATTGGGCGTCGAGTAACAGCCACCTCATGCTTTTGATTGAAGGTGACCCCAGCGTAGGAAGGATCTGTTCATCGGGAGCCTGAGTTCTTGTTCCGCTCCATCTCGACGTGTTGTTTAGTAAGGCCATAATGTGTAGTGCGGTTCGGAGATCATGCTGTAGCTGCTAATAGATTCACCTTTTACGGGCATCAAATCAGCTAGGAGGCTAGTCTATATACCTAGGTATTAATGTAATAATAAGCACGTTCATGAAGCCGTCATATGTGCCTAAGTACTATTTAGATAACAGTTAGGAAAAGTCTATTATAAAAGGTATTAATAAACTTATACAGTAAGATCCCAGTACTTCTCTACTTATACAGCTATACTAAATAGCCTGCTCCCGTCAACAGTGATTGTCTTTTTACGTCTTGAAACACCTTCAACCTGCGTTCTATCTTTGACCTATTTCCCTGATAAGGAGCCAACAACATTTCAGCGGAGAGTTTGTAACAACAACCTCTTGCCAGACGGCAAACAACAGACCTAATATGGTCACCAAGTCTCAGGTGTACCCTACGTACCGTCCCTCGCGTCCCGAGGCTCCTCGCGGTCCGATCGCAGAACATCATCACCCGGAAGCTCATGCGGCCCCGGGTCCGGCGGCTCAGTCCAGAGCTCAGTAGGGACCTGCCGGGGCTCACTTCTGCTCGCGGACCTGATAGAGAGAAACCCCCACACCGACCTCCTCGCCTTGCTTCCCTCCAACTCCGGCTTGGCTCCTTCGTGCAGCCTCTCCATCCTCCGTGTGTACTCCTCATATGGCAGCTCTGCCTTGCCACGAGGACCGCCGGGGGTGGTGGTCGATGCGGGAAATTGACCCCTCGGCTCTGGTACTTCGGTGGGGGTGCCGCGCCGCCGCCGCCGCTTCGAACGCTGGATGCGGAAGCCGAGGAAGACGAACAGACATACTGCGAGTATGATGGCTGCAACAATAGAGCCTATTGATATTCCCACTATGGCTCCGATGGACAGTTGCGTCGAGTTCGGGGTATGTGTTGAGCTCTGGGGTTCTGTGGCGGAAGCTGCTGAGCTGGCTGGCTGGTCACTCGAAATGGTCTCGCTGGGCGCGAGCGTTGGTGTAGATACGCTAGGTGTCCTAGTGGAAGTTCGAGTGGATGATGTCGACAAGACTGTTAAGTCCAGAGTACTTGTTATAGAAGCTGTTTCTGTGGCGAGATCTATTGTCACGGGGACTACTTCTGGACTAGAATTAGGCGCGCGAAGCTTCACGGACTTTTCTGGACAGACAACATTACCTTCATTGACCTGGGACATCTTGCACGACCGAAAGACTGCGTGATGCGGAGACTGAGATGGAGTCGTCTGTCAGGAATCGTAGTAGAATAGGCTGCGCGGTTTAATCAAGCAGACTTTGCTGAGAAGGATGGCGGGGCAAGTAGTATTTTGCTGAATACGAAGGTTACACGGCATTCACTATCCAAAATCTTCAAGTGGCGTCAACATGGCCACTGGCCGTTGGTAGCCTGATCAACAATTCGGGCACTTGCAGACAACATCAATGAAGATCATCGTCTGGCTCAGTTCTGCATGAGTGGGGGCGGATAGAAATAGCAATGCCCAGAGAAACCATGTTGTTTGTATCTTGTTTCAGTAATCACTAGACTGAACGGGTATGAAGATACAACCGTCAACTTTCTACCAGCGCACCTTGAAGCACCACCGGGGAAACTTACATCTTATGTCACCAGTGACAGCACCTCTTACTTGAGGAACTTGGCGCTCGAATACGGGACAGGTGTGAATGATGACTAGTTGATATTGAATTCACCTCCAAGTCGAAATGGGCATATTCGACTTAGCTCAATTCTAAGAGCTACCCCTCTTGGGGGCTGGGTCAGTGTGCCTCCATCTGTGCCTGATCGTTGCACAATGACATTCACTGGGCCATGACCGGCCTCCCGGCTAACACCCCCCCCCCCCCCACCTGCGAGACGGTACCGGCAGGCTTGTTTGGGTAAGGTAAGTAAAAGTACAACCTCTCTCATTAACCGAGGGTCTATGGTCGACGGAAGGCAAGCATATCAACGCGAGGCTGAAGCACCTGGAGAAGGACGCCACCATGGTGCGTGGGTTGGTGAGTTCAAATAATAGTAAAGACGCGGATACTCCAATAGATCACTGATTTTACAGTCAAAGAAACTTCTGGGTCCTCGCTAACGCCAGGTTGCTATCGAGATGTCCATGGGCCCCGAAAGGCAATCAAACACGCTGCTTCGGGCAGAGCAACATTGTTTTTACATTCACAGCTGCGACAGCTTTGTTTGTGAGTCCTCATCTAGCCTATCCCGAAATACATGGTCCGTATGACGCCTGAGCATCATCCGGATCATAGTCAGGGAAAGCATATCATAAAAGGTATCGATAAAGTCGCTAGGGGTGCACGGCGTGTCACCGGGTATCTCGTTGGGTGAAAGTCCCAAGAGGAAGGTTAAAGAGGTGTTCAGGAACGTGCGCGTTGGATGAGCATAGTAATATGAAAAAGAGCCTGCCTCCTTTTTTCTTAGACTAATATCTGCTCATGTTTTCTTTGTAAATTTGGACCTGGCAGAGTCACAGCCACAAGTGCCGGATCACGCCGTGCGGAGGTGTTAAAATTCTCGTTACTGGAGGTATAACGCGGTACGGTTATATAGGTAATTTTAGTGATGATCAAGCTCTCGGCATCATGACATCCCTCTTTTAGCATTATTAGCATAGTACCTAAGTAGGCTACTTTGCTCTAGAACAGGGTGGAATTGTTTTAGTATAGAATGATGCTACCTAGGCTCAACGACGGTGACATGCGAGCAAAATGCAACGCTGACGATCCCGTTGAGGCCATAAAATGCATTGCGGTTCGGGGAGCATGCCGCTGGTGCGCAGGACCTGACAGCTGCCAGTAAATTCACCTTTTGCGGGTACACCAAACAGCCAGGAGGCGAGTCTACATGCCTCGCTATCAATACGATACTCGGCTCACGGCTCATCCCCCAGCGTCAATTTATAGCAATGGTGATAAACATCAGGATCCGTCTCCCTGAACTTCATCGTCGGGATCCTCGCGATGACCTCACACCGGAACGGCAACCCCTCGATGTCAAACCGCGACGCCGAGTAGCTAAGCGAGACCCAAAACCCCCCAGGGGCGAGACATCTCCTGACGGCGCGGCACATCCTCAGGACCACCTCCTCGCCGCCGCACGACACCGCGTCGACTGTGCTCTTGTCGATGACGAGATCGAATCTTGGGGTTTGGTCTTCAGGCTGCTCACCCCCCGCCGCCTGCGCCACCCGCCCAAGGTCCACGTCCAGCCTCGTCGCGTCCGCGACCGCGTATCCCATCCTCACGTCACCGAAGCGGCCCTCCTCGTGCGAACGCCCGCGCTCCACGGCGAGCGGCTCGTAGTCGACGTTGAGCACGCTCTCGAGCCCGGCGGCCCGGAGGTGGTTCTGCAGGTCGCTGGTGCCGAAGCCGACGTGGAGGATGCGAGGCGGTGGGGATGAGGGCGAGGTGGACAGGGCAGGGCTGCGCTGTAGTAGTTTTGAGAAGTCCGTGTCCGCCTCGAGGATGCGCATGAACTCGTCCGATGTCGCCAGCCACTCGAAGCGGGTCTCCTTGGCGAAGCGGTCGTGCCAGTATTCTTGCTTGTCAAAGTCAGCTGGCATTGTTCGGGTGTGTGGGGCAGGGATGGGATGAGCCGCGTCTGGGTGTATTTAGTCCTTGGTATATTATCGAGTTTAATCTCTAGACTTTGAGGCTAACGCGTCCGCTGTGCAGCAAGTAGAGCGAGTGTGCTGGCACCTGGGGTCTGTGCTGAATCTTTATGATGTTGGTTGATATCTGATAACATTGAAGAAAATTTTGAATCACTCACCTCATTTAGGGGCCACTTTAATCAGCTCGGTCGAGTAAGGGGACCCGGTTGACCCGACCACAATTCGGATCCACGACATCTGGAAGCTCTCACCTGAACAGTCCTCACCGCAAAATCACTCATGACCGATCATCACTGATTGTAAAATGGAAGAAGTTGTAGCTGGAATCGATGAATATTCCAATGAAAATGTATCTCAAAACATCGTAAAAGTATGCACATGAATTTCCCTTTGGTATACCCAAAAACTCGTCCAAATTCCGAGCATCAAAAATCGCGTAATGAGTCCGCGTTACATTAAAAAACCAAGCGCTATGCAATGATGGTGTTGTTTTTCAACACCGAGCCGCATTGATGATGTCGACTCGTCAGATGATTATTCCCTTCCCTAATCTCACTCACGCAGCACCACGAGCAATTTAGTACTTGGTGGCGGGGGTGTAGCTGTAGGTGCAAGCAACAGGCTCGTTGGCTACGGTGGTGCGGACAGCAATGCCGGTGCAGTTGGAGATACCGCCGGGGGCGGCGACGCCAGCGGAGACCCAGACGCTGTAGGCACCGTCGAAGCTGGGGCAGGCGAGGAAGCCGGCGCCGGCGAAGGTCAGGTCACCGTACTGGTCGATGACCCAGCCCTTGGTCTCGGAGTTGCGGCCGGGGCCGTAGCCGCCGGGGGAGGTGGTGTAGCCCAGAACGCCCTGGCCCATGCCGGAGCGGTCGACGTAGAGCTTCTGGGTGACGTTGCCGGGGGTGTACAGGTTCAGCTCGCCCTGGGACAGGAAGAAGGTGGCGTACTCCCGCTCGGCGCCGTTCGAGCAGGTGGCGCCCTGCTCCTTGACGTTGAGGCCCAGGCCACCCTGCTCGGCGGAGAAGGAGGCGTACTGCAGGTTCGAGCCGGAGCGGATCGAGACCATGTTGAAGGGGGTGCCGTCGGGGACGGTGCCGTTGTTCTGGCGGATGACGCGCAGGTTGGGGGCGGCGGCGGCGGTAGCGGCCAGGGCAGCGGTGGCGATTTGGAACTTCATTTTGGTGGTTGGTGTGGGGTTGGTTTGTTGAAGCAAAAGCGACAGTCAAGCACGTAGGCTATTAAGATTTGGTTGGTTGGTAGGAGAGTTGAGTGAGTGAAGGTTGGGTTGTTGAGTGATGGATGGTAACTCTAATCAGTAAACAGATGGAAACAAGACGAACTCTTATATGTAAATCTGCGTCTTGTCGATCTATAGACGGAGTGGCTGGTTGGTCGGGTGCCGGGACATGCAGGCATTGCATGTGCGCATCAACTGAGGGAGCCCCTGAGCAGACTGGGAGACCTGGCAGGCTGGGCACATCTTCGCACTTCGCCTGACATCACGGTGGCGATCAGTGGACATGCACTGACAAACAGATACTATGGGGCTACAACGCTGTGGCTAGGGCGAACACGAGCAAGCGACAACAGACGAACCAGATCGAGTGGGCGGAGCTTACAAAACCGGACCAACCAACCAGGAAGAAGCAAGCAGAGATGGAGAAGCACAAACCTTACCTAGCACACAAGCTCACAAGCTACTGTGATAGGACGGTGGGCTCGGCAGTGCAACCCCTGGCCTCCGTGGCGACCCCCGGTCCTACTGTGGTATACCGTATACAGAAAAATACTGTGTTTACACATCTGCCTGCTATGACGATGCTACGATGGATCCAGTGCCTCAATATACAGCCGTTTCGGCTTGATGAACGTGGCAGCGGGTAACCGCAGCAAGAACCGCACATATTCCCTGGCACAGGACAAGGGTTGCAGGGGAGAGATGCAGGGGAACTGGGGAGACTGCCCATTCTGCTAGTCAGCGAGATTGTGATGTGTCCCCAGAAAAACCTTGAGCAATATGCATATTCTGGACCAGCATTCCCACCGCCCAACCCGCCCTTGCAGCTGGGCCCGGTTGGAGCCCAGTTGAGCCCCAACATTCTCCTATAGCAGGCAATAGCAGGCATTCCCTATCGCTCAAATCCGCCTCGGCAAATAGGCGCGCGAAGTCGGCGAGGCGGCCCCAGTCGGACCCGGTTTTCCTCGCCACGTCTCGGGCGAGTCAGGTCTGCACCTAGGGCTGTGCTCTGCCGATCGGCAGTGCTCGAAATAGTTCGCCAAGGCCCTGCCACCAGAGAGGCAGCCACTGACAGTTCTGGTAGCTTCTCGGGTCTCGGAGGGTAGAACCGGCCCGACCAAGTACTCAGTATGATGAAACAGGCCATCGCGTTGTGAGCCCGCGGTCAGAACTTCACCCTAGGACATGTACCGAGCGAGTAGCCTTTCGTATAGGAGGCAAAACATGATTGTGCTTAGCCATCTTGAACAAGCGCATGTGTTACGCTCGACGGTGTCTTAGCCATGACGTTCTGCGATTCTGCGCCTCGATCGCCTTCGCACATGTGACCGGGGGACAAATACGAGGGCACGTCAAACATGACCACGTCCCAGCATACAAGCCGCTTGGGTGCTTTGCCGGAGCCTCTAAATCCAGAATATGATCATCTCTCAGCTGGTAGCAATCAGGATATCATGACCCAGTTGATCTCAACATGGGTACAAAGCGGCATTGCATCAGTAATTGTGGTGTTCAGCTCACCACGGAAATAGAATGGAGTGTTTCAGCCCTGCATTAAAGTTGGTGGTGAGATCCGTAGCCTTACTCGATGCCAATATCCACATCCATTGCTTGGATGCCTCTTTGAACGAGGGTTTGGCACGATAATCAACCCGCACGAGAAGCATGGTCAGTTGATCAAAGGCGGGCACGTGATGGGAGCCGGTCCATCTCACCAGCTGCGACTGAATCAATCACCACCAGATAATTCTAAAAATACCATCCTAGCTACAATCGACGAGGAGGCTGTGTGAGTGCATGCGGCCTGTCTGTCGTTAAAGCACCATGCATGAGATCAACGCGGTCCCTCGTGGCCGGTTCCCGAAGCACGAACGCTTGTCCATGCTGCCATATCGTAGTCCTGGATGCCACCAGCCCCAACTCCGAGTCCAGGCTAACAAGTGCATGAGGCAAGTGTCGGTCGGCACACCAGTTCGTGCACGGCTCCACTCTGACCCGCAACCCAAAGCCCCATCCAAATCCACTCACGCAGTCACCTTGGTGGATGAGACCCACCCAGGGTAGGATTCTAGTGTAGAAGGTAGCGATGTCTCCCCCTATTAACTTTGTGGGCCAGTGGACTCTTAAGCAACCACACAGCAGATAGACTTCTCTACACACCCCCGCCACCCTCAAGCACGAACCACCAAGCCTGCGAGAGACTTGAAATCCTGTTGATGATTTCCACATCATCCTCATCGAGTTGTTGCAGCACGAGTACTGTCTGAGATTTATCAGTCAAGGAATCGTGCTATCCGAGAAACAAGAGCATTCGCCGTGCATAATTTGTCGACTTGAGACTCACATCTCAACAGGTCGTGGTTGGCCCAGGCGCGGATTGAGGCATTTCTTGGGGATCGATCACAACTCAATTAGCCAACCCGCGCACGGAGGTTGTTGCCCACCGGAGATCCTGCTGTCAAGAGCCCCCGTTGAGCCGAGCTTGACGAACGGACCGCCGTACGAGCCCACGATCGTCCCGCTTCAGTGTTTCCTTCCCGGGCCGGCAGGAGTAGTTATGTAGATCGCTGTCGATGACCTGATTTATTTACGCCTGTCCGTATTTCGGGATTTTGGTACCGTGGTAGGCTCGTGCAACTCCGAGCCGTCGTTGATCGTATTGATCGTTTGAGCTACCGCCGATGTGCTCTGGGTCCTTCAACCAAGTGCGATTGCTCTTGTTGTGGTGCCGCTTCGTATTCCAAGGTCCACTTGGCACAAAATTCATTGCATTGGTCTAAATATGTCCTTCCCGGCGTTGCAATCATCACGTCGCTGTCTTCTCAAACTACTCTCACTATATACTGGGTCTTCTCATCCTCATCTTGGTCTCGATCGATTTATTCATCATGCCCGCTTCCTATGATCCAGTTCTCAGTCCGGTCCTCATCTTGAGAGGTTAGTCCACAGGACAGGGTGCATTCCTTCAACACCGGGAAGCCAGGCTGGAGAAGATTGCAATTAGTCAGAACAACATCGCAGGACAGGTATACAATACCACAATCTATACGGCAGCCGAGGTCAAGTCCCGGAGGTTTCATGCCCTGAGCCAGACTGCGAGCGCGACTCCTAGAAGTGTTCGCTGGCTTGGCACCGGGGTCACACAGGAGGGACACAGCCTTGTTGAACTCGATCTTCTGATTTTCTCGCCACTAAGGTGAGTAAGGTTTACTTTAAAGTAACAAATGTGAACTCTGAGTGGCGTGCATGGTTTCTGATGCTTCGGAGTGGCTTGCAAGGTTCAAGACCAGTCAGCACACATGTTGCTCGAGAGCTCATGTTGTGTGGCATAATCGCCCCCAGGAAGCTGTTGCATGAGACTTCCGAAGGCCTAGTATCATCAAATACATCGGTCATTGAATAGCACGCGGGACACGCATAGATATTTGATGCTATATTGGTTGCCGGTTTTAGTGGTTTCATTTTTAATCCCTATATATATAAAATATACATAACGCCTTTATATAATAGTAAACACTTAAGACCCAATATTTAAAAAAATATAGTATTAATAATAATAAAAAAGAATATAGTATATTTATAGATATATAGTTAAACTTTATATTATATAGATAAAATTAGAAGGTATTACTCTTAATAGCACTATATTAAAATTATTAATATAAATAACCTAAGAGCTAATAGCTAGTAAAGTAGTTATATAATAATCTTAAAATAATCTTAAAATAACCCTTATAAAAAGAAGTTATAATCCTATAATATAAAACTTAATAAACTAACTTTTCCTTATTAATATACTTAATAACTACCTAAATCTACCCTTATTAAATAAGCTAGATATATTATAATCCTTATTTTAAATATATAACTAATAAGATAATAATATTATAATAGTAAACCTATTTAAAAAAAACCTTTTATATAAATTTTATAAAAAAATTAAAACTTTTAAAAAGTTAAGTAAAGTTTATTTATGATATATTAAATAAATACTATATAAACAAAGTAAAAGTTTGAATATTTAAGAATTAAATCTTCCTTCTTTAAATATATTACTTTATAATTAAAGATTTATTTACTTTTATATAATATATAAAGAATATAATAAAAAGAGAGCTTTATAAAGGAAGCTAATAACTCTACTATACATAAATAAATTTAAGGGTATATATTAAGTAATTATTAACTTTATACTTAAAGTATAAGCTAATAGCTAGTCTAAAAG